>NC_046158.1:127412754-127730254 GCF_011064425.1 Rattus rattus | reverse complement strand
GCATCTCTGTTCAGTTTCTATAATGCATAAGTTTTAATGTTTCTTCTCTTTCTTTTTAAAAACCTAATTAATCCACTTATTTAAGACGGAGTCCCATCTGGCTTAGGATGGCCTTGAACTTCTGATCCTCCCGCCTTTATGTCCCAAATGCTGGAATTAGAATAGACCTACACCACTATATCCAGTTCATGGCTTGTTCTGATCAAACCAGTGTTTCCCAAGTGCTAGGCAAGTACTCTACTAACTGAGCTACATCCACAGCCTGGGCTTTGATGTCCTGAAGAAACCCATTGTATAAACAACACTATTAGAGTGTGTGTCCTATAGGAACAGCATTGCCCTTTAGACTAGCATCCACGTGACCAGAGACTACGCACTGGACTCTGAAGCAATGTTAGGATTAGAGGGGATGCGGATATTGTTTTTCCCTTGAACTTCCTTTGTCCTTTGAGGGAGGAGCTATCAGGAACCAGGGGTGATATGTAGAGAGGCCAGATGGTATTTGGGCTGGTTCAGGAAACCATGACTTTGATATTGAAGTAATCCTTCTGGATTTATCGAGCAAGTGAGCCCTGAAGGGCTGCCTCATTTTGTAATTCAGACTCGAACAGCTTTTGTACAACATATTGGAATGTGGATTTTGGAGCATGACCCAGTTAAAAGGGACCATTATTCTCATACAATCCCAGGAAACGTAGCACTCCTCTGTTAAGATGCTGTTTTAAGAGTCAGCCCAGACTTGTATGGCCATAAACTGTTGTGTGGTTGTCTAGGGGATAGTATAGCTAGCTATAAGCTGCCCACACTCATGGCTTCACCCAGAGGCACAGAGACTGGTGCATATGAGCCATACCTTCCTTCTCTGAGACAATTGCTATGCTTTGACTGAACTAAGTTTTTCCCTGGGTTTGTTTCACAAACCTTAAAAATAGCAGCCAACTAGACCCTCTGGCCTGGAATTTCCTGGAACCACCCACTGCAGGACACTGGGCTCAGGCTGTTAAGGGCTCTTTCCCTGAGTCGATTCCTCCCCACCCTTGAGTCCAGCAGGAGTGTTAGGAACCAAGGGTATCCAGGGATGAACTGGTGACATCCCTCCCTGAACCTGGAATGGTGAGGAACTAAAAGGTCTCTTGGAGCTCTGGCAGTCTGGTTGGAGGTAGCCAGAACTGAGGATTGAGTCTGGTGTTAGAACTCAAGGATTCAACTACATTCTATGTATGACATTCTTCTCTCTTTTTAAAAAAATATACATTTTTTAAATTAAGGTAGAATTACATCATTTTCCTAGCATGAACTACACAGTATTCTTTCCTTAACCTGCACTTTCTTACGTGGAAAATGTGATTCAGGCATTCTCCCTGGCTGACGCTTTGTCTGTGAGATCACTGGCAACTAAGTAAAGGCACAGAGGTGACTCCTAGCATTTCCCAGGGATGCGTGGCCTCGCTTAGGATGAGATGCGGGACTCTGATGGCCAGGCTAAGGCAGCCCCCTGCCACAACCCTGGGAGTTCATTTGTGTTTGCCTTTGAGAAAACAAACAACAAATCAAAAAAATACGATAGTCAGATTCAAAATAGATAGTGGTTCCTACCTGAGTGCTGATGCCTGGAGGTACAGGAGTCCACACGGGAACAAGTCAGGGGGTCTGGTCCCAGGTCACCACCACACTCCTCCTGCAGATGATGCAGGGAAAATTAGAGAAGTAGGTCAGAGGCTCATGGGCACAGGTGTATGCTGAGAATAGACAAAGATAAGAAGGCTAACCTGCAGATGTGCCTACTCTCAGCACCAGGGACCCTGTCCTACTTCATACTATGCCCTGGACTTACTATGTCATAAATCATCAGCTTAGAGATGGCAGACTAGTGAGGAACCCTAGGAAGCCTCTGTCTTCCCATGCCTTCCCTAGCCATACTGACCTCTCTTACCATCTTAGAAGATGCGTTACAGACCTGAGCCCCATCTTTCAGGTGCCTTTCAGTATACCTTTTGTAGGATGTCATACAGGTGAAGGCAGGTACAAGATAGAGGGAGGCCTGTTATTGAATGGGCAGGAAGGATGGGCGAGAGAAAAGTTTTATAGAGAGAAGGAGACTGGAGCGAGGCAAGAGAAGCAGCGGACAGAACATGGAGGCGGATGTTAAGTCCTCTCTGCACGTTTACAGGTTGTTATGAATGTTCCTAAGGGATGGATGTGTACAGGGCTTTGTATGCTTAGGTGGGCAATCATATCTTATCAGTTGGATCAGAGGTTATTGTGTTGTGTGCTCTTTCATGTGGTGATTTAAGTTAAGAGAGTTTGTGGTGGCTGGGGACACTAGGTCGCCACAAAATTGGGATGTATGTTTCTGACATGGTGACAACCTGCCTTGGGAACTAGATGAGTAGAGAGATTGTTTTTAGGCTCAGAGAGAAGCCATCAGCAGTGTGATATGGGATGGAGCAACACAGGTGAGATGCTTTGCTGACTGAGATGAAGATATCCACCAGATATCTTGGGGCACTCCGGTACCGGATCTAGTTTGGGATAAAAAACATCATTTTTTATTATCATTTTACAGCAGCAACCTTTCCTACTAGGAGTGGTTTTATCATATGCAATTCAAATTTAGCAATCCCAGATCTTGGGTGTATATGGAGGGTGAAGGTGGCTATCAGTTGAAGGAAATTCGAGGTCATTGCTAACTTTGTCCTGCATTATGATGTACCACCGTCTCTTGAGGCATGCCAAGTCTGCCTGGCTATTCCCTTTGGGGCGTCCTGAATCTCCACTCCAGGACTTATCCTGAATACAAAGACAAGCAGAGAAAAGACCTAACTCCAGGACACCATGAGGGGATTCCCAGAGGATCTGGATCCTAGTGTGAGACCTGATTCCTCCCAATTATGTGAGATCAAGAATGAAATTTGTCCTAGCTATACCCTGAGTGTCACAAAACAGCCATTAGGAGCTGTGATTGAAATAATAAATCCAGTATCACTTTAGAAATCAAACATTTTGTGTTGGTGTGATTCTTATGCACAATTGAGTTTTTATTAACTACTAAAGAAAAAAAAATGACTGAAACCTTTTCCCCATTCTCACCCAATAAGGAGAGTTTGGACAATCTGTATTTTATGAACACCACCCTCATCCTCCTCCCAGTCTTCACTATTTCAATACTCACAGTCAATTAATTGAGTATTTAAATCAGCACATCCAATTGAGCCCAGAAATCAAGAAGTTCTCTCATTCCTCTGAACAGTAGGATCTGACTCACCCTCAGCCTGTGGTGACAACTGCTTCTACATTTGATGCATTTACTTTTTTATGTTTGTGTATTATAATCAACTCACATGGTACAGGCATTTGGACTCATGCAAATCACGAATTGCATTATATCAGTTCAAATCATACAGCGACCAATGGGACTTAACTAACCAAAGAAACAGTGCTACCCAAAGGTCTTTACAGAAGCAAAGGCATTATATCCTTCAGCAGAAAGCTAGATTGGAAGACAGTGCTAGAGTCATCCCATGGTACTTTCTACATGAGGTGTTGGTTTAGTTGTGGTCAGTGAGCTTAGCATCTCTCAACGGTGTAGACAGGATTGTTCTCTGTTTTTCACTTGCCCTTCTCTCTCCATCCTGACAAAGGGGCCAGAAGCAAAGGAAGGAGAAATTCTGGAGCAGCCAGTGTCTTCCACGGGCACTTCAGCCACAGCTAGAACCTGCTAGCTTTGGTGACCCGGGTTGCCCCAGCTCCCAAGCTCCAACATTTTAGCCCGTAATCCCTAAGATTTGTCAGTGGGTGGAATTATTCTCTTCTTAGGTTTCCTGTCTTGGCACTCACTCTAAGACTGAACTAAATTTGTTTGGTGGCTCCAAGAAGACTTGGAAGATGTTCTGCATAATTTCTCAAACTGGAAATTAGACTACGAGCACATAGAGAAATCGGCTTCTAACAACTCAGAAAGTTCTTCCCTGCTGGCTAGCTTTTGTAGCACCAGAAGGTGCTATGCAGGCAGGCTTCTGAGGAAGGAAAGAAATCACTGTTCTTACCCAAGGCTGGAGCCTGCATGCTCCAACACTGACTTGCCAGGCAAGTTATGGCCACTGATGCAATAGTGCTCTTCTGCTGAAGTTAACTACTTTCTAATTAGACTTGAGGTTCTCAGGGCTGCGATAATACATTCTTTGTGACAATGCCAGTGGCATTTAGAGTCCTTGACTGAAAACTAGTAAAAGTCTAAGGCCCTGTGACATCATCCAAAGCAGCTTAAACCTGTTATTGTGCAGACTTACTTCTATTTATCTAAGTCACCCAAGGGCTCCAAGTCTCCTGAAGCCTCTGACCTCAGAGATAGGAGGAATGGCTCCCAACACCTGTCAGTGACTGTTTCCCACTGACAATGATGCACTCACTATTTCCCTATAGTCAACCATGCATTTAGTTGGTGTCTTAGTCAGAGTTTCTATTCCTGCACAAACATCATGACAAAGAAGCAGGTTGGGAAGGAAAGGGTTTATTCCGCTTACACTTCCACATTGTTCTTCATCACTGTAGGAAATCAGGACTGGAACTCAAGCAGGTCAGGAAGCAGGAGCTGATGCAGAGGCCATGGAGGGATGTCACTTACTGGCTTGTTTCCCCTAGCTTGCTCAGCTTGATTTCTTATAGAACCCAAGACCACCAGCCCAGGGTTGGCACCACCCACAATGGGCTTGGCCCTCCTCCCTTGATCACTGATTGAGAAAATGCCTTACAGCTGGATCTCATGGAGTCATTTCCTCAAGGGAGGCTCCTTTCTCTGTGATAACTGTAGCTTGTGTCAAATTGACTCAACAGCCAGGACAGTTGGATTCCTGCTCTTAACTCAGAAACCCCAGCACATCCTTGCTGTGACTTCTACACATGTGACTTCTATTCTGACACCCATTGCTTTCTCTTGCTTTAGCCTGCCTGTCACATCCAAGAATCCCTGAATCAAACAGTTATGATCAAAATATTCATTTAAAAAATTCCAAAAGCAAACCTTGATTTTACAGCTCCTCATATGCTAAATGGATAGAGTGACATTTAACAACATCCTGTAGTGATCCCCATTACTTCACAGATCCTCAGTGTGCTATTTGAATGAGATAACTCCCATATGCAGGGCATTTAAATGTTGCTTGCCCATGGATTTGGGTATCTGATGAGGTCCTGAAGTCAGTCCTCCACAAATATGGTAGGAAGATTGTATTTCTGTCCCTTCCAGAAACCTGGAGTAGAGGATGTCTGAGGTTTCGGCTGCTCTCTTCTACTCTTTCCCATTGCAGCATTCATGCTTCGAAACCCACCCACAGCTCCACATGCCTTCCAGATTAACTTCACAGCAGCCTTGTGGCTGACATTCTAGAGACTTACACACACACACACACACACACACACACACACACACACACACACACACCCCATATAGAGACGTGTCATTCTTGCTTTCCCCATGGCTACCTGACCATTCCTGCCTCACTTCTGCATTAACTTCCTAGAGTCTCCTGGATACCCCTCCAAATGTACATTACACCTAAATCCTTGTCCCAGAGCCTATAGCCATGAGACTCACACCAAGACAGCTGTCCCAGTGCTGAGCAAGCAAGACCCTCTACGACGTAGCTAGAGTTTCAGAGCATCGGCCCTTGCTCACCGATGGCACCCTCATGCTGATATGCTGCCTAGGAGCTGAAAGCAGAAGCTGTGGCAGGTGTTTGAAAGAGGGGTGGAGAACAGGTCACCAGAGACGTGAGTGAAAGACTACATCTTAAAGGCCTTCATCCTCTGAGTACATAGATTCTAACCCTCAGGACAAGGTTGGAGACAATGGACTGTTCTAAATATGGAGATGAGGCTCACCTTGTACCTCAGAAAGAATCTGTTATGTATGTGCCTGCGGATGAACTGGAAGCTGTGCGACATTTTGTATCCTGTATCTGACAATAGTGCAAGTCGATAATGCCAGTAGAAATATGAAAAGTAAGGATGCATAAGTGCAAAGGAGACAAGGGACTTGTGGGGGATGTTTAGGAGTTAGGACAGAAGGTTGTTAGGCACTGGTGGTTGTAAGGAGCAGAAAAAAGATTGAACTCTTCCCCAGGTTTGAGGCTTGGCTTATACCCAAAGTGCATGCAGCAAGGTCAGTAACTGTATCTTAAGCATTGCTTGCGCAGTAGCCTGGAATCTGCCTGTCTCCAGAGCTCCAGAGGAGCAAGAGGGTACAAGAAGGTAAAGGAGGCAGAGGCAAAAGCAGCAGCTGCCCTGTGGGTGAGTAGAGAAAGTCTGGATGGTCTTTGAGGATAGGAAAGACATGTGGGAAGTGAAGTTCATTTTTGTGTCTCTTGTTCTTTTCTCTTGCTGGTCAAATTCTGCCCTGTGAGACATGAACTCTTTGCCCTCTATGGGTTGGATTACCTGATCCTTCTAGGCAGACACGGGGAAGGCAAATGATGATGTAGTCTGTGTCCCGTGTCTGTCTGTACCCAGAGGCAGTAGATGAAGCTTCATAGTAAAAGAACTTCAGGGGACCTATGGGTGATGGTAGACACCATGATCTTCCATGGTAAGGAGCCTAGGAAATGCCAATGGCTTTGGGAGGTAACACAATAGCTGAGGTGGCTATAGGAAGAGCTAAATGAAAGTGGTCAGAGTCTGGGAAAAACAGGTAGATAGGTTCTTGAACCCCAAACCTCAACAAATGGTACCAATTTGAGAACTAAGATTATTAGCACTGCAGCACGGGAAAAGCTCCAGAAGCTTCTACTGAATGGGAAAGGAGCTTTTTTGAGTCATCCATATAGGGTAGAGAGATGAGGACCCATGGTGTGTGGCAACCACTGACTGACCTGTGCAACACTGAAGCATTCTGAGTAAGTGAGAATACATGATTGGAACCAAGAAAGAGTACTCAGCAAGATGCTACCATCCCAGGAAAGAAGTAACAGGGTGGTTGGCCTTGGGTCTGTGTGGCCAGAGGGATCAAGGAGTCAGATGAGTAAGGAGACTCACACAGTGGTTTGCCGTGTGCATGTTCAGGGGCACACATCAGCACACCACATCCAGAGGGTAATATGGTGCAATCAAACTAAAGTATTCTGGCAGTCACAAAAACCTTTAAAACTAGTACAGTGAGGGCTGGAGAAATGGCTTAGTGGATAAGAGCACTGACTGCTCTTCCAGAGGTCCTGAGTTCAATTCCCAGCAACCACATGGTGGCTCACAACCATCTGTAATGAGATCTGATGCCCTCTTCTGGTGTGTCTGAAGAGAGTGACAGTGTATTCAGATATAATGAGTAAATAAATTAATCTTTAAAAAAAAAAACTTGTACAATGGAAGGCACAGCTGCTGAAGCTCAAGGCCTCGCTCCCTTGGCTCCATCCCACCCTTCTTGCTAGTTTAATAATGAAGCCACAAGTGACCTTGAGACAGAAAAATCCCTCATTCTTTCAGTACAGCAGAGAGCACAGCTGGGAGCTCCAGATTTAGTGTCTGGGATGATGTCGGGCTTTATTTTTAAGCTCTCATCTCTCAGACATGCAACCAAGAACAACAGAGGAGGGAAAATTCCTGGGCTCCTGAAATAGCCCCCATGAAACACTATCTAAACTCCACCTCTCTTTAGAACTTTCTCCATAAACAAGGCCGTCTGTTTCTGAAGCCTGACTTTCATCATGATCTGAGGCATCAAAAACATGAAGGCTTGCCAGGGTCCAGACAAAATTTTTCACCTTTGTGCAAAGGTTTTTAAACCAGCAGAGAGGTCTGCCATGGCGTCAGGAGGTGGAGGGGCCTGAAAGAAGAGAAAGAAATGCAGTTGCTGAGGCGCTTAGGGGAATGTGGCATTCTCCCTTGGAAAGGGTTGCTTGGGAATCCATGCGGCTTAGTAGCCCCTGGGACTTGGGGTCTGGGAATTATGAATGGTGAACATCATGTCTCCATATTATATCTCTTTTGTTTGTTTGTTTACTTGCTTGTTTGAGCCAAGGTTCCACTGTAGAGCCTATGCTGGCCTTGAACTTATGATTTCCCCCTGATTCAGCCTCCTGAGTAATAGGATTACACGCCTACAGCACTGTTAGACTTGATGTAGTCATGTCTTCTTTGTTTTAATTCTTTCGTATTTTCATATATTCACATATACAAGGAACTTTGACCATATCTTGACATTATCACTTCTCAACCCCTTTCACGCCCATTAAACCTCTTCTCCCCAACAAATACCTTCTTCAAATGGCGTGTGTGTGTGTGTGTGTGTGTGTGTGTGTGTGCATGTGATCTCTGTGTTTAATTAGAGTTACTTGCATGTGTCATGATTATGCACTTAAGCAGAGCAAGTTACTAGAAGCTATACCACTGACAAATGACTCCATAGCAACCACTAACTGCCTAACAACTCCTCAGAGAGAGAGGATCCTTCATGAAACTCCATGTATGATGGATTATTGATTGGCCCTGTCTTTTGCAGGGGTTGCATAGGTAACCATGGCTGCAGCAGCAACAAGTTCATGTGTTTAACAACAATATCCTGTCAAATAGCATTTCATTGCACACCTCCCCATCTCTTACATTCTCTCAAGTCCTCTTCTCCCAAATGCCCTGAGCCTTAGAGGGAACAACACAGATAATGACTGGCTTATGAGCACTCAAGTCATTTATTCTTTTCAGCTTAGCAAGTCACCAGCCCCTACACTTATCACAGCCCATTGCAAAACTAAAGCATCTCTGATCAAGTCTGAGAGCATCTCTAAGCCATAAATAAAAGCATAAATAGTAAGGAGGCATTTGGAAAGCATGCTGGCTTTATTAAAACATCTTCATTAGGTTCTCCCCTAGGGCCCAAGACATTGTCATCATGGGCCTTGTGAAACAGCTATAGATCTTGTGTGCTATACTGGCCTGTCAACAAGATGTACCCATAGGCACAACAGTGGCATAACCATTACAGAGGTAACTTAACACTTTCTAATTGATTGTGAGGCCTACCCACTAGAGGAAAGTTGATATCATCTCTTAAACTGCATCCTGCTGGGAGACGGACAATGGCACTGCTCCTCCTATTTCAGGCTCAGCAGCAAATGACTGTTTCATAGAGAACAATGACTCATACTTCAGAGTAGAGTTTAAGCCAAGTCTTTCACAGTCCAGCGGATTGCTTTTCTTTAATATACTAATGGTTTAAGCAGATTCAAACTGTCCACTCCCATTTTGAGATATTAAGCATTTCAAATGCACTGGAACCCCACTAGGGTAATTCACAGGAGACCTCTAGAAGCTTCATAGAAGAACACCCTGGAAGAGCAAATGCCTGCAGTTATCAGAGTTGCCAATCTCTGCTCTTCTCCAGTTGGCTTTATCAGAGCAAAGAGAGAGAGAAAGCAAGGCTTAAGGACACACAGCCTTCAGTAAGAAATGAGCCATGATCCAGGCAGGCAAATCTCTTTAACATAGGGTGGCCTGGTCTCACTTTGCAAAGGCCTCAGCAGCACAGGATGATGTCATAAGCTGAAATGGGAATGGGAGTATCCACAGCATAGGTGATGCCACTGGAACGCCCTGGATTCAAGTGTACTGGTTCTACCAAACGAAGACATGCTGTGATATAAGCATCAGCCTGAAGTGAGTTAGAGGAGTATAACAGAGCTTGAGTACCCTCTATCCAGAAGTTTCTCTAAATTGAGTTTTTTTTCATATTGTGAAATATACATCTGTAATGAACTATACTAAGGATGTAACTCTTGTCTAAACATAAAATTCATTTCATTTTCCTATGTATTTATGCACATAGTCTGAAGGTAATTTTATGCAACACGATACAAGTATGTTTTAATGGAGCCTTTGACACTTGAAGGTATGAACTTTTCAAATTGTGCTACCATGTCTATGCTCAAAATGTTTTAAACATTAGAGCATTTCACAGTTCAGATTTTCAGGTGCAGCATGCTCATTCTGTATAGAACATTCTGAAAACATTAGAAGAGAAAGTAGAAGTTGTCTTTCAAGACCCAGACCACAGTCACCCATCTAACAACTTTGATATATCACAGGCTCGAGCTGGCATATCTGTATTGTGCACTATGTATTACCTGTCTAATTTGGGAGAAAATACTGCCCTGAAACTTAGCACACCAAGCAGACAAGCATTTACCAGTTTCTGAGGGTAAAATGTTGAGCGTGACTTTGCTGGTCATTGGCTTGAGGACTCTCATGCAGATCTAGGAAGAATTCGGGCTTCTGGAACCGATCTGAAGTTGACTCATTCCTATGACTGTCCAAAGAATGCTCACCTATGGGCTCTGTGGACTTCTCTAGAGAAATGTCAGACAGTCTTCCAACAAGGCAGTAAGCTTTCCCTCCTGGGAATGGTCCAAGACTGTGTCAATACAAAACACAGCTCCCAGCTCAAAGGGAATAAGTTTGTTCTGGAGCCAAATGGCAGCACTCGTAGCCAAAGAACAGATTCAGGTTGTCCTTAAAGGCCACATTCTAATGTGGAAATGGATTCATGAAGTTGTTGGAGTTATAGGACAAGATCAAGTCATAAATCAAGACATTTTCCCCAAACACATTGAAACTAAAGATAGTCCAAGCTAATTTGGCTATAGACCTGAAACATTCCTACTTATCACAACCAAGAAGTTCTAATCAGTCAATCAGCTTTGTGAAATATTTAGCATAGGTGAAACATTTTTATTTCTTTCTGGGAACATTGGACAGATCAAATCAGAAATCTGACCTAGCTTTGGAAACGTCACTTTCATATAGGTCTCATTTTGTGTCCAGTCAGGCATTCAGTCCAGCTCACCCACAGGAAAGAAGCAAGAGTGATCTCTTTCAAGGAATCTGTAGTTATGCTTGGAAGTCATCATCATGACACCTCCAAGGCCTTTGTCATTTGGGTAGGTAGTTTTGGAATTTAAAATGATTTGTCAGTAAGGATTTTAAAGTATATCAGGAGATGGCTCTTTCTGAGAACTAGAAGTTTTGTTTTTTGTTTGTTTGTTTGTTTGTTTGTTTATCGAAGCTGGGGACCGAACCCAGGGCCTTGCATTTGCTAGGCAAGTGCTCTACCACTGAGCTAAATCCCCAGCCCTGAGAACTAGGAGTTTTAAGACCCCTCTCAGGAATAGCTTTCTCCATACTGTATCAGCTAAATGGAAGGTAAGAAGCTTCCACAGAAGTTTCCAGAAAATTCTACCATACCATGATCTGTCCCTGCTTCTAGCAGAAACACTACAGTCCACATGTTTTAGCTCCACAAAGAATCTTTGGATGTCCTTGTCACCCAAAGTTTTAGCCCATGACTTATTCCAAGAGCCAGTGCCTGTTTATCCAGAATGGCTAAGAAGTCTCAGCAAAGGGCTGGGGCAATGATCGAGCCCATAGCATGCTTGCTAAACTCTATCTTTACTTTCAACTTTATGTTTTGAGATCGAGTCTCTCACTAACCTTAAAGCTCACTGATTCAGCCAGCCTGGCTGGCTGATGATCTCCAGGGACTCTCCTATCCCCATCTCCCCAGTGCAGGATTAACGGGAATGGGTCGCCACACCTAGATTTTTCCATGGGTGCTGTGAGTCTGAACTCAGGTCCTCATGCTCCCACTGAACTCCCTTATACTACAATACCAATGGTACTCTTCATGTGGAAGCAATTGTGGCTTTGGAGATGAGGGGAGAGCTGTCACATCAGTGACAAATACATGTAGACATCAGAGAACTTTAGTGCAGTTCCCACCATCACTTCCCACACAAGTGACCAGCACATGCCCTTGGCCTTTTCTTCCTTGTTGCTGAACTAAAAATAATATATGGAAATCAGAGTAGGAAGCCCAGATGGTTCATTATCCATATCATTTTCACTGACCCTGGTGCTCTTGAAGCAGTTGAGGTAGGGAAAACTTTTGAGGTAAGTTTCCTAACAGTTTTAACTCTGATAAAGTTTTGTGTTCTGTAAGAATAGTGTTTAACTATGTGCAGTCACTGAGCATCACCTTATCAGGCACCAAAAACAGCTTTAGACGTGGGGAACAATAGAAAAGAAATTGAGGAACTGAAGCTGATTCCAGGCACCTGTAGATTTCCTGAGGTGGTTTGTACATAGTAACTGAGTAACATATAAGAGCTCTGTTTGTTGGCTATGGTTTGAATGGCTGTCACCACTTCTCCAAAAGACCCTTGTGATAAAGACTTGGTCCCCAGTCTGTCCTTTACTTACTAACCACCTTACTTTTTGAGATGGGGTCCCTTACTGAAGCTGCAGTGCACTGGTTCAGCTAACCCAATGGTTCTCAACCTTCCTAATGTTGTGACCCCTTAACATAGTTCTACATGTTGTGGTGACCCCCAACATGAACGTATTTTTGCTGCAATTTCATAACTGTAATTCTGATAAGGTTATAAATCATAGTATCTGATATGCTGGATAGCTGATACGTAACTTACACAAAGGGGTCACGACCCACAGATTGAGAACCACTGAGCTGGATGAAGCCTAGGCATGCTGTACTGCCTTTATACAACCCCAGAGCAATGGAGCCATCCAGTGCTGAGACTTCCTGGAAGCCAAAATAAACCTTTCTTTTTTCAAGCTGATTATTTAAGGCATTTTGTCACCGTCACAGAAAGCTGACTACCACACCATTCCAATCGGCACTTCACGGCTGGCAAGAATTCCGGCTAATGTTTGGCACCTGTGAAACATAAGCAAGGCTTTCAGCATTCCTGCTCTATAGACACTTTTATAAAAGTTTTATTTGTTCCCCATGAAGTTCGGTGTAATACACAGAGCAAGTAAGCCAAGGCATCTGGCCAGAAAATACATTCCTTCTTTAGAAGAGAAACAAAGAGTAAACCCTGCTTATCACACCCGTGTGCCTGTCCAGAGTCATAAATGCCTTTCTAGGGAAATAAGGCTGATGGGATGCCAAGGAGAAGCTCCTGAGATTCAGAGCAATGGATGACGCAATCCATGCCGAGAAGCTGTCTTGACCTCTGGGCACTGAGACTACTCATTATCAATCTACGTTTCTAAACCACTCTAATCAGTTTCAGGAGAAAACAGAAACTGCCAATTAGTTTGGTTAGGTATGTACAAAAGCAGCACTATCATTTAAAACTAGCTTTTCCCTCTCTGGACCGACAAGCTCAGATGAGGCGATGGCATTAAAGCTTGGTCCTCTGCAAATGGTAGGGTGTGCTTTGAGTACCAAGGGTCCTGTACCCCCTTTTACCACCCTAACTGATCTTCACTGAAATTTGAAATTTTTCTCAGCTATTTTGAAATGCATAATTCTGTT
Organism: Rattus rattus; assembly: GCF_011064425.1. Lineage (NCBI taxonomy): Eukaryota > Metazoa > Chordata > Mammalia > Rodentia > Muridae > Rattus > Rattus rattus. The sequence goes on along the minus strand of NC_046158.1, from coordinate 127,716,936 downwards.
ACTGTCTAAATAGGAGATGTCCCCTATAGGCCCACATGTTAGGTGCTTATCCCCCAGCTCGTGAGACTGTCTTAGGAGGTTTTAGATACTGTTAAGAGGAGGCAACTTAATGAAGGAAGTGGGTCCTCGAGGACAGATCCTTGGAGCCTGAATCATGCTCCTGCCTTGCTTCCCTTCTGTGTGTCTTTCTCAGGTTTCTATCCACCTGAGGTGAGAAAACTCTTTAACTTCATGGTCCCAACCCCAAGATGTTCTGTCCAACATCATGGAACCAAGTGACCATAGAATGAATTTTGATACCACCATCAAAAAAGGACAATCCTTCCATTAAATTGCTTTTATTGAGTATTTTTGTAACAATCATGCAAAAGAAATAAATGCAAATACACTATAATTAAGTATAATGACTCTGCCGTGTGACAGATCTGGGAAATCCTTGTTTAACTGACACGTCAAAGTCCTTGATGCCCATCTTCCCATCCTTCTTGTCATCCCTGGCTCCCACCCACTCTCTGAGTCTGACTGTTTTAGATTCCATACAAGTGAGATGCACAGTCTGTTTTTCCATATCTAACTTATTTCACCTATCATCATGTTCTTTAAATTCAGCCATGTTGTCATGAATAAATGGTGTCATTTTGTTTATGTCTAAGATTCTAATTCATTTACATTATTTCTCCCTTCCCTTTCGTCTCTCCAAATCCTCATACACTCCTCCCTACTCTTCTTCAAATTCATGGCCTCTTTTTCATCAATTACTATTACATGCGTATATGTATTTGTATATGCACATATATTCCTAAATATAATCTGCACAGTCTATATAATATTACACATACATATGTTTTCAGGGCTGATTGCTTGGCCTCCCTTGGAGAAAATCAATTCTGCTCCCAGATTTTCTCAGTTGCCAATAGTTCTTTACATAAAGTTGAGACTTTATGGGTTTTTCTCTGTCCAATTTGGTGTGTTCATTAGTGTCTATTATGTAATTATTCATAAAACTAAAAAGCATTTCACATAAAGGTGTGCACACACAGAAAGTTATAGCACTAACACTCTTGCTTTATGGAAAATTTAGGGTACCACAGTCACATGATGAAGATACTGCTGTTGCTTTGTTACTTTCTGGGAAAGTTGGGGAAGCCATTCCCTTGTGTCATTATTTATTCTTTCAGAGATATTTATTGAGCACTCATGGAATACTAGACAGAGTCCCCAGCACTAGAAATAAAAATAATGAAAAAGACCAACAATAAGGAGGAAATTGTGTATCTGTGTTTAACAGTGTGTCCACTTACATAAATGGGAGGGGGGGTATGGACATGTTATCTGCTGAGCAAAATCCCAGAACAAGCTGGAAGGCTGCCACCCACAAAGCCCGATGGCCTCAGTTAAGCCAGGTCTCATTTCCTCAGGTCACTCTGCAGGGAGTGAGGCCCTCTGGGACCTCAGCTCATGACACTGTGGAAGACGGAAGCATCATCAGCCCTGTTAAGTCTCAGCATCTTCAAACCCGAACTGCAGGAACTTTCTCTGAGGACAAGGTCTGTGAGGGTGACAATGAAACTAAACAAACCGTTCCCATTAGAAATGCAAATTGCCTAGGTTCTGCCTCTCAGAGTCCACTCAATTCAGAGGGAAAAAAAGTCATAACTGGATGTAAGCGGCTGTAGACCAGCTAGACCCACAGAGCTTATAGGGCAGAAATGGCCATAGAGTGAAATGGCTTGCATCCATTGAGAGTGATTTGGGGAAGGAGTTTTTCTTCAAGAACATAAGATGGACAGGGCACAGGAAACAAGGGCCTGCTGGCCACATATGCAGAGAGCAGAGAGTCACTTAAACAGACAAGAGCTTTTGCCTTGAGATGTGTGACAAGCTTTGCCCAAAGGCTACAGTTTGATTGTGTGATTTGGGTCCAACAGTACCAGTCCTATTGTTTTATATGTTAACGGAAATCCTTAATCCAAAATGTGTGCAATCATTTTTTTTTCTTGCAGCCATCAGATCACCAAATATATGCACTTCATCTGTCAGTGGCCATGACACAGTCATGCCCTTTGAGACCAGTGACCCTGGTAACTTGAATATGACCTGTTTCTACTTCCATTCCAGTTTACAACTTCTCTGTGGCAACTGAGGAATCACCTCAGTGGGAGCGAGGGGTTCACAGTAGGAAAAGTGTTTGTTGGTCTGCACATAACTTGCAGTGGATGCAATAACTGTCTCTACCAAGATTACAGACCCGATATGCAATTCGCTTATTTGGCTTCTAACACAAATTTCTTAAAACACTAATTTTAATTCTGCTTTTAGTTTTCCCAAAATGGAAGTGTCTAAGCTAAGTTTATTTTTGGTTATAAAACTAATACATGCATACATTGTTCCTGTCAAAATCTGAACTTCATGGAGCTAAATTCTCCACTGAAAACAACCCCAATTCCTGCTGTCTCCTCAATCCGGAAAAATATTTCTTTCCAAACTTTTCTACATTCTCATTCCAAACATTTGCTAAATGCTAAACCCACAAACTCACCTGGACTTACTTGTTCCTTTGCTTGTATTTATATGGGAAAATTAATTTCCCACCCAAAGTTTGCAGCTTCAAATTAAACATAGCTGAGGTGTCTGCTATGGTTTTAGTTGTTGCTTGTTGCTTTCCAAACCCATGTTGAACTTGAGTTATCTTTGTCTGAGTATTAAGGAGTGGGACCCTTTAAGAGGTGACTCAGACATCAAATCTACACTCCCAGGAGTAAAATTGGTACCATCTTGGCCTCTTTGCCTTGTGCCTTCTGGGAAGATGAAAAATCTGTCCCTGGGGGGACAAGGCATTCAATATTCCATCACAGAATTGGAATTGATAGATTAATTGGCTCTTAATGTGATGCCCTACTAGGTAGCATCCCTCTCACAAGATGGCCCTGCCTTCAGATACCTTTGTCCTGCGCCTCCAGAAAGAAGCATTGCTACTCTCCCATGTGAGTGTCCTAGAAGCGTTTGTAGGAAAATAAGGAGGACTAAGGGTTTGTAGGAATAGCTAAGTGAACGATGATTAGACTAATCCAGGCAAAGCAAAAATTTGAACACAGTTTCCTTACATACTCCTTTGAGTAGAAAAATATAAGGTAGAATGAAGTCTGGAAATACAGCCCAAACAGCATAAAGTAAAATTTACATAGCTCAGTAGGCCATAAGATGCCTTAGTGAATAATATAAGTGGATATTTCTAAAATCTACTTCATGAAAGTTCAAGTTCAAGTGTCTTGTGGTCTTTAGGCATAATTGCTTAACCTCTGTCAACATAAAGCTCACAGCATTCAGTGTTTTCAACAGCCAGCAACTCATTCTAGACATCCCTAGACAGACCTTGCCTCTTGAATTGAGAGATGACCACTGGGCTGAGGAACTAGGAAGTACGGCCACAATGAGCTCTTGGAACTGTGCGCTATGTATCCCAGGAGTAAAGCATCCATAGGAAAGAAACCCCTGCATGCAGAAGGCACCTGGGTCATTTCCAACTGCTATCCAACATGGAGAGATGAACAGGGTCACATCTTTTTTTTTTTTATCTTTATTAACTTGAGTATTTCTTATTTACATTTGATTGCTATTCCCTTTCCGGTTTCAGGCCAACATCCCTCTAACCCCTTCCCTCCCCTTCTTTATGGGTGTTCCCCTCCCCATCCTCCCCCCATTGCTGCCCTCCACGCAACAATCTAGTTAACTGGGGGTTCAGTCTTAGCAGGACCCAGGGCTTCCCCTACCACTGGTGCTCTTACTAGGATATTCATTGCTACCTATGAGGTCAGAGTCCAGGGTCAGTCCATTGTATAGTCTTGAGGTAGTGGCTTAGTCCTTGGAAGCTCTGGTTGCTTGGCATTGTTGTACATATGGGGTCTCGAGCCCCTTCAAGCTCTTCCAGTTCTTTCTAAGATTCCTTCAACAGGGTTCCCGTTCTCAGTTCAGTGGTTTGCTGTTGGCATTCGCCTATGTATTTGCTGTATTCTGGCCATGTCTCTCAGGAGAGATCTACATCCAGTTCCTGTCGGCCTGCACTTCTTTGCTTCATCCATCTTATCTAATTGGGTGGCTGTATATGTATGGGCCACATGTGGGGCATGCTCTGAATGGGTGTTCCTTCTGCCTCTGTTCTAAACTTTGCCTCCCTATTCCCTCCCAAGGGTATTCTTGTTCCCCTTTTAAAGAAGGAGTGAAACATTCGCATTTTGGTCACAGGGTCACATCTTTACAGGGCTCTTTCACTAAGCCAAGCAGGAACCTATGTGACTGAGACTCCTTCTGTGGCACTCTAGCCTGGGCTCCAGCATGCCAACTCTCACCTCCTCCCAAGATGGACTGACTATTGTGTGATGGCTCATGGTTAGGACTACAGATCTGCATGAGACTGAGGGTAGGCCAAGTTGAAGCTTGCATTGCCCTGAATGGCAGTGACCACAATGACCTGGTAGCTTGGAATTGTCCCCTGCTGAACCTAGGCTACTCCCTAGTCATCCCTCCCCCATCATCCCTGGGAGTGGACAACTTCCCTAGTTCTGAATGTCTTTTCCTTCCGCTTGGGACACCTCACTTTTCCTTCAGGAAAGGCAAGTTCCTCCAAGCAGGATGCTCCCCACCCAGCAAAGCAAGTCCTCAAGAAGCCTCAACAGTGCTGGCAGCTTCACACTCACAGGACTATGACAGGGGATGCAGGGAAATGGGCCTCATCAGAGTGATAATTTAATAAAGTCACAGAAGCAACCATTCTCAATCTTTACAGCAAAAGACTATTTTAGAGACTCATGGGGAGTTCCCTAAGTATTTAAAACACACCAAATAAACTAGGGTTGTTTTATATCCTGCCTTGAAGTAAGCTTTCCTATGCTGTGCACAACAGCTACTCTAGCCATAATTCCACATATTCTGGTTTGCACTCTTTTCATTGATATCCGTAGATACACACCTTTCCACAAACCTTCCCATAATCTTAAAGGCTCCATCCTTTCTTCTAAATTGCTAAGTCTTTTCTTCCCCTTGGTAGTGCTTGGCATAGAACCCAGAGCCTAGCACACATTGGCAAATGATCTGTCTATTCCTCAGTCACACATACACACACACACACACACACACACACACACACACACACACACCCCTCTATGGAATTTCTGTTTTTATTATATTTGTCCAAATTCTTGTTCTTCCCAAAGATCATGCTTCCTCGGAAGAGATTGAATGCATAATCCCACCCTTTCTAAATTCTCCAAGGACATTTTTTTTGCAACTGCCTTATGTTTAATTTCTGTTCTTTAATTCTTCAACTGTGTGGTCTTAACTAATGTATCTCGTTCTCTGTGAACAATATGTTCTCAATACAGGGAAAAACATTTATACACACAAAAACACTCAAGAAGATAGCCCAACCTAATAAACAAAAAATAGATAGGCATCATAAACTAAACAAAGAAGAAATATGGCGAGCGAGCATGTACAAAAAGGCCTCCCCCTCGCTGGATTGCAGAGTGAGGTTCGTTAGGTCCACTGTAGCCAGAAAGAGTCAGCGGAAATGAGCTCATACTCAATTTGTGCAAAGGAGAAAGCTGCTAACAACAGAGAAATGAGGAGAGAGGTAGGAGAAGAGAGGGGAGACCATGCTGCAGGGGAGGCCAGGAAGTGAGAAGTCGCTAAGAGTCAGTCAGCAGCTGTGACTAAGCCTGCAGTAACTACAGGAGACTGTCACCAGGGCTTCCCTGCTAACTGAGACTGGAGATGGAGCTCTATACTCAGGTAAGGCTGCATCAAGCAGGACATCATCTTGGCAATCCCAGGCAAGCACTTCAAGGAAGGACGGTGGGATTAGGGAACGTGGCTGAGCTTTTAGAAATGGTTAGTGTTTGTTCAAGTCCTTATAGGCCACAGTGGAACTCTAACGAGGGCTACAGCAAAGAAATAACCTGTCACTGTATAAAATCAACCTTTTCTGGTGAGATAGTTCAGCATCAAGAGAACAGAGTCCTGAGTTCTGTCCTCAGCACCCACATCCAGCAGCTCTAGGGGATCTGATGCGCTCTTCTAGACTCAAAGCCTACCCTACATGCTGGTGCACATACCCATACGTAAGACACATACATGTACACGCATTTTTTAAAAATAAGATAACCCTTTAAAATTAACCTTTAAAAAAAGAAAAAAAGATAACATACACAAGTTAAGTATTTCTCATCTAATATACTCAAAACCATGGTGTTCTGGATTTTGTATTGGTCAGCTATTGGAATATTCATACATACAGTATGTGACATCCTAGGGGTGGGACTCAAGTCAAAGACAGAACTCACTCACGCTTCCTACGCATCTGCCCATGCAGCCCACTTTCACACAATAAGCTCTACAATGCTTCACTCAGCACTTAGCACACGAAATAAAGTTCTGTGTGTGGTGTTCCCCAATGGTATGTCCTTTGGCCCTCAGAGAGGTTTGAGATCTGCAGCTCCACCTGTGCCCAGTATTTGGAAGGGCCTGGGATAACTGGTACTCAAACTTTGGAAAACTGCAAAGGGTATTTCTACAGGGTAGAATGCATAGGCAATCTATTAAGATATTCCAGAAAAGAGGGTTCATGTTGTAAAACTCAAAGTCAAGATGACCAATAGTAGAGCTAATAACAGCCCAAACAAAAGGAATCCATATCACATGAATACTGTAAGGGAGTTCAGAATTCACCAGTGGATTACTGAGGATAAAATGTCAAGCACAACTGCACAAATGAGTCTCACAGACAAGACACGTACATTAAGAAACACCCAATGAGAACTCTTAGGAACAGTAAAATGCCCACTAAGAGGACTCACAGTTGCGGCAGATGTGGACTGACTGGAGAAGCAGCAGGAGCCAGAAATGTCCCTGGTTGATGAAGGACTCAGAGGTCAACATCTAACACATTGTTAGTTAGCACAATCAAAATCAGTGCTCAGTACAGGGCGCAACTGTAACCTTAGAATGAAGGGAGACTGTGACTTGCCCGCTAAGGACATTAGTCACAGCCTACTTTGAGCCTGTTTTTTGTTTGTTTGTTTGTTTGTTTGTTGTTTTAACAAAATACATTTTGAAGGCATTTGTGAAATCACGAGACCAGAGGAGCACTCACTGGATATGATATAAGGTGCTTAACACATTACCATAAACTCCTGTATCACAGGAGTGTGTGTTTATGGTCTTACCAATCAGATTGCAAACTGGAGGACAAAATATGGTGTGAAGTTTGCTTCAAAGTTAGCCCGAAGGGCTGAGAGATGCTAAAGGCGCAGGTTACTCTCCAACAGTGACAGCTACATGAGAGTACATTTTCACTTTTGTCCTAAGATTTCCATAATAGATGGTCTGTTATTTTTATCCCTAGTCTCTAATGCAATGAAAACATTAGATGAGCACAGCATTTAGGAAACAATGTCAAGAACAATGCCTCTCTGCATTGAGTTGAGATCACCCCAGCTACCCAATTCCCCTGTAATGATTTTTTTTAATCAAACAGCTTTTGGAAAAGCCAGAAGGAAAAAAACAAGACTTGGAATGAAGTCCTATTTTAAGACAGAGCCTGTCTTTGCTTCGTCTTGTGAGGAATACGGCAGTATGAGCATGTGAAACAATACCAGGGTATCCCACCCCGGCCCTTCCTCCTCCCGGCCCAGCCCATAGGATCATCCCAAAGGGACAAGAGAAAATAGACTGATACCTCTTCCCTAAAGGAAGATAGTTGTTAGCCTAGCACATCCCTGAACTGACTGGAAGCCTCCCTCCTGGGGCTGGAACTAAGGAAGCCTTCCTTCTGCCAACGCCCTGGAATTGTTATGGATGGACCTTATTAGTTCATCTCAGCGTCCACCCAGGCTCCCACTTTAACAAAGAAAGAGGCCCAAGGATACTATTAATGCCATCGATGGCTTCCTCTCTCTGTGAAGGTCTCTACAGCTTGGATCTTTTCACTATGCTATTTCTAGATGGAAACGTTTGTCAGCTGGGATGCTGCAGACCAGAGGCCCTGGGGCAACTGTAAGTCAGGACTCTGATGGGGTCAGTGGACCATGGTGCTTGAAAACAACTGTGTGAAGACTCCTTAAGTATGCTAACCTATAGAGAACTCTGAGCAGACTCAAGTAAAGCGAAATACCACAGCTAAAAGCTTTACTTCTGAGCACTGGTAGCACACAGCAGTTTGTGGGGAGCATCACAAAACATTTTATCACATGGCTTTCTGAATCTCCCTGTCTAGAGTATACACTTCAAGAAGGGTTCTGGAGTAGATACATGCGAGTTTCTCACAGAGTGGTTCAGGGACCTGAAGTGAGAACAACAGACTTCGGTGAATGCTCAACTTCGGGTTTTGTTTTGAGTAAGGATTTCAAATAGCCAGGTTGGATTGAACTTACTATGTATCTAGGAAGGATCTTGACATCTTGGCCTTCCTGCCCCCACTCTTGTACTAGCATTACAGGTATGCCTGCTCTCATATGGTGCTGGGGAATCCAACCCACGGCTTCATGCACGATAGAAAAGCATTGCATTAGCTGAGCTGCATCTCCTGCACCCTCTCCCAGGCCAAGCTTTACATGTTCTTGAGGCACATGAGATCTAAATGTGTAGTATTTCTTTTTTTTTCCCGGAGCTGGGGACCAAACCCAGGGCCTTGTGCTTGCTAGGCAAGCGCTCTCCCACTGAGCTAAATCCCCAACCCCAGTAGTATTTCTTTATAGGTACCTTTCAGCACTGTCTACCACTGTGAAGATGTTTTACATAATGAAAGACCAGGCTCTCACATTTAAACTATGAAACAATTATTCTTGAAAGGCAACTTGTAGTGAGAATTTTGGTTTCTTTGAAACACACACATACACACAGAGAAATATTATGGGAATATGTTTTCATTTTAACGCCAGATGTGGGATATGGGACTGCTTTAGATTTTCCTCAGCCGCTGACTATGATTTGCCTTGTGCTCTAGCAGGGGTGTAATTTTGTCAGGAGCAGATAGTTTCAGGAATTGTGTGACATTTGGAACTCTGGGGACTTTTCAGAGGGTATATAAATACTAGGCCCTGAGAGGCATGATGGGTTGTTGGTTATTGGTTGGTTGCAGTTTGTTAAGTAGGGTTGGTAGGGTTGGTAAGTAGTGCTATACAAAGAAGAAACAACAACAAGAAGAAATTAGATATCCTGACAGTGAAGATCAAACTTTCCCCAAGGAACTCAATGTCTCTAATCAGCAGGAAATAGTCTAATAATAATGTCGCTCCCTCCCTTTCTATCCTTTTTTCTCTCCTATCTAGTGTTAGGGGTTTATAAGAGTGGAAGAAGGATGGGGAAAAGTAGAAGAAAGAAGAACCCACAAAGTGGCCAGTGACCAGATACAGCAACTAGCCAAGTCTAGACTAGAAAACAAGGCCAGGTGAGTCAGCTTCCATAGCCACACTGCTAGCCTGGGGAATGCAGACTTCTTACAGAATATTAAGCAAATTTTACCTTTGGCTCTTTCACTTACTCAGGGACCCCTGAAGGTTGAATGTTCCTCATTACCAACTCTTTAGAAAGTCTTCTTATAGTCTACATTGCAATGACACATAGGTCACGCATACAATGGTGAATTTGTCACAAATGTCACATCTGCTGACATCACAGGCTATGTGCCCTGTCTGGCTCTGGCTGAGGACAAGGACCAGGTTGGATCATCTACAGTGGAGATCAGTCTTTGTCTTTTGCTACCATTGTTTGTTTTCCGCTTGCCCTTGAATTTTATTACTTTATTTTGATTTGATTTACCTTATTTTTTAATTTTCTTTTTGTTCTTGAAATTCTTGGTATTTTCCTGTGCTGTTTAACACGTATCATGAACAGTAATAAAATATGTATTTTTAATTAAACAATTGATAACACTTGTGAGAAACATGCGAGGTAGGAAACGCCACAATTTCAGTATCCCGGAGGTAATTATGCCTTACATAAACAGAGCATAGAAAACGCATCTCTTTCCCGTCTGGACTCTTCAATCCTGTGTTCTTTCCTTTCTGATTTAAGGGAAATGTACACTCTATATATAGTTCAACTCTCCTGAAGTTCCTGTGGGTTTCGTATACATCTATAGAACACAAACTGGCAGTTCCTCAACAGACGGGGAAGTAGTCCTTTAACAATACATTCTCAGGAAATATCCTTGGGCTGACTGCGGAAGGGTGTGTAGACACTGCTATTTTCCACTCCAGTTCTGCATCCACCCACTTTCTGAGTCACTGAATGTGTCCCTTATCAGGCCCTGCCTCCCACCTCCACTGTTCTCCCAGCCTCATGTGAGCTGACCTCACCCAGTCCTGTAGACTCACATCTGCTGACCAAATCACATTTTAGGAGAGAAAAATAAAGTGGCAAATAGTTTGAGTTAAAAATTGATTTAAAAGATATAGTTCTTTGAGGAGAAGCTCGATCTTCTTGTGCAGCAGTTCAGTCCAATAGCAAACACCTAATATGAGTCACAACTGCAGACCAGTCAGTCCTCTAGGCAGGCAGACCTCAGGCACAAACCGGTAACTACAGTTCAGCCTTTCAGCAAGCAGACACAAGACAGCTGTAGTTGAATCCTGAAGAAACCGCCAGTCTCATCAACTGGCCTGAGGTGAAGCCATAGAAGAAGCAAGCTGCCTCAGGAACCTTGGGAGCAGTTCTTGGGTGAGTTTTTCTCAATGGCAGAGGTATCACAAGTTGAGCTCAACAATGCTTTGTAAGATGAACCAATACATGAATGTCTTTAGCAAAGAATAGCAAGGCGGAGAAAACCAAACAAAGGCTCAGTGCTTGTCTCTCACTGTCTGTGCAGTCATATTTAAATTCCTTCATCAAGTGTCCTTCCACGTGTCTGCTGTATCCAAACATCCTTTCACCTGTGTCTGCTTCAGGAAAATAGTCTTTCATGTGTTTGCCTTAGCAAGACACCCTTTTACCTGTGCCCCAGCAAAACATCATTTGGCACAAGAAGTTAGTTATTTTCCAAAGAACTAGAAGTTTCTACCTCAGAGGACATAGCTCTCACCTGTGATTTCCCCTGCAGCTTCATGCAAGACCTTGAACTTGGGCATACACTAAGCCACAGCTGAATTTCTGGCCCTCAGGGAAAAAAAGTACACTTGTTGTTTTAATCAGCTAAGTCTTGCTGTAGTTTGGAATACAATACAGATACCTAATACAGTCATTCTATGGAAAAAGTATCTCCTCCTATCATTAAAAGAAATTGTGGTCTAGAATGGTTGGCATTATTCATCACCTACCACATTTCCATCAATCCTACACCAACCATGGAGTCTTGGAGTCCGAGATGTAAAGAATATCACTTATGAGCTGGGTGACCATGGTACCTTGCTTAACCACTAAACCTGTCTCTCAGCCTTCAAATAGAATGAGGCCTATTGATCAGAATTGGCTTCTTCATCTTCAGTATGAAACCTGGGTGCATTAATCCCTGAGCATTTGTGCAAGTCCTAGCACAGTTAGGACAGCTAATGGACAGTTCCAAATATTCCTCCTTCCTTTACAGCAAACCTGCTAAACAGACACATACAGAGACAACTAACATCCAACCAGTGACTAATCCCAGTTCAAAGTAGGATGAATACATGTTGCCAAAGATGTGGTCCTTCATTCTACATCCTCGTGGCAGCAGCAGGAGAGAAAGCACACATGTGTATGTGCACAGACCTAGGCACAGGGTCCAGGTCAAATCAACAGCCGCTTTTCAGCCACACCCAGCTTTTCCCATTTGTGGGTCCTGCAGAAGCTTTGCTGATGGCCTCCTGTAGTGGTGAGCTCTGACTCCTAGAACTACTCATTTCTCCAACTTTGGGCACAGTGATCTCCCCATAGACTCACATCTTTGAAGGATTAGTAAAGAGTTGTTGGCTTTTTTAATAGTTTAATCACCCACACCCACCCCAGCCCCCAGGTGCTAGAGATCAAAACCAGGGCTCTGTGCAATCGGGCAATCTTCTGCTGAGCTCCACCTGCAACCAGCTTGATCAGTTGTTCTGTTTGGATGTGGCGACTATTCTCAAGCTCTATTAGAAACATGAAAGCCACGACCCAGAAAGCTGAGCTGCCAGCCGTAGCTGCCTTGTCTGACCACCCTCTTCCAGCTGCTGGAAAAGGGGCAGAAAGCACAATGAAGTCCACTGTCAGGAGCACAAACTCACTGAATTCCCAGGATGTTTTCTGTGACAATGATTCATCCTGATTGTCAATTTGACTGTATTTAGAATCACCTGGGAGACACAACTCCGGATCTGTTTCCTGAGGGGATTAACTGAGAAAAGAAACCCACCTTGAATGTGTACTGTACTATCCTGGGCACTGGGGTCCTGGACTAGATCAAGGAGGGAGAAGAAAGCTAACTGAGCATTGCAGTTAATTCTCTCTGCCTCCTGACTTCAAACAACATGACCAGCCACCTCTTGCTCCTGTCAGCCTGCTTCTGCTATCATTATGGTCTGTCTTTCTCAAAACTATGAGCCCAAATAAACCCTTTCTCCTTGACTTTCTCTTTGTCAGGAATTTAGTCACGATGACAAGAAAAGTTATTAATACAATGATACAGGCTTGAAGTATAATCCATAGAAAGAAGAGAAGAAAAGAAATACATTTATTTTTAAGAAGTACAAGTAGAACTTGGGTTTTTTAAATTTTTATTCTTATGACAAAATGGCTTATGTATCAGTAAAATGCATAGCAGAGATGCCATAGGAAGGCACTGGGTGAAGCAATGTGGTATGATTTGAAAATGAGTCACTTTTGACTGTGTATTGTAAACCTAGGACGACCACTGGAAGAAATGCTTTAAATGAAGTATGATTGGCATACTAAGACCAGAGATAAATTGAACACACAACATTCAATTAAAACTACAAAAGTCATTGAACAGAAAATGGAACCAGCATGATACAAAGTAATTCAAACATACAATAAAAACATTTATATTGTCCATAGAGAAAAAGAAGACTTTATACTCTTCTAAAAGCAAAGTAAAATCCAGAATAACGTCTACTTGGGTTTCCAGACTATCAAGAATCCTACAAGACTCTTAGAATTTCCATTACAGCCAGGAGTGGTGGTGCATGCCTGTAATCACAGCAGGAAGACAATGAGTTTCAGGCTAATCTGGACTATACAGGAAAAAGGTTCAAAAGAATGTTTTAAAAGGAACTTCATTAAGAACCAAGCCTACCAAGTAAGATCCTCACACTCGGAGGTCCATATCCAAATGACAACCTACTATCTGTGCTCTGGATTTTTGCTTCAGAGTTGGTTGAATTCTAGAGATGAAAGATTTGTCTGACCCCTGACCTAGTTGTGTGGGAGACTTCCACTGCATCACAATGCAGCCCTGGTTTATAACATATCCTGCTTCCCTCAGCCTTTCAGACTAGTTCATCTCTCTCTTTTTCTTGTTAACAAAAATCTTAGTCTAAATACACAAATTAAAAAACAAGATATGGGTGTGGGGGTGAAAAAACCAAGATAGGGAATACATTGTGTACAAGAAACTCTTTTTAAACATATGAACACATAGATTAAAAGCAAATATATGGAGAAAGATTATGCTGATGCCATGCTAGCTCGAGATCAAGAAAAATTATCAGGAATACAAAGGTCATTATATAATGATCACTGTGTCCCTTCTCCAAGAACAGATATCAGTCCTTAAGCATGAATCTAATATTACATTCAATGTATGTGGGGTACATCGATAGTCCTGCAGAGGTAAATGAGCTAGTCCACTGTAATAGTTGGAGGCTTCAATGTTCCTCTGTCAGAAAGTGCAGAACCAGCTTGCAGAAACTGAATAAGGACAGAATTGAACTCAAAAGTACAACCAATCAATTGGACATAATTGAAATCTGCAGCGTATGCTTGAACGCACATTCTTCTCCAGATCACGGTGAAACTGCACTGAAGGACACCCCATTCTCAGCCACGAAATAACACAATAACTTCCCTCAGACTATGGTGGGGTAAGTAAAAATCAGCAAGCAAAAGTAGCTGGGAAATCCCCACATATCTAGAGATTTCAAAGCACATATTTTTAAAGTCCTCTAGTTCTTTTTTTTTTTCTTTTCTTTCGGAGCTGGGGACCAAACCCAGGGCCTTGCGCTTGCTAGGCAAGCGCTCTACCACTGAGCTAAATCCTCAACCCCAGTCCTCTAGTTCTTAAGAGAGGAAAAAAAGAAAAAAAAAAAAAAGAAAAAAGAAAGAAAAAAAAAAAAAAAAAGAAAGAAAGAAAGAAAGAAAGGAAGGAAAGAAGAAAGAAAGGAAGGAAGGAAGGAAGAAAAAGAAACAATAAAAAAACCTGAAAACCAATACAGCTAAATTAAAGTAGATAGGGGAAATACTGTAGGCAGACCTGTTCGAACATAGTCGGGAGGCATACAGAAATAAGTGGGCAGGGGGTTTGACTTAATCAAAATGAAAGGTACATGAAAAAGCTTGATCTTGCAAGACACACACATACACACACACACACACACACACACACACACACACACACACACACACTGGAGCTAGTAAATACAGATATAAATGAATGAACAGGGGGCTAGTACTCCAGATCAACAGTTGTGTGATGGCTAATCTCAGTTATCAGTTTGACACACCCAGGAAAAGTGAACATCAACTGAGGAATTACCTCCATCAGATTGACCTGTGGGCATGTCTGTTGCCTTCTGATTGCTAAGATGGATGACCAATCCCACTTTGGGCAGATGTATAGGTTGTATAAGGAAACTTACTGAACATGAGCCTGGGAGAATAAACTGGTAAGTATGGTCTTAATCTCTATGGTCTCTCCTCAAGCTCTTGCCTTGAGTTCCTGCCTTGGCTTCCCTCAGTAATGGGCAGTAATCTCTAAGATGAAATAAATTACTTGTTCTTAATAATGGTCTTAGTGAATGTTTTGTCACAGAAACAGAACACAAACAAAGACAAGTAGGAATTGGGAATGGGGGTGAGAGTGAAATGGAGAAATATTCCACTCTGATGGAGGGGAAGTCTTGGAACTATCAAAATATCAATTCTTCCATATTTAATCTACAGACTCAGTGTGGCACCAATCAAATTATTGGAAGATCATTTTGTAGATATTGCCAAACTAGAAAGTACATAAAAGAGGCAAACTATCCAGAATAATAAACTCAATACTGAAAGGATTATCAAAAAAACAGACTTATTCACTTTGAGATCACAAAGTTCTGTCTGAAGCAGAACAGAGAACCCAGAGATAAACCCACACAAAATAGACAATGATCTTCCTCTGCCAAGATCAAAAGGATACAATAGGGTACAAAAAGTCTATTTTACAAATGATTCTGGGACAGCTAAACACCTGATATAGGGGGAAAAAGAAACAGAAAATTGAATCTAGACAAAGCCTTAGATGCAGTCCAAGAAATTACCTGAAGATGCATCATAGATAGAAATATAAAAGAAAGTTATAAAATTCCTAGAAAAGACTGGAGATAACCCAGATGAACTTGGCTATGATTGTAAATCTTTCACATATAGCATAAAAGGCATGATCCATGAAATAAAAATGTTTTATGCCAACCTGCTTTATGACATTTAGTCATAGTTCCTTTGGAACACTGTCATGGAGACTTAGCACACTAAGAAGATTCCTACTTATCTATGATCACTCGGAGTCAATGCAGAGATTAGAGTGGGAACATGACAGCTGTGCTTTGCAAAGTCATTTAGAGATCTGTGTTCCTCCTACTTGGTCCTTCCAACTTCCTCTGGGAATCTTGGGAAGCTTTAGTGGTGTGAACTGGGCAGAGAGGGTAGAGCATGCAGAGGGCAAACAGAAATAGGCTTTGACATCAGTCTACATCACCGGCTCCCAGGGCACAGGCACATGCCACCACCCAAGCCATAAGAAAGGTGGAGATGTCAACCTCTGAGCAAAAATAAAGGACTTGGGGTGAAAGCCTTATATTTCACCACCACTGCCTTGATACTACCAAGTAGGTCAGAGAATAAAAGAAAGGAGACCTGGGAAGCCACAGAAGCTTCCTAGGTCTGCTGTCCTGTGGTATGAGGAGGAAATGATCCCCATCATTTGTGCCAGGCACAGGCCAGAAAATGCAAGATCCAAAACCCCATCATTGTGTCCTCATTGGCATTCTCCTCTTGTTCCCCATGTTCTCCTCAATCTAGGCTTTGAACACACTTGACCTTGCACTTTCTAATTTAGCTTTATTTCTTTCTAGATAAAGCAAACAGACTCTGACGACAATAACGATGACAATGACAAACGAACAATGATAACAGGAGTGTTTCCTGGTGAGAGTGTTTGTTGTGTTCTCTGGTGCTCTTCATGGTGAACTCAAGTAGAACTGCTATGCTCTGCTACAGTCTGCTGGGAATGTTGGATTGGGCTCCCTGGGAAACAATCTGGGGCTCATTTGAGCCCCCTTGGGAGCTGAATTCTAGCAAGCATGACTGACTGTGGCTCCAACTATGAGCAAGAGCAAAATGGGCCTCTCCTTCATGAACCCATCACATCTGGAACATTACAGAAGAGGATCCAAGAAGAATAGCAACTAATCTAAGGCCACTTGGCTCAGGCAGTCCAGTCCTCTTTCCCCTGTGACAGATCACTTTCACTTCTCTTTTAATCTAACAAGCATTTAGTCAGTAGAACTGAATGGTATTATTAAAATAGCCACCAGGGCTAGCATTTCACACACCCCACCTCATTGGGTCTTCAGTGGCTGTATCTCAAAAAAAAAAAAAAGCAGAAGTTTCCTGCCCTGCCCAGCCTTTCTAGTGCAAATGTTCTTTTACTCTTGTTTCTTAGAGCACATAACACACTTTGACAGTCCCCATGGACATACATATATGGACATACATGCATGTATTCTCATATACAGCATGCACACATATCACTAACGTGTTATGCATCTGCACTGTGGTAACTTGTATGTTCCCACTGCACAGTGAATGGAGAAGATGAGCTTGCCTTCCTGCAGCTACTTACTATATCTATGTCTAGCACTTTGGGTCCAGTCTTTGCCACAGAGCAAAACAGTTAAAATTGCATCAGACCTAAGCCTCCAGCATCAAATCTATCTTTGGACACACTGCCCAGATGTTTAAGTCTGGAAGAGCTCCTAATTCCTTCCTACAAGAAGAAAATAGATTGAACTCCTAACTCATAAGAGAGAAAGAATGATGGTAAGAAGAGTAAGTGCAGAGATTGACCACCGTTTTGAGACAACTGCGCATGTCTACTACATTCAATTACCTGTGCCACTCTAGCTGCCAAACTGGCTATCACTGGTTCATTTAATGGATTTTCCGATTCAGAGCATGTACCATATCATCTGGGCTATGAGATTGTGAACTTGTTCCTAAGAATCTTTTTGTCACAGTTGCTCATGGTGTGTGTGTGTGTGTGTGTGTGTGTGTGTGTGTGTGTGTGTGTGTGTGTGTGTGTGTGTGTGTGTGTCTGGGTATTGGAGGTGAGAACTCCAGATAAGACATAGAGTAGGAACATTTAATTATCCATCTGCATAACGTCAAGACAAAAGAGAATTCTGTCTGTGTGTCCCAGACCTACAGACACCACCTATTTCTATCAACCATCAGAGACAGGCCGAGCACAGCAGATGGCTTCTGTACTTGTCCATGGAAATCACAAGGGCAATCAGAGAAA
Source organism: Rattus rattus (assembly GCF_011064425.1). Classification (NCBI taxonomy): domain Eukaryota; kingdom Metazoa; phylum Chordata; class Mammalia; order Rodentia; family Muridae; genus Rattus; species Rattus rattus. Next base: position 127,699,196 of record NC_046158.1, on the reverse strand, counting down.
ATATTCTAGTGGCATGACCCTATCTCAGAGCACTGCCTGGGAAAGAGTCTGCCTCCATGCTATGGTCCAAGGGATAAAAGTAAGGCACATTATTAGTAAGCCATCATTTCTATTGGAAGATGAGGGCAAAGAGCTGCCATTGTAATAAGGAGTAAACATCCACGGTATCTTTGTTCAAAGAAAGTGTACACTGTCTTCACTGGTCTTAACCTTGACCCTTTGGCGTGGCAATTTTTCCCTCTATTTCATTTATTATTTTAATTGGTGCATATTAATTATACGATTTATGCTATGGAGTTAGAATCAGGTAATTAGCATCCTAGTGTCCCAACCATCTGACATTGTACTACAAATATTCAAAATCCTTTCTCCCAGCTCTTAAGTAGTAAGGTGTGGATAGCATTTTACTCTACAATACACTAGAACTTATTCCTCCTATCTAACTGAATTTTTATACTCAAGTCACTACCTTTCCACCCCTTCCTTCCTTGCCTCTGATAACCATTATTCCACTTTGTTTCTACAGAGTCAGTTTTATTTATCTTCCACAAATAAATGAGAACATGAGGTATTTCTCTTTCTATGCCCTGCTTACTTCACTTAATATAATGTTCTCTGGCTACTCTTTGACATTGAAATGAAAATATGCTTACCACTGGGGAAATGCACTCAAATCCACAACTGACCATCTCACCTAATGAATGGCTGTAGTCACGAAGACAAAAACAACAAATGTTAGAGAAAACATGGTAGCAAGCAGTTCCCATGCACTGTTGGCTGGAGTACTGATTGGAACAATAGTTTTAATGAAATGGCCCATGGTTCAAAGTCATTGGAATGTCCTTCTCTTTCTCCATACCCTGATGTTTGTAATCTAGGTCAAACCAGATTAAAATAGCTAGACATCTCAGGAAAGGTAAAGAAGGATTAAATGTGCAGACAAAACAGTTGGTGATTAAATGGTATCTGCTAGCAGATTTGCAGGTGCTGTAACTGCTCTAGGGACTCAGTCACATCAGTGAACAAAGCAATGATGTAGGCCATGAGATACCTACATCCTGGAATTGGAAGCCAGTAAGCAGAATCTAAGGGCAGCCCATCATCCCAACAATGAGGGCTTGGGACAGAGAGAAGACAGAGGAGGAGAGAGAGGGTATGGCAGAATTAAATGAAGTACTGGGAGGTCTCCCTGAGAGATGAGCCATGGCTTAAGGGAAGTGCATGAGCAAGTGGGCTTGTAGGGAAAGAATGTGCAAGCCTGACATCACAGAGGCCATTGTGGCTAAAAGCGGGTAGAAGGGAGAGTCCCAAATGTTGACACTGAAGAGTCAGATCAGAGAGGTCTGAAAGGCATGGCAGGAACTTGTCTTCATTCAAAATTAGACAGAAGCAGGGGAGGCTATGAGCACAGGCCTGATAGCAAGTGATTAAGACTTTTAAAGAGATCACTTATTCTGATGTTCTATTAATAAGAGACTATAGATAGACAGGGATGAAAGCCTGGAAATCCAGTCAATTGTGGTGTTTGGAGAAGGGTGGTAGCAGGAAATAAAAGGATGAAACTAGTTCTGCTCTGAGCATCTTGGGATGACAATCTGGTATAGAGTATGTGTAGCATTTAAGAAGACAAGCCAAGGCCTGAGCTATTACAGTGATGGAGTTCTGTCTGGGTAATGCAGTGGAACTGGCCCTGATGGTGAAGGCATGGGAGAGCCAGTCCTGAGGGTATAAGAGAGGAAGAGCTGGTCGAGGTCTTGCTATATGCAGCACTTGGGAGAGGGGGCCCCAGGTGCCTACGCTGGGCAACACAATGGAGCTGGCTCTGGATGCACAAGTGAGCTGGCCCTGCCTCCTGATGATGTCTGATTTGGGTGGCTTAGCCAGAGCAGTGCTGCAGAGCTCTCCCTAGTGGTGTGGGGAAAGGGAAGTTGACGGGTTGACACACAGTCCCTGATCCAGGGCTTTCAGTTGGTCCACCTTAAAATCTACATTATCTGTGAACTGTTAACTGTGAAAGGGCTGGTCCTGCTGACCCAAAGTTTCAGGACCTCCATGACACAGGAAAACAACAAGATAACTGGGAGGAGTCCCAGTGAGGATCCAATACTGATGGTGTGGCACAAGCCAGAAACCTCAAACAATGAACATTTGCAAGTGAAGATGTGTGGACAGGGCGTATACTGTAGGACACATTGTAAAAAACACTGCAGCTTCCACAATGAAATGTTTTCTATGCTTTGTTTTGGTTTATTTATTGGTTGTTTATTTTCCTTTGGGGGTAGGTTGCAGGGGCAGAGGGCAGATATAGGGGGATAGGGAAATAAGTGAAAAGGGGGTACATGATACGAAACTCACAAAGAATCAATAAAAAGTTGGGGGGAAAGATGGTGGAGTTCTCATTAACCAGTGTAGAGAAGGTAGCTAGGTCCAGTCTCAAAAACAAGAATTCTTCATTAGCTATGACCTTGAAACATCCTTAGACATCCTAGTCTTATTTTCCTAGAATTATTTTCAAGGCAGTTGTGAGAGATTGGGAGAAGAATTTGGGCTAAATATATAAACACAGGGGATAGTCAGGCCTGGTAACTCCTGCAACTTGGGAGGGTAAAGCAGGAGAATTGCTACCAGTTTTGAGCTACAGAGAGGAGTCATGTCTCAAAAACAAAAAAGCAATAGCAATTTTTTTAAAAAAGCATGGGGGTCTAAGGATACTGATGTTATTTCAAACCATGAAAGAAGATAGGATTATCTCTGATGAAAGAAAGGCCAAAGGACTGAACCTGAGACATCCCATCCTTCCAAGTTGTGAACGTGAAAAGCCAGCAAGCATAGCCAAGAAAGAAAGTCAAGTACTGTGTGGAGTGCTAGAAACCAAGTGTAGAGAATGTTTCAGAAACCAGGAGGCATGCAAAAAGTCAGATGCAGCCACTGAGTCAGGGAGGGTGAAGCTGAAAACTGACGTCAGCTTCAGGAGCATCGAGTTCACAGCAACAACCTTGACAAGAGCAGGCTCAGGTGGGTGCTGGCATTGAACCCTGATAAAGTGGGATGAAGAGAAACAGGACCGCATGCTTCAATGTCCCTAGTGAGGCTTATCAAAAGCCTCACTTTGCTTCACATGAGGAGCAGGGAGAATGAGCAGTAGCTGAGGAAGAAGAATCCTGAGAGATATTTAAGCTCGTTGGAGGCGGGAGTAGAACTGAGCCACTAAAAGGCAGGCACTCAAGGAGAGAGGATAGGGCAGTGCAGGCAGAAAGTCAAGTTCTCCCTCATTAGATAGAGTTTGCCCATCTATGAAACAGGCAAGCTAGCAGAAAGGATGCCAGGAGGGTAAGCAAAAATGGTGACAGGTGATCTTCAGGGTGGACCTGGTTGATTATATTTTCTCAAGGAAGTTGGAAGGGAGAGATGCTGGCAGGTTAAGCAGAGAAGCTACGATGACATAGCCAAGGTAAGAAGATGTAAGAGAGAATGACTATGGGACCAGCAATGGTATTTCCAGGCATTATGATTGATCCAAAGGACTCCAGGCCAGGAAGTCAACGCCAGACCTGTTCTCTGGTGTGTTGCTTTGAGTCATGAGTCCAGCAAGGAGTAAGAAGAAAGCTGGAGTTAGCTAGCCAGCAGGAAAGAGTAAGGTTGTGTTTATGGTAATTGGCCATGAGATTTGAGCCTGGTCAGGAGCAGAGGGAAAAGGAACAAAATGGAGATGTCAGTAACAGATTGATAAATCCCCTTATCAACCAAAAGAACCCCTCTCTGTATAAATTCATATATCTTGTTCCCTTCCTCACTCTGCCCTATGTATATGATATACACATATATAGCGCATAAAAAAAGCAATGGTATTTAGGTTTTAGAAAACAGACAGTTCTGATAGGAGTCCCAGAGAGATGAGAAATATCACATAAACCTATGACACATAAACCCACAGCCCAGGAAGAGCTTACATGGAAGATGCTGTCTCCTATGTGAAAAGCATCCTGAAAATTGGTGCAGAAGGTAGAGCAGCCGAAAGTGTTCAGGAGAAGCTCACAGATAGCGCCATGTAGCTGGAAGCCCTTCTGGTCTCCAGCTAAACAGACCTGAGTGTAAGAAATATCTCCACTTTGGTCTGAAGGTCTTTACCAAAGCTTGTGTTAAAATTTGATCCTCACCCCACTGGGAAGTATTAAGACCAGGGGAACCTTCCAGAAGTGACTAAGTCCTAAGAGTTCTGCTCCCCTGAATATGTTAACATCTTGGTAGGCAGATGAGGTATCAAGTGAGTGACTTTGCTAACAAAGCAATGTCCCTCCACCTACTTCGGTCTTCCCACCATGTAGTGCTTCAACCATGTGTCCCTGCAGAGTCCCCATCAGCTAGAAGGTCCTGAGATGCTGCCCTTTGGTCGAGAGCCTCCAGAACTGTCACCTAAATAAACTACTATTCTTTATAAGTTACCCAGTCTGTGGTACCCCAGTCTGGGAATAAAAGAGAAGAGGGGAAAACTGTCTTGTGGGACAGGAGACTCAGCACTGCCCTTCCTTCACACACAAAGAGGTCAGAAGTCACTGGCTCAACAGGAAATGAAATGAACAGATCTGGCATTTCCTAGCAAAGCTTAAATGCAAGGTCCTCAGTACTGTCCAAAAGCAAGGTCCTCAGTACTGTCTAAAAGCAAGGTCCTCAGTACTGTCTAAATGCAAGGTCCTGGGTACTGTCTAAAAGCAAGGTCCTCAGTACTGTCCAAAAGCAAGGCCCTCGGTACTGTCTAAAGGCAAGGTCCTCAGTACTGTCTAAATATAAGGTCCTGGGTACTGTCTAAATGCAAGGCGAAGCAGAGTAAAGGGGTAATTATCAGGACCTGGGTGTGGGGTGGGGTGGGGTAGAAGAAGAGAGGAACAGTTAAGTTAGAGAGGGTTCATCAGTGATCCTGAAGAAATGAGAGTACCACAGTCCCTAGTGTGGCTCATTTGGAAACAGTATACCGTGAGCTAAGGGAATATACTAGAAACTAAAAGCAGTGAAGTTCGCTCTCAATGGAGCCTGCTTTCCTCCCAGGCTTGTTAAAACTGTCTTTTCTCTCCCCATTGTTAGTGTTGCCACACACTCATCCCAGCTTCTGGGGACTCTAGGAAGAGTCAGACTGATGGCATCCGACCACCGAGCCACATACTCTGGGAGAAGGCCAAGGGCTTTTGCTTATAGGATCTAGAGCTTAGGGGTCTGGAGGAACTCACAGGTTGACAGTTTTCTGTCTTCCTCCAAACAAGCAGCTGTCTGAATCCCAAGGCACTTCTCACTAGCACCAGGACAATAGACAAGGCTGCCTACCGCCTTAACACCATCTGGGCTCCACTGCCTGGTCTCATGGATGGGGAAGTGAGAAAGCCAACGAGCTCTTTCCGTCCTGACCCTCCGGATTGCCCCAGTGAAAAGCTGTTCACCCTCTGACAGAAAAGGTTCTCCATCAGACCCTCTGACAGAAAAGGTTCTCCGTCAGACCTGAGCCGTGGCTCACCAGCACAGTGACTAGTGTTCACGTAAGAAGGGTAAGGCCTTGGCAAACAGATGTGGCGTGTGTGAGCTCTGGGTGGGGTGCACGGAAAGAATGTGCCCAGCTGCAAAAATCAACTTCCAGTGTCTTCTGCTGCCCTCTGCTGCCCTCTGCTGCCAATTATGCTTCATTGCAGTTGGCGCTTAGGAGTGATTTCTTTTTCACATTCTTTAAGGCATTTTGGATAGTTTTGTATAAGCATAGATGCCCTAGTTGACAATACTTTATACAGTGAACATCCCAATGGCATCCCCTGAAGTCAAGACTTGTTTTCCCTGTCAGTTCTGGAAAGACTTGTAGCAGCAGTAGTATGGATTGATCGGAGTCTAGGAAGCCCTTGTTGATTATCTCAGAATCGGTACACACTCTGATCCACAGCACGTACAGAAGGAAGCTGTGAGTGTGTATTCCTCTCAGCAGGAACATGTTAGGTGCCAATCTGAACTCTGGCTTCAACGAGGCCCCCAGCTCTTTGTACAGTCACAGCTCTGCTCATCTGAACACTAAGAGATGGAAGTTGGATGCTTCTGGTCTTGCAGGACAGCAGTTGTGGCCCTGAGGCACTTGCTTAAGTGAGTCGCCTGGTTCCGTCCTCACCGACCCACCAGGTGGCTTCTGTAGAATTTTCCTTTGCCGGGATTTACAGGAACTGCTAAGGGCTTGGCTGCCTGAACTAAATGTCAAGACTCTACCTTTTCATAGTGGAACGCCTGTCACCGTGGAAGGTGGAAATCAAGACAACATTCAAGTCAGTGCAGATGCCAGCTCTCCCAGCTCTTGCTTGCATTCTTTGCCAGTTGTACAGCACACAGCTCTCATACAGGGTGGAAGTTACTTACTTTAATCACTGTCCCAAACAGGAAAGGATCCCTCCATCGACAGCACTTGATAGGGACAGTCTGAAGACTGTCACCTCTCCCACGTCTCCTCTGTGCCAGTTTTCCACTGTAATTAACACTTATGAAGTTGTGAGCATCTGTTCCTCCTATGTAGACCATCCATCAAGTTCTGGTCTACTTTATGGCCCTGTAGAAGCATGTGGAGCGATGGCGAAAGAGAAAGGGACATTTCTAAGAGACCACCTGAGTGGTGAACTCAGAAGCCTCCAAAACTAAGAGCACAGATAGGGAAATAAATGATGTTTTCCTAACACAGAGAGTATTAATTAGATCCAGCTATTTGCCAGCTAAGTGCCAAAAGGGTCCCTGGTAATTAAAAGAACTAATCAGATTTTCAAAGGGCACTCATACCATGTAAACATGAGGGGATTATACTTGATGTTCTCAGTATGTCATTTTAAGCTGTTAGGGGTGAAGTGCTCTGGCTGTTTAATCTTCTAGAAGAGGCAACACCGGCCTATTACTTGCCCACCCTTGGGAGGGATAGAGGAACCCCAAACTGCCACCAAGTTCTCCCAAGCTTTGTTAGTGCCCACAACAAATAGAACATGTACACATCAGCCCTACTGCTCAGAAAGCTATATAGTTCTTCTAGCTTGTTTGTTTTGCTTAATCACTCCAATTGTCACTAAGTCCATATTATTTTATTTTTAATCTCCGCTCCCTGTCAGCGTTTGCAAAGCGCGTGAGCCCAGCGGTCGCTGCTATCTCCAGAACAATTTGGTCTTTCTCAGACTTTCTTTTGAAGTGGTTTCCATTGACATTTGGCCAGTGAGAACTTAGGACAAGAGACAGAGAAGTAGCCACCAAGCTGGTCACAATAGGTCACGGTTACAATTTCAGTACTTGGAAGGCTGGGGCAGAAGGATCAGAGGATCCCTGAAATAGCAAGGCCACCCTAAGCTACATAGTAAAACCTCATTTCCAAAAAAGAAGGAATGAACATAAAAGGGAAAAAAGAAAGAACTGAGAGGAAGGAGAAGCTGGGGTGTTTCTCTGCCCCCTCACTTTTCGTGGTGTCCCTGGAGGATTAGTCTCTCCTTTGCCACAGTGATAGCCAGATGGTCTTCTCCTGAGTGCATTCCATTCGGAGACTGACTCTGGCCTCTGGAAGGCTGCCCTCCTTTACACTGTCCTCACTAGCTCATGGCAGATGCAGGGCATGCTAACTCACCTATCAGTTGTTCCAAGTGTATGAACAGTGCTTTGTACTGAACTCTTCAGCCTAATACATATCATGGGCTGGTTCCCTAACTGGAACTGGGAACTGCAAAGCCCAAGATCAAGGATTCTGAAGGTCACATGTCTGGTGAGAGCAGCTCTCTGCCTCCAAGATGGTGCCTTGGTATTGCATCCTTTGGGGTGAGATGGAGAGAAACATGATGTCCTTGTGTCTATGGAAGCTAAAAGACAGAGGAGCCAAAGGCTGTGAGGAACCTCCTATTATCATCCAAGAGGGAACAGCATTCATGACTCGATCACCTTGAAGAGACCCATCTCTTGCCACCATCCCATTAGCATCAACGAACTTTTGAAGAGGATACAGTCACACCACTGCAGAGGCTCAGAAGCCAGGACCACCTGTATGCACATTGTCTCTAACAGTGGCAGTACATGTGTTAGATTCATTCTGGCATTCTCCTCCCTGAGACTCATGTCTACTTACCCGTTTTGTGAGCTAAGAGATTGTTAGTGTGGAATGGCGGCCCTCAAAAGATATGTTGACCACAGGTGATTAGATAAACAGAGAGAAATACACACAAAGAATGCATGCACGCTCGGACATACTCACATACACTGGGGTTTTCCATAGCATCAAGAAGAATGAAAGTCTATCATTTGTGGGAAAATGGATGGAACTTGGAACCATCATATTAATGGGATAAAACATTTATAAAGGCAAATAATGTTTGCTTTATATGTGTATACACACAGGCATGTAACACGTAAGAGGTAGGGATATTTTGGAGGAGAAAGGTAGCTAGGGGGAGGAGACAAGAGAGGAGAATGGTGATAAATATGACCCAAATAAACAATGTTTTAAACAAAATGTCAACCAACTATGTAATAATAATAATAATAATAATAATAATAATAATAATAATAATGTAATATCTACATTACAATCCTACATTCATATGCTAGTGCTGGAACGCCCAGCTGGCCACTTGCTTCTCTGGCCTACACCTTTCCATCAGTAAAATGGACGTAGTTCTACCCTCTTATTTCTCAGGGTTGCGTGAGGGGTGGATGGAGCTGGAAACTGTAAAGTGTTGTAATGAGGAACTGCTGTGTCGGAAGGGCTCGGTCCTGCTGAACAGAGCCGTATCAGGAGACTTTCACGAACAGGAGAAAGGATGGAGGGAGAGAAAAGAGCAATATCAGTAGGCAGAGGGACAGACTCCTTCCTGTGTGTGGAGAATCCAAGTTTAAGGTGAAGCTTCACTCACCCCCTACTCCCATTGCCTGAGAGAGAAACCTTCCTACGGCATGACTCTCAGCCTTCCTAATGCTGGGACTCTATAATACACTTCCTCATGCTCTGGTGACCCCGCCGCCATCCATAAAGTTAATTGTGTTGCTGTAACTTTTCTACTGTTAGGAATCATGATGTGAATACCTGATATGCTGGATATCTAATATTTGTCCTTTGTGGAGGTCACAACCCACACGTTGAGAACTGTTGTCCTAATGACAGTGAGTCACCAAGTTGAAGGAATCTGGCAATCTCGCCTGGGTCCTAGCACCCAAAAGCGACTCAGGACTGCCAGATGCCTTCAAAGGATGGCATGCTTCATAGCAGGCAGCCTTCAGTCCTCAGGGAATCCATCATGAAGTCTGTAGTTACTGGCAAAAGATTGTGTGGAGGGCCATGGGAGCAGAGGCCAACAGAAATGGCAAACTCCAAAGGACAGTGAAGCTGCATGAGCACGGTCTTCTGAAAAGCTGTAGGTGCAGAAAGAGTAATACTGCAGGAAATGATGTGAGCTGAGAGCTGAGAGGGCATGATCAATTTCAGTAGAACTCTAGCTGGTGTGGGGAACTGCACATAGAGGCAAGGACACCACAGTAACACATGGGGGGATTAAAAAGGGGGGTTCAAAAAATAGAAAAATTGGGACTTAGAAAGGCCTTATAGCATCTAATTTTGTCTGCACTCCCTCCAGAACACATTCCCAGAATTGAGGTGATGAATAGACTCAATCAGGATAGGCCTCAGAACAACAACAAGCAGGGGAGAAGGTGAAACTGGGAAAGGAGAGAAATAAGCCAGGACCCAGCCCTCAAGTGTGATCCATTCTGCCAAGGAGCTCTGGAGATGGTGTCACAGCTAGACCCAGCTAGGGCAGGCTCAACAGCCAGTGAGACATCTGGAGTACGTTGTTCTCTACACAGTAAAGGGTTAAATTTGTCCTAAGAAAGATCTGGTTATTGGCCAGTTTAAGGGAGGCCACCTCTCAGACTTTGGAATGTCCCAGGTGATAAGAGTCTCTTTATTTAGCTAGGACCTTGAGCCATGCCAGATAGCCCATGCTAACAATGCCCTTTATGATGGGGGCTTTGTCTGTTTGACCTCAGAGGGTGCTAGAGATTATGGCGAGCCAGGTGAGCAGTCATGTCTGTGTGACTATTGGATGCTCAGTGTCCCTGGTTAGTAAATCTCTATGAGTGTGGCTTGCCTCAACACTGGAGGGAGAACCAGGCTCTGCCAATAGGGCCATGAGGAAGGAGAGCTAGAGTGCCATAGCTTGATACTCTGAGCCTGGCCCCAGTGACTCTATTCTGCTGATTTTAATCTGCATCCTGCCATTATACCAACACATAGGTGGTTCTGAATGCCTTTCTGAGTCCTGTGAGTGCTAATGAGTCATGGTTAATCCATCATTAACCCATCACTGGTTAATGGTTTGTCCCAGTTCCCTGACACAAACAAAACAATCCATGTCTCAGGACAGACACCCTGAGGTATACAGGCACTGGCTGTTGGAAGCACAAGTGAGCCCCCAAAATGACCGGTATGTCCCAGAATGCTCCAGAATGGCAGTATGGGATGCACCCAACACCGTTGAAAGCTGATGGTTCACATAGGGGTTCCCAATACAAAGCCCTATGCCATCTATCTACAACAAGAATAATCATATTTGGAAAATAAGATGGAGATCATCCGTCATCACCGCTAAGAGTCATCACATGATCCTAGGCAAACCTCCCAAAGTAGTCAGTGCAGAAGAGAACTGCCCATTTGACTGGGGTGACTTTAAAGTGATGTCTCCACACTTCTGGGAGCTGGATCCTGTGAAAAACTGTTGGCGTTGACATCTGTGTTGCTGAACCAACTCTCAGTTTCTGATCCCACAGCTCCACGGTGGAGCATCTGAATTCTAACTGGCTCCTGAATGAATCTGGTGGTCCAGCATACTTCTGGAAGATCACTCCTTCACAGGCCAAGGTAGAGGACAGGCTTACCAGTGGGGCGGGCTCTGCCCTGATGAGGGAGATACTAACTAAGAGGGCTTGAGAAAGTGCGCTACTTACCATGCCCTGGTTCTCTTCAGTCCATTCTTCCCAATGTGAGCCCAGAGGCAAGAATTTGCTGGAAATTTGGGGCACATGCTGGAAAGGAACTTGCTGAAAGGCACAGTAGGGGACTATGGAAGAAAGGCAGGGGGGGAGAGAAGAGCAATGGAGTGTGGATGACTAGTTAGCAGGCAGACATTAAAAACCTTAAAAGTGGTCCTAGGGGTGGGATACTCGCACCTTACGGGCCCAAGACCCATCAGACTCCATGGCTGAAGGTCCTGCATAGGCTCTGTCTTGCAATGGACCAGGTTGCCATGGAGCAAGGAAATCATGGAGCTCCTGCATGGCACAAGCCATGAAAGAGGACGTGTGCTTTATGGGGAACTGTCCCTGGTGGTTAAAGATGAACTCAGGTAGGTTAAGGAGTGAGAGCAGTTGATGTGACAGGTTTGATTGACGAGTGAAGGAATGGCCCAAAGGAAACCAGGTACCATGAGGCAGGGAAATATCACCTGGGTTGTACTCTGAGGACCCTTCTGTTTTACATTGTCGAAGTCACAACAGTTAACAGACATGCCTCCTTGACCCACACTTAGCCCACAAAGTCCTTAAAAATGCATCATTCTAAAAATCCCTTGTTCTTGCCACAAGTTCAACCTGTCTCAAAACTGTTTTGTCTACTCATTTGTTCAATTCATTCTATTCAGTGCCTACCCTGTGCCAGGATGGATGGTCAGAATATGGAGTCTGTACTCTAGTAGGAAGGATAGAAATCACAGACATACAAATAAGATTGTTGCAGGAGCTAAAGAAGACACTCCATCGGGAAAGAGCTTGGTGTGCAAGCATGAGGACCTGAGTTCAGACCCTCAGCATCCACGTAAACTGGACACAGTAATGTATCTGTGTAGCCCAATGCTGGTGAAGTTCTATGGACAGCTAAGTTGATGATCTCTGGATCTATGAGGCCCTGTCTCAAAAAAATAATATAGAGAGGTATGGAGGGACAAACACCTGTCAATCACCAACCAGTCTGTCCTATATGCTGAACCTGCTAGAGAGCACGTGAGCCTGGGGAATGTAGTCTGTGTCCTGTAGTATACACTATACAGCCTTTGAGCTACTACTCAGGCAGCAGTCTGCGTGCACAATTAGCTCTCAATATGAGGGACAGATTATGTTCAGTGCATGCTTATTGAAGTGACTCAAAAAATGAAAAATTTCCAACCAAGTGATGGGGAAGATTTCAGTCACTCTGTGATGAGACAGTAGGACAGAAAGTGAGGTCAAGATTATTGAATGAGAGTCTAGGGAGATGATTCAGCATCTGTTGTCAAGCAAGTCTGATACCTGAGACCCACATTGAAAAATGGGGAAATCATCTTCCCCAAGTTGCCCTCTGACTTCCACATATATGCCACATGCACATATGTAACAAGAAGAAGACGAATAAATATAATTATTGAATAGCATATGAAAGAAAATATTTGGTAGAGAAAAATACTAAAACCACCACCAAGACCACTATGTAATTGGTAAAGAAATGTACAGAAAAAAACAAATCAACAAAAGCTTACACTATAAAAATGACCTCTAATGAGAGGTTCCAGTCTGTTGGGCATAGTCGCCATTGGGCTTCTGATTTTTTCCCCAGCCCTGTCCCACTTCCTTTCTTAGATGTGTTTAGTAAACTCTCTGTTTCTACCACTAGCCACACATCCCTGCCATGTTCCCAGTTACAATAACACGGGAATCCCAGCTACCCACCTATAACACCGTCGCCTGAAATCAGCCTAGCGCTCCACCTTGGCAGGCAGCCTCCATGGCTCTACCCAGCACATCAGCCTTGTGGTGGCGTCCCTGAAGTGTGAGCTGCATTCCACTGCACATTTTCTCAGCCACTCATACACACATAGCGTTTGCATTGACTCATGTAGCTGAGAGTGGGAGGAAGGCCCACTGAGGGCTCTTAGGGACCCTGGCATCCAGCTCAGATGTGAGGACCGCTGTACCTGACACACAACACAGAAGCAGTCCATATGGAAGGAGACCAAGAACCAGGGCTGCCCGGTTGTCACTGGAGGCTTGGAATCCTCAGGACTGAGTGCTCTGGACTCTCCTCCCCTCCATCATTCTGCTTGCTCCTAATACAGCTTCATTCCTCTTCTACATCCCCTTTGTGGTTTCAAAAAGGTTAGCTCGTTGCTTGATAAAAAAAAAGAGAGAGAGAGTGAGAAATTCAACGAAAGCATTGCTTTTCTTATTTAGCAAACTAAGCCAGGTTAGCCTGGTATGTGCTGTAACCGTTCTCCTGGGAGCTTGCTGACAAGCCTATAAATTCCCTAAGTTTTGATAAGTGGCTACAGACCACACACACTAATATTGCCCATCGGTGACATCACAGCCTGAGAATTCTCCTGGGCTGGGCTGAGCTAGTCTCCTGCCATGTGGACTCTTTAACTGAGCCAACTCATGTGTCGGTCCTAGAGCTTTAGAGGAGTGAGGCAGCCTGCTCGTTCCTAAAGACCATAGCAGAGGGTGCATGCTTAACTGCATGAGACTATGTAACCTGCAGTCACAACACGTGAGAAACTGAGGCAGCATACGAGCAGTTGAAGCAGGAAGCTCAAGATTTTTGAGGTCAGAGGGGAAGTGCATAGTAAGAGTCTGTCTCAGAAACAACAACAACGATGACGACGACGACGATGATGATGATGATGATGATGATGATGATGATGAAAACACAACTGGAAAAGTCTGTGTAGACTGGAGAAGTATTACTTCTATTTACGCAGTTCTGTCAATCCCCGAAGCCAGAGGGATCGAGTCAGTGGTGCATCTCACTTCCCCCTTCTTGTAGAACTCACTCAGCACGAATCTCTGTAGCCCCTTCTCACCAGGGATCCCAAACTTCAGCTCCCTGCCTGCCTCTGCCTCTTCTCTGTCACTTCTGACCTCTCTTCCTTCTCCTTTACAGGGCCTTCTGGAGTCCCCTTTGCAAATAAAGTGCTTGTCTCCTTATCCTTGTCTAAGATCTGCCCATAGAAAAGCAAGACAAGCCTAGAATGGAGGTGCAAGCGGGAAGCCCTGAGGGAGTGAGGGATGGGCAGAGTTTGGAGGGAAAATGTGCCCTGGAAGAGTGAGTGGTATGGGAAGAACATTCTACAGAAGGAATGATGTGTGCAAGGGCTCTGTGTAGAGTCTCACAGCATCAGGACCTCCTACAGATTACTCCTATAGGCAAGGCAGAGCAGACCTCTTCACATTGAAGGGTTACTAGGTGGATTGCCATATTGGGGTATTGTTTGAACCCCTTATATTGAGAAAATTACTCAGATTCCCCACATTGGGAATATTATATTGGGTTCCCCACACTGAAGTTTTATTTGTGATCTGCACATTGGGGTACTATTTGGTTCCCCTACACTCCTGGGGTTCCCTATACTGGCGAGAACTATTTGGATTACCCATGATAGGGTTACATAGGAAATCAATTCATTTGCATACAGGTGACCTTACTATGGGGGATGCTTATCTGTATGCCTTGTCTCCACCCACAAGATTCCAGTAACGTCTTCTGTCCTAAAAACCCAAAATGTTCCAGATATTGTCAAATGTAACTTAGGAGTTGTAAAGAACGTATTCTTGCTGAGGAGAAAATTGACGGCTAACACGTTCTGCCTCCTTTGTACGGTCACAGAAATATTCATTGCCCCATTGGCTCCAAGACTTGTGAGTTTTCTGTCTGCCAGTCCCTAGGTCTGGGAAGAAGGCCTTCAGGGACACAGGAATACGATGATAAAAATTCCTTGGTTGCTATTTGACTTTGAAGAGATCTGGCTGTGGCACCTCTCGTATTTGTCCACTAGATGGCGCAAGTGCAATGCAGACACAAAAGGGGGGGGGCGGAAAAAGGGTTTCAATCAACCCTTTGGTGTTGAGGTATTTTCTAGGGAAGCTCTGGGCCGTTGAATAATCCAGGACCCCAGGGATCTGTGTTTTTCCCGGGTCGATCTATGCGGAAAGCTGAACAGAGGAAGAGGTCGACCATGCATACCGTACATTATTATGAATTACAGCGCTCTGCTCTTGCACTAGTTCTCTGTCTCTGTCTCTGTCTCTGTCTCTCTCCCCCTTCCCTCCCCCCTCTCTCCCTCTCTCCTGAAAGATTTGGAATGCATAGACTCTTAACTTCACACATAGGAAAACCAGAAGAAGGCCCAGCACACTGTGGGCCCTTGACAAACACGAGCAGCTCTCAGGCCCAGCAATATCCTACACCCACTGTAGCAAGAGAATGTGAGACCCTGAACCTCACCTTCATCTTCTGATAGGCACAGCGCCACGGCGTCTCTGAGGTTACTTAAATGGAGGTTCCTTTTATCTACTAAACAGTGTCAAGATCCTGTTCAAATTCTTTAAGGTTTGGATTTCTTTTCATGTATATGAAATCCCAGTGCAATTCATGCTAGCCACTACCCTCATCCTACGCTGACACAGTCAGAGAAGGGACTCCATCCACAGTCCATCTACACTCTTAGCCTGTCTGGCACCACTTGAAACTATATGGAATATGGTACTTCTGTTGTTCTCATTGGTTTTGCAAAAGATGGATTATGAAGTTTAAACTTATTTACCAAGGTGAGCTCAATGAGCTTTGACTATTTTGCAACCTAGAGGGCTAAAAAAATCTTCCATGCTGGCACAATCAGTGGCCCCTCTCAATCTCTCCACGAAGGGACAAATTCCCTATTGTTTCTGGAATTCAAAAGTCAGTAAACTTTCTGTACAGGACTAGAAAGTAAAAATTTGTGACAAGTCCTCAATTATCTCATTGCAGTGCAAAAACAGCCATGGATAGAGTGGCCGGAATGTGCACCAATAAAACTTTATTCAAAATGGACAACACCCTGCGTTTGCCCCACAAGGAATATTTTTCCAACCACTGAGCAAATGCAGTCTCTTTACCTAGACCTGGTTCTGAATTAATTTGACTCCTCATGAAACTTTTCAACTTAAATTTCTGTGGAGGTGGTGATCGCATCCATAGACCCACTAAATAAAGACTTTGGTTTTAATGTGGTTCCTGTTTGGCCCCAAATAAAAAATGCTCATTTTTTATAATAACGTGATTGACAGTAGAATAAGTAAGAATGAGAAAGTAAGAATGAGAATAATCCATCTGGAAGTGTTGAGGAAACAGGGTACCATCACTGGTGTTTCACCTCTAATTCGTCACGGAGAGTCGGCAGGTGGCCTACATGTCTGCTCAGCTCCAGAAGTCAACAGAGTGAAACAAGAGTCATAACACTTTCTAGTGTTTCTTCCCATCATCCTGTCGCAGCTCCCACCGGGATGTGTGTTCTGCTTAAACACCGATTAGAGTTCCATGTTGGCACAGGGCTTAAGCGCAATGCTACACTTTCACCACTAGGGGCAGAATCCTGGCCTCGTCCATTTCTACTATTCGTTGAACTAACCTGGCCCTGAACTGGAGGTCCTGTGTCTGAGCTGACTCCCCACAGCAAGGGTCACCGAGTTGGAAAGTATATCAGCTCATGGACATTTTAGTGATACACTTTGTACTCCTTCATTTGCAGTGGGGTTTTATCCTAACAAACCCATTCTAAGGGAGGAAAAAGGCTTAAATAAAAAAAAATGCATTTAATTCACATCTTTGCTGATTTCTCAACTTCAGAAGATGCAAACATGGCATAGGTTGTAGGAAACCATGCTTCATATTCTTAGTTGGGAACCTGCCTAACTAGTGTTGTACAGTACACCACTGTCTCTGGCACCCAACAGAGTCAGTGAACCCAATCTTCACCCCCACAGTAGTCTGCAGATTGCTAAAGCAAATGTTTGAGTGGCAAGGATATATAACACATCTTCAGTTTTCAGGACTTTCACCTTTTGATGGGTTTATCAAGATCCTATCTGTTCTCTTAACCTACCCAACACCCTAGCTTATTCTGACTTGAATGATCACACTCTGAATCCTCCTCTCAGCCCAAGTAGGGCAGCATCCTCCAACATAGTAAAGTACTGGGTATCTCATGCAAGTCTGTGGACATTGTATTGAAAATGGAACACGGAACCACTCTGAGGGCATCCACCTTGAAGGGGCAGCTGATGTGCTGCCACTGCCCCACTGGAAAGTTTCAAAGTTGCATGTCAAGTCACAGTAGGATCAAGGAGGTAGTGGCTTACACCTTTAGTCTCAACACTCAGAGGCAGAGGAAGTCAGATCTCTGTGAGTTCAAGGCCAGCCTGGTCTACAAAGCAAGTTCTAGGACAGCCAAGGCTACATAATAAAATCCTGTCTTGAAAAAAATTACAATAAGAGATTATCTGTATGTATGTATGTATATATGTATACATACATATATACATACACACATATATAATTTAACCTTGTACAGCTGTAACACATCAGAAATATCAGATAAGTGTCACTAGTATACATACTATAAGCAAACCTTTAAAACCAGTGGATTCAAATGACCAGCATTCACTAATGGTGACAAATGGGGTTTGTAGGGAGACAGGATTGCCGATGCTGTCTGACAGTAGAAAGATACCTGTGTTGTGCTTCCCCCATTCCATTGGCTGTTGAGAATGATGAACAAGCTTTAATTATAGCCTTATTAATATTTTCAATTATTTCTCTTTTATAATGAATTATTTTGACTACTCATCTATAACTCTGATGGATAAATCATTTCTAATAGTACCTCACAGAAGAAAATGGTACTCAAAAAAAAAGATACATCCCCTTGTGTTCTCTATGTTGTTACTTGGGACATTGATACATAAGAAGAAAACCCTCATACACTGTTGGATCACAAGGGAGCAATTCAAGAACTGTCACCTCTCTTGGTATTGATGCTTCAGTCTGATCAGTTGCAAGCATTTATTTGAACTGCTCTCCATGGCCTGGCCCTGGTGAAGAAGATACTAAGGAACTAAGGAACAATGACCTACTGAGTCATTGCGGTGGGGCAATGCGGGTCAGTGCTTCATATCAGCCTAATGGAAATGGGAATTTGTAAGATTCTCATTTAAACTTGAGTATGCCCACCCCCAAAACTACAAACTGTAATTTGTCACATAAGCATAGAGGAAGGTGGCTTTTCTATGCAATGGGTTTTCTTAATTAAATGATAATGTTTTTTAAACCTGTTTATTTTGCCTCTTTTTAAAGAATACTACTTTGCTCTCTTAGAATGATGAGTTTACAGTTTGATATTCTACCAGTCACAATACATGTAACTGTCTTTCTTTATTATTGTATTAATAACAGGATTGCATTCATGTCGTTTTAGAGGACGGATGCATTTCAGAACGATGAAATCTGTCTATTATCAAATACGTGACCTCACATGGTTATTATGTGGCGGAAGCATCCACTCTTTCTGATTTCTAGACTGTATTGCTAGAATTCTATGCTGTTTGCAGATCTCTTAAACATTTTCCCCACATCTAATTAGAATTAGGTCCTTTGTCTGACATCTCACAAATAATGGCCCAGCCTGTGGTAACCGGCACTCTACTCTCTGCCTCTGTGAAATCACCCCTTTCACATGCAACCTACAATGAGCACCAGACTCATCTTAGTGAGCTAACCATCTCCCCAGTCCAACCACAGTCACAAAAGATAGACGTTCACTCTTTCTAATTACACGTTATTATTTGGGGACATACATAGGCCACAGTGAACATGTGGAGATCAAAGGACGATTTCAGAGAGTTGGTTCTTTCTTTCCATCATGTGGGCCTAAGGGATTAAACATAGATCAGCAGGCTTGGTAGGAGGCACCTTTACCCACTGACCCATCTCACAAGACCCAGCTTTTCACCTTCCTATGGATGAATAGGATTCCATAGGTTTGTATGTGTGTATGTATATATGTATGTATATATGTGTGTATGTATCATGTATGTGTGTATTATTTGTATGTATGTATATATATGTGTGTGTATGTATGTATGCATGTATATGCATGTATGTGTGTATATATGCATGTATGTGTGTATGTATGCATGTATGTGTATATGTATGTATGTATGTGTGTGTATATATGTATGTGTGTGTATGTATGTATGTATCACATTCTCTTTATATACTCCTCCTTTGATGGACACTTTCATTTTTTTTTTCATTTCTTGGCCACAGTAAACAGTGCTGTAGTTAGCATGGTAGTGCAATTGTCTTTTCTTCTAGAAACATATTCAGTTGTGGGTATGTGCATCCATTAATGTCTCTCTTAAATATGATCTCACAATCTCTACAGAGCTTACCTGAAAGAGGTTACCTGGAAAATCTCCTTGGCTTTGCTAGATTATGTGAAAGGGAAATCATTCAATATGTAGAAATTGGCTTTAAAATAAGTCATCCAGAAAGCATATTTTCCCTAAATTCTGCTGTGGCCATGACTGTGTGTTTGTCATTGGTGTCCTGGATTCTTCGTTTAATATTATGTGGTATTAGTATGTCTCCTGTCCAAAATTAGCCACCTAGTGACAAAGGTAGGGGATGATAACCGGAGACAATATTAAGTACTCAGTTTTGTCTAGAGGACACATAGGCAGTCTCCATGGGAAACATTTTGTGAAAACCGCATTATAAACCTAAGGTGGAAGGAGACATTCTTATTTAGCAAACATAGCAGCATGTTAGGCTAAGGATGAGATGGCGCCAGCAAACATCACCACCAGAGTGGGGCTGGGTTCCCACGCAGCGGCCTCTTCCCCATGGCCGGGCTCTTGGTGCTACCTTCAGACCGTAGTTAAGGAAAGTTGCTGCCCTGACTTACTTTTCTCATTTCATACATTTGCATTTGAGCATCTGCTGGGGCCTTGGTGACAAGGCCACTGAGTCACTTATGAAAAAATTGCAGCTGCTTCACAGCTCCCTGAGGTATGGACCCCTGTGTAGGTTAAGGGTCCATTATGGAAGATGGCCGTACACAGATCTGGATCTTAAGGAGAAAATGACCCTGTGGGGAAGGAATTAAAAGAATGTCATCCTTGTTTGCCCTGGCTCATTTTTTTAATACATCAGTCGCCTTGACATTTCTGAAAGAATTTTTTAAGAGCTTAAGTTTTAAAAGTATGCAGCTTGTCCAAATAAAATGTGCAGTCACCAGGTGGCTCCCTGAATTTTCACTGGACCATTCCTCTGCTGAGGGTGTGACTTAGGTCCGACTTAACCAAAGGCCACAGTGCTCTTCCCTGTGAGAAAATATTGTTTGTAAGGCCAGGAGAACCACTCTTGGCTAATTGGTGCGCTGATGATTGCTTGATGACCCTAAGATAAGACATTCATACTTAGCAATCCCAGGGCTCTTGTCTCTAACGCCAAGACAATACAAAGAATTAACACGCTCCAATCTCCAAAGATTTTCATTTGACAAAAAGCCTTAGGCAGGAAAAGCCACTGAACCCTTCTTAGACTCTCAGTGTGTGTTGTGCATCGAGTTCAGTGCAATACATATCTGCCCTGTTTTGGAATTCCATGATCCTAAACTCTATTAAAAACATCAACAATGGAGCTTGAGTGTGACTTCAATGATGGAGAGTGCTTAATATACACAGGGCTCTGGGGGCAGTCCCAATCAATCAATCAATCAGTCAGTCAGTCAGTCAATCGATGGCAGAGCACACTACTAGTTAGAATGAAGATGACTAGCCACAGTATCCCTGCAGAGCTACAGCCCAGCCCTCTGAGTGAGACTTGAGAGACAGGATTTTCACAGAGCTTAGACTGTGGAATGAGACTTCAAGCTCCAAATCCTGGGCTTATATCCACAAAACCAATGTAGGCTGTCATCTGCACCTACTTTTAATAACTGTGCAGCCTTAGGGGAATTCAAGAGAGCTGTTAGGAGTCTGCCTTTCTTTTTCATAGTGCTATGAAGAAGGGAGTCCTTTCTTGCATAGCAGCATAGAGGTTTCCAGACAATGTGGGTAGCCCAGTCCAGGTTGACAAGGCCTATAGAGTACCATTTGCCTTATGGAAGATTGCAATATGTACCCTTAATCATCATCCTTCTATATGCCTACTCTTGCCAAAAGGAGGTGGTGTATATGGCTCTGTGTGTGTGTGTGT
The DNA here is from genome assembly GCF_011064425.1 of Rattus rattus. Taxonomy (NCBI): domain Eukaryota; kingdom Metazoa; phylum Chordata; class Mammalia; order Rodentia; family Muridae; genus Rattus; species Rattus rattus. The sequence continues at coordinate 127,678,126 of NC_046158.1, read as the reverse complement.
GTGTGTGTGTGTGTGTGTGTGTGTGTGCTTGTTTGTTTGTCTTTTGCTTCTACACTTGAGCTTGAGTTGGCAACTTGGTTTGACAATTTAACTGAGCTTGTAGAATGGAAGGACAGCTTTCCAGCTGTTTGCCCGAGGTTTCCAGGATCCCCACTTGTTTCCTCTTTCTCATTCATTCTTCTGCCAGTGACATGAGAGGCACTGCTGTTGGTCCAGAATGGTCCATGAGAAGAAAAGCCACACGTATCCACCACCAAATATACACTGAAGAGCAAAACTCAAGATAGCCCAAGGAAACCCAGACGGGCTCTGCTGTGTCCTGAAGGGCAAACAAATGCATGAGCCTTCACAGTCGATGGCTGTATTATGTGGCTGAGATTGAGATGTTTAGTTACACAGCAATCTGTGTAATATTGGGATGTGTCCATATAAACATATACTATACATAATATTGAAATGTGTATATCATAATGGAATTATATACTGTGCATGTAAATTTTGAAAGCAAAAGATTTCAAAGAAGCATGAGCTGGTGGGTGGGATCTATGGGTAGGAGCATTGAAATGGGACCCCAGAGTGTGTTTCAAAACACAACTGTCAGTGTAGGTAGAAACCATAAAGGGCTTTGATGGCAAAGCTAAGGAGCTGAGCTTTTTCCATTTTTAGAGATGACCACTGAGGGTCACTGGCATGTCCAGGCTGAGCTGCCAGGTGATGACAGGCAGCTTTCATACAGAAGTCATGCAGGGCGACACTTAAGGGTGCCTGTCATACTGTTTCCCATGCCCCCTCGAACACTCCTCTGGCACAGGCCATCCTGTTGTCTGCCTCTTTCCCTGCTAATCTTTTCTTTGGATTGTGACATTTTCAGGGGTAAATTCACTGTTCAGAAACCCCAGACTGTGGTCCACATAAATACAATAGATGCAAGGCACAAGTGATATGTGCTACGTCCCCTGAGTCTTGTGAACCCAGTGTCTTCAGAAGAGAAAGGGGACAGGGATAGCAAGAGAAAGGCAAAGGCATTTTGATGCTGGTGGATGAGGCTTGCGAGTGTCTACATCATCCAGATTTCTCGTGGGCTGACCTACCTGTGGCAGCTGTTTATGTGAAGATGAGCCCATGTGTTTTACTGAATGAAGAGTATGGAACTTAGGAAGCCTAGGACTTAACAGATCAGTACTGTGTGGGCAGCATTCAGTTCTCATGATCCAGCTCTTCCTTAAAAACTAAATAGGAGGGAGCCAGGACAATGAAGCTGAAGGCCCTTAGCATATCACTGTTCTGGCCATGAAACCCCCGCCCCAAGTCCTGCTCAGTTTGAATTCCAGTTCCCATCAACAAGTTGTATTCTGGAGAGGAAAGAAGTCATCACCACCGTGTGCCTCAGTTTCCTCATCCCAAGTCAAGAGTGGAAGTGTGTCTCTTTCTGGCTTTCAGTAATCATGGTGTGTGTGGTTTCGGTCAGTTTCTTAGAGCTGTCCTAATGAAGTATCATAAGCTAGGGCACTCACAGCAATGAAATTTGTCAACAAATCAATCCTTCTTCCGGAAAGAGGCTGCTCTACTGGTTCAGCTCTACAACCCTGAGCAGCCTGAATGCCTTTCTCCTACCTTGAGTTCTCTGAGCATTCTGTCTTCCCATCTTTCCGCTCTGTCCCTCCGCTGCCATGACACCTGCTTCTACCACCATGGTACTGCAGCTGCTCCTTCCCCAGGCTCAGTGCTGTTGCTGCAGCCCATCTCTATATGCTGTCACCCACTGCCTGTCACAGCCCCTCACCTTCCTCCATGCTTGCACCAACTCAAGAACCCTCTGTAGAAATCACAGTAGTGCATTTGTAAACCTGGCCCTGTTACCCCTTTTGGCCCCAAGGTCACTTGCATCCAAAGCTTGACAATCTGCAAATCAGCAAGCTTGACCCTTAGCTAGTTGAGCTGATCAGTCACCTCCAGTCAGGACTGAGCAGTGAGCAACTGTGTTGCTGAGGGGATTTAAAAAGCATTTATGCTTTGAAATCTGGCCTCTTCTGCTGCCAGGAGAGTGAGACCAAGTCTGTCTTCTGGAGGATAAGGGACATGTGCCATTGCCCAAATGACAAGTTAGCTTCCAGCCTTGGTAACCATCTGAGACAACCCAGCATTAGCTGAGGCAATCTGGCCCAAAAGAGCTACCCAGGGGCCCTGACAAATTAACCATGCCTTAAATCTCCATATTTGGTTTGGCTTTTTAGACCTGACTGACTCTTTTCAGGGTTCCAGTGGGATAGCTGTATCTCTGAGCCCAGAACTCACTGCTGTGTTCTGCAGCTCCCTTAGGATGTAGCATCCTTGCCTCATACAGGCAAGAACATAAGCATTTGCCGACATTCTTCCCTGACGTTTCTACTGAGTTCAGGGATCAGTTAGTGACTTACTTCCTGCAGAGGCAACTCTAGACACCCAAGAAAACTAGAGTTGAAACCTGAAGTTGACATCAAGGTTGTCGCACTAAAGCCTTCTCTGGAAAGAGCCAACAAGTTCAGATGCCTTGAAGATGCCACCATCAGGGCTGATTTGCTCCAACTCCAGAGATTTAACATATCTGCAACCTAGGCTCAGATATTGCTGAGAAGTGACTGGAAGGAAGGAAAGCATACCAGTGCAGATGAACAGAGTTAGGGATGGCTCAAAGTAAAATGGGGAAGTTATCAACTAGTTTCCATCAGCTAGTTGGGTCGATCAGCCACCTCCAGTCAGGACTGAGTGGTGAGCAACTGTGGTGCTGAGGGGATTTGTGCTTTGAAGTCTGGCCTCTTCTGCTGCCAGGCGAGTGAGACCAAGTCTGTCTTCTGGAGGATCAGGGACATGTGGGGAAGGACCTCCAGCAAACTTACAAGGTTGAACATGAGAAAGTTAAGATTATCCAACCAGTAAGATGCTAGGAAGGCAGTCATGTGCCATTCTGACATTCTTGGGTGCCATCCACTGGTACTCAATAAAAAGCAGGGGCAATGGGAGACTCAAGGTCTTCATGAATATTTTCAACGAGGGTCTGTGAAGAAAAATAGAGTATCTCTGGTGATTGTGTACTCATTATATACTAGCTACTGTGATAGTAGTACACATAGCAAATGTTTATGATTTTATTTACCTGAAGTCCAACAGAACAAGCCATGAGTGACAGGAGACAGGATGTGCCCTGCACTTCCTAGTTCAGCCCCACCTCCTTCATCACACCATGTCCGTCCACTCAATTGATCAAAAGAAAACAAAGGCTTTATGGGAGTTTTACGTGTATGAACAGCACAGACAGGTAACCCACATCTCATTGGTGGAAATCAATTACACAATTAAGCTGCTGCACAGATCACCATCAACAAATGAGTCCACTCTTGTGCAGGCGTCGTATGACAGATCAGTTGCCATACCCAGCTGGGGACTCTGCATGGCACTCCCTCCATGTGGAAATTTAGTAGCAGAGCCTCCTTGGGTTAAAACTACACTAGACATTCCTCAGCTACTACCAAGAAGCAAACAGACTACTTCATAGCCACATTAAGACACATTTGATACTTTGCTACATTAAACTGTATCACTTAGGGTTTATGTGCCATTGGTAGGCCTACACTAAGAACACATGGCCAGCAAAGATAAATGATGCACTTTGAGGCCAATGGGAGCTTACATTCAAACTGACAAGATCTGCTACACTCACTGGAAGATGTGTGGACAATGCTTTCCTATGCTACACTTACATGTACATCTACATATTTTTATAGAACATAAGCATATACACAGTTGATGCTTATATGATAATTCATACAACATGCTACCTAGCAAAAAGGTGTGTGAAGAAGTCAAACTCCTTTGGGCTCTAGCTGTGGGGAAAGTCTGAAGAGAAAAAGTAAGATTAAAAAGATTGCTCCGGGGCTGGAGAGATGACTCAGTGGTTAAGAGCACTGACTGCTCTTCCAGAGGTCCTGAGTTCAAATCCCAGCAACACATGGTGGCTCACAACCATCTGTAATGAGATCTGATGCCCTCTTCTGTGTGTCTGAAGATAGCTACAGTGTACTTATATATAATAAATAAGTAAATCTTTAAAAAAAAAAAGATTGCTCCGACTAGTTCCATTGTGTTGCTTTCAGTGGAGATCAGATTCTACGAAGCATTATTGTTGATAATGAAGAGCTCATAGCAGCAGGATTTGTGTGAGCATTACCAAAATATAAAGGACCTACTATGTGTAGTTCTGAGTTGGGTGCTGAGAATCAGCAGTCCCCCAAACCTTGCCTGTTCCTATTCCAACACAACACATAGGTCTGTGCTCTATGGCCGTAAGGTGGTATCCAGGTAGCAGCAACAGGAGAGCTAGCTTCTGTCTGGGGTTAAGGTACTAGGGAACTATAGCAGGTTCTTGGGATTCTGAGTGAAGGGATATAGGGCAGTTGATAATTTGGGGTTTAGGAAATGTGGTGTAGTATCAAATGTATCTTAACTTTAACACCGAGGAAGTGGGGAAAGACATCTTGAACCTTGACAGGAATATTTCACTGCTGAGGTGCTCCCACTGAAACACTTAGACACCCCACCCTAACCCACCCTGCCACTTCTAACACAAGAAGAGACTCCTGACTTAAGTTCAGCCAAGACAATGAAAGTTTTTCCTTCTAGCAGGGGCAACCCAGGTGTGGTATTCTGAAAATCTTCATCCAGGTCGGCTGAGAGGAAATTGACAAGTTAGTGGAGAGGGACACACAGGAGCTGGGTGCTTCCTGCTGTGGAATCCACATCCTGCCGCCAGAGTCTCTCCCCTCAGATGCTGTTTGCCCACCTGAGCTGTCCAGGCCCCAAGTCCCCAGCTAGGCCAGAGGAGCTATGGACAGCTGCACTCAAGGTGACGCCAGGAAGCTCTCCACCACCCCTGGGGGCTTCGCATCACAAGAAGGACTTTATTTCCCTGACTAGGGAGGCCCTGTTTGTCAGAGACCCCAGGGAGTTGATGAGGTAGTAATCTGGGTCATGCTCTCAGATTGATGAAGACCTGAGAATGACCACAGCTTAGAGTCACACACAGCCTTCAATTTTTCTTGACCTCATGGAGAGAAAAAGCCAGCTGCTGTTGACTGGGACACTTGATGTGTCAATCTGGTTTCTCTGTCCCCAGCTCCCTACTCTGAAGACAGAGGTGTCCCTAGGCCAGGGATTATTTTCATGGGAAACAGTGCCCTTCCTCAGGAAGACCTCAGTGTAGCATATGGGGACACCATAGAACAGCAAGATGTTGGCACACATTGTAAACACAGGCTCAACCCCTTCCTGATCGGAGTTGACAGGGTCAGAGAGCTTAGGTTTTCAAAACCAGTTTAGAAATGCTGAATGGGAAGAGGCTGGACATGCATCTGGATTACTAGAGGCACAAGGACAAGTCCCAAGCGAGGCTCGCTGTATTTTATCCCTTAAAATGCAAAGGATAAACATAAGTCATAAACAAAGTGCGGTGTTGAGTGTAGTGAGTGGGGAACTTCATATATAGTTCAATTTAGCTGAAAAGAGAGAAGACGGGGAAGCTATCTATGTTCATTTGTGGAGACTGGTCTGAGGTCTGTGATTCCAAGAATTGCTCTGGGGAGCAATTGCGCTGGGGAGTTGCCATGTGCAAACCCAACCCAGATCATGCTTTTAATTTACAGTCTCGGTATTTAGAAAAATGGCTGGGATACTCTCAGCCTGCACTGGCTTGCAGATAGCAGGGACCTCGCTAGTTTCTCCTTTTCACGCTGGCACGCACGCATCAAAAGTCCAATAAATAAAGAAGTTAATGTTATCCTTTTACTGAGAGCTGGAATTTCAGTTTTGGCACTAATGGGACAGAGTAAAATCCCAACTCACTTTGAGCATCCTTTGCTGATCACGTACAGCTGCTCATGAAGGACAGTAAGGCTTATCGCCCAATTCCAGCTTCCTGGAGCTCTTCCTGGTGATACTTGAACATACCAAATAGTTTGTCTCTGGTTCTCGGAAGTGTCAGGACTAGCCACTTCTGCTGTGTTTACACCAGGCACTGAACAGACACCAATCCATTGAGGTTAGCATGTATCATTTTCTTACTATCCTAGCACTACAGTGCCTGGCAGAGACCAATCCAGGGACTTCTGAAGGTCACTCTGAAGAGTGCTGTTGGTGCTGGGATCATGATTGTGATGGACTTGATGATGCCCAGAGAAAGGGCATGATTCTGTCTAGCTCCAGTGATGTTTTGTGTTCAGCAATTTCAATTCTAGAAGACTATAAATCATTTTTCCAGCTGTTTTTCTGGCAAGTTTTGTACTAATAAGGCAAAATCATTTTTCTGGGAGTTTTGAAAAGCTCTGGTAATAGAGGGTTTCAAGAAGCACTTAGGTTTTGATTATTACTCTGAGGTGTTGGCATGGGAAGTGCAGACAGGTGTCTATCGAGGCCACTGAAGCATCCAGAGGAGCTAACCGCAAAAGCCAGTTAAGAGCAGCAAAGAACAGAGCAGGGATCAGTAGTCCCATGTTCTTAGCCCTGCTCAGTTTCCACAGCTCCTTACAAGAGGGGTCCTGGATCTGCCCCAGCACATTCAATTAATGTGAGTGGGAAGTAGGGACTAGCAGCCTTCTGGCCAGGCACTTTGTTTTCTGTCACCAGAGACAAATCTTCCAGTGGACCACTAACATTCACCTCTGAGTTCTGAGGGAGTCAGAAAGATTCTCTCCAGATTCTGTTGCCTTCCAGAGTCATAGTCATGGAGGAGGGCAGAGGAAGTCTTCCAGCAGAGGAGGGCTTGTATGGTCACATAAATACAAAGAGAAATATGGAAGATGAGAACCACTAAACCAGTCATGCAAGAGTTCTCTAAAGCCCCAGCCTAGTACTGTATGTCAACATTTTCAAATGTTCGTTGTCCCTAGGGTCTACTGTGAGTTTTATGCTTTTGTTATTTATTAGAGATTACAATCTTTGAGACTCAGTCATCCAAGTGCTAAGATATAAATACACATGTGGCCATTAAGAATTGCTGATCCCAGGGTTGGGGATTTAGCTCAGTGGTAGAGCGCTTGCCTAGGAAGCACAAGGCCCTGGGTTCGCTCCCCAGCTCCGGGAGGGGGCGGGGGGGGCGGGGAGAATTGCTGATCCCCTCCCCCAGGGTCATCATGTAATTCTGAAGATTCTTGAGAGCTTCCCTTCTACACTGTCTTTGCAAAGCATTTTCTCAATCTCCTCCACTCACAGGAATAGTTTTTGAAATCTATTAAATGGGTCTCTAGCCAGACTTTAGAGATTAAAATGTGATAACGGATGTGAGGGCATTCTCTGAAGGGACAGGATGGAGCCGCATGCTTAAGGAATGGTTCTGACACCTGGCAAAAGGTCATGTGGCCTTTGCTTCCACAAAGTGTTTCTCAGTGCTCTGCTGTACACTGACTTTTCTTTCTTTTTCTTTTTTGAGATGTCATTCATTTCACAGAATAATAAGATTAGCACTGGCCTAGCCCCACTTCCTAATGGAGCTGATCACTTGCTGATTGTCTGTAATTAGCAGCTGCTCCAGGACACCCTGGGAGCCTGCCTCAACCCCCTGAGAGGAAAGGGACTTCACAGGAAGTGCAAGCTGCAAGGAAACCTACACTAAGTTTCAAAGTGATTGACGAGAAAGCCTCTTTCAGGACAGAACACTTGGGATTTGTCATTTTTAGCAACCATTACATAAAGGGGAAGTGACATGAATTCTATAACATTTTGAAATACATTTGATCTGGTTTGCCACTGCATTCACTTGAAATGTGTGGAACAGATTTTATCAGTTCTAAGATCTGTTTGTTTGGTTTTGTAAATTTATATTTTGTTTATTACTTTTGGGGAGTACACATCTGTAAGGGTGGATTTACACATGCTGTCATGCCCGTGGAGGTCAGAGAACAACTTCTGTAGTTGGTTCTGTCCACTGACCCTCTGAAGGTCCAAACTCAGATTTTCAGGCTCAGACAGCAAGTTCTTTCGCCCAGTGAGCCATTTCACCAGTCAGACTCTATTCATTTTATACCTATTACAGTGATGTCCTATTGACAACTGAAGGACCCTTGGCCACTTTCTGTACACTTTCATGTCAATGTAAAAGTACCTAAACAGAATAAATTAATTAAAAATAAACATAAAATAAAAAATAAAAGTACCTAAATAATGCTGGCACCCGAACGTTGATGAGATACCTCCCAGAGGGGGAAGGGGCATCCTCAGTCCACTGGTCATGTTGGATTTGGTTTGAAGGCTCTTAGGTATTATTCTACTCTTCAGGGATCCTGTAACTAAAAGTTGACAAATCATTGCTTTCATGTATGCTAGCCTTTAAGATGATCTTGGATACAAAATGTAGCCAAGTCAAGAGGCTGGAACCCAGAGATATACAAGGAAACATGGCGTCTAGTCTTACTTCATGAAAGTCCATCATGGCTCCAGGCTTCTCCGATTCCAGAATCACCGAATTACTGCTTAGATGAAACAGCAGCGTGTGTTCCCAAGCCCACACACTGTCTTTCTCAGTACTAGAGTCACACTGGTAGGAAACTGTATTTAGGAACGTAGAATTCATCTGACACCAACGTGAAACATCTAGAGGTCACACGGAGATGCCAGCCAAAAGCACCAGGAATTTCAGAAGAGGCAAGCTAGGGGAAGGGAAAGCAGAAAAGCATTGAAAGGCTCTAAGACCTCATAAATGCATCAACTAGAGTTTGGGAGTATAGCGCAGTGGTACACACCCTTGTCTTGCATGGTCAAAGTCCTGGGTTCCAAACAGCACAATAAAATATATTAATTAAAAATAAATCAGATAGCATTCTGTCTCTCTCCCTAATATAGCAAAAACAGAAAAATGTAGAACACTGGTCAGTCCGATGCCCCATCTCTCCTGGACCCTTGAGTTTCACTACTGAGTGTTCCTAATGTTATGGTTTCATCATACAGAGGTTACAGCCCTCCCTCAGTGAAGAGCCAGTCAAGAGTCCAAGGTTAGCCCAGTTCACAGTCTGTGGTTGTCACTTTCTTCCTTCTAAGGGGCCTTAGAAGGATAGTAGGACCCAGTGATGGAAGAAGGATTTCACACGGAAAAGCAATGAAGTCTCAGCTTTCTCTTTCTCTTCATTCATGAAAAAATTAAGCAAGGTTCCTAAACCTCCACTACCTGCCAAGTGGATCTCATGTTGAAAGAGGAGTACATGTGTATGTTCATGTATGTGTATAAGGGAATCCACGAGTGAGGAGGTCTGAGGACTTCAATTTTCACATTCAACCTTGTTTGAGCCTTCAGTTTTACAAAATAGAAAATTCTAAAGGTAAATAATGATTCTAGGTGCCAGCATTGTGAATGTAGTCAGTGCTACTGGCTATGCACTCCAAAGCAGTCATCAATAATCCACCCTGCATTCCCAGCCTCCCTATGTCTTTTGGGCAGCCCAGAGAGCATGATCTTTCAGGGTAGAGCCTGACAAGCTGAGAGGATGCTGGTTAGTGCCAGGTGGTATAAATAATTTCAGTGTGGATCACTTAAAGACACTTGGTGGCCGAAATATTTGGAATGATAAAGAAGATCTGAAAGGCACTATGAGATCAACAAAAGCCTTTGACATGGCTGTGGAGATGCATTTATGAAGAGAATTTGCTATGCAAGCACTGAGAGCTGAGCTTGGCTCTCTGGTATCCCCATGTGTGGTAGCTTCAGTCTGCAATCCCAGTAATATGGGGGGCAGAGAAGGGAGAACTTGTGAGCCAGCTACCTTAGCAAACATAGTGATTAACAGCAAGTAATATCATCTCAAAACAAAGTGGAAGGCTAGGAGAACCAACACTCAAGTTTTGCACAAATGTGTGTGTGCACATTTCCACACACAAAATACACACAGAGAGGGGGGTGAGGGGGGAGAGAAAGAGACAGAGAGACAGAGAGACAGAGAAAGAGACAGAGACAGAGAGACAGAGACGGACAGAGAGAGGGAGAGAAACAGAGAGAGAGAGAGAGAAGAGAGAGAGGGAGGAAATTTTAGAAGTTTGAATGATTGAAAGGGAAGCATTATTACTTTTTTATTCTTGTAAAAAATATTGCATCTTAAATGTTTGAACAATTGAAATGTCAAAAAAATTCATGTTTTCCTCAACAATGCAGACAAGAGTTATTGAGTCACAATCCACATCCAAAACAATACTAAAACACATGTGGGCCAACTGTGGTGGCACTTGCCTTTAATCCCTGTACTTGGGAAGCAGAGGCAGAGCCTGTAGCTATCTGTGAACTGGAGATTTGCTGGTCTATATAGTAGGTTTCTAGATAGCCAGGTAGACATAGAGAGACCCTGTCTCTACAAAAGACCTCAGATGGGGGCACAACTAACTCAAGTCATGCTGATGCCGTAGACACTACTTTTTAAGACAGCTGAGACTAGAGGAGACCCAAGTGGCTCAGATTGTCATTTTTCCCCAGTATTGCATCCTGGAACGACACCTGGAAAGGTGGGGCAGAGAGAAGCCACTTTGCATAAGATAAACTGCAGCTGACAAACACAGGTAACCAAACAGGAAGAGGCAAATGGCACAGTCTCTTCTGAGGATCTACAAACTTGTCCATGAAGAGCCAATGGACTATGGAGAACCCACCCACAGCCCCCATATTAGTTACAGAAGCATTTTGAAGCCCAAGTCCCCATGCAGAGGGCATGAGTGGGACAGGGCAAACATCTCCCCACCCAAACTCAGAGCCAGCATCAGCAGGCATGGGAAGGTAGGATCCCTTGGGAAATGTGTTCTCATAACTAGAAAGGACAGTGACTCTACTCTTTCCACCAGTGTGGCAAAGAACCAGAGATGTCACATTCAGGTGTGAGTGCCGGTGACTACGTGTGTGAATGGGAGAGCCAACGTGTAACAAGAGAGGACATGTATGAGGGAAAAGAAAGAATGTGTGTACAGCAGAAACTTTCCCATGAGTTTGTGAGGATGCGTGCACACATGACGATTAATATGAGTTTCTTTAAGTCTATAAAGTGAGAAAGTGTGTGAAAGTGCTGGCAAGTATGTTTGGTGTGAGTATGAACATGGGTGCAAAAGTAGAAATATTGGGGCTGGAGAGATGGCTCAGTGGTTAAGAGCACTGACTGCTCCTCCAGAGGTCCTGAGTTCAAGTCCCAGCAACCACATGGTGGCTCACAACCATCTGTAAATGGGATCCGATGCCCTCTTCTGTTGTGTCTGAAGACAGCTAAAGTGTACTCATATATAATAAACAAATAAATCTTGTTTTAAAAAAGTAGAAATATTTACACTTAGTGCATATCTATGTATATGAGCATGTGTTTATGTCTATCGTTTAGACTTCTGCATAATATGCAAGGGTATGCATATTACACCCTATGTGTGAGGTGTATGCTTGTGTGTATGTGTGCCTAACTTTACTTGAATATATGCATGTGTGTATGTGAATATGTGTGTGTTTGTATAGAGTTGTACATTGAACATGTGTGAATACCTGAGATGTGTTTGTGTTTCTCTATGAGATTTTGCATGTGTTATGTCGGCATGTAAACTTGAGTGTCTATGTGTGAGCATGCATGAATGGATGTACAACATACCAAGTGCTGTGAGTCTGTGTACTTGTACATAAGTGTACCTGGGTGAGTATGTGTATGCGGATGTGATGTACACACCTGTGCGTGAGTGTCGGTGTGCACTCAGACCTCTGTGTCTACACCGACCCAACCTCCCCATCATTGAAGAAAGCATGCGGGCTGTCGCACCTCCGGAACTGTGCCCTTAACTCATCTCAAGTCATGTGAAACACTCCTGTCACCCTTCTTTCCGTTTCAAAGCAACCCCTTCAGTGTAGCTGCATCTATTTGGAAAAGGTCCCGCTCCTTAGGTGAACCCTGTTTGTCCCTGTGACCTGTGGGCCATGGACAAGTTGTCCAGCCCTGGGCTTTAAAATAGCCGAGCACAATTTCCTCTGCCCACAAGACAATTCTAGCCCTGTGGCTTCTCACATTCGTTCTCAGGTAAACATACTGTGACAGGCGTCTATGGGAGACCAACCCGAGTGGTCACAGCTGTGCCACATCCCGGCGCACCCTGACACCAGGCAGAACAGGAATGTTTGCTGTCACCCCAGGCTGTGGGCAGCAAATACCTTCCGGCTTCACCAAGGAGCACTGCTGTGCAGAGGGCCCCAGCCATTCTTGCCTGCTGTAGCTACCTTGTTCCAGTGTTTATGAACCGCGTGTGCTGAGTCTCTTGGAACACTCAGTTGGATTCTGAGTACTGGATCTTTCCAAACTCTGAAAATACAAAGTCCTCAATCTTCATAAAAATTCAGTCCTTAAAATAAAAATGTACCAACTCACTGGACAGCAAGCTGAGACCTCCAGGTTGGCCAGCTTACATAGGCATAAGCATACAGTCAAGTAGTGGCAACTGCAGTGAAGTCCCGGCAGCCAGGGTGGCGATCTTTAGGATGAGGCTACTCTTGATGCAGGTCAAACCCCAGGGTTGTGCTATGTGTTTCTTGTTCCATGTGAGTTCAGGGTAGAACTTGCCAGAAATCCTTAGTAAGACAAATAAAACATACTCTCTAACTTCCGTTTCCTGGGAATTTGTAGTCAGGGGTTCTCCTGGGTCTTGACATAAGGAATGGTCATACTGGTCCAGCCAGTGAAGAGTAGAGTAGCTAGGATCCAGGAAAATGATTTCAGTTTGAGCAAAAACACATTAAAATGAAGCAATCTCCTCAATGTTGACTTGAACCACTGAGACTTCCCAATGTGAGGCATCTAGAAAAATGGGAAGAGATGGCTTTACTGGGTCAAGCCTCCCCCCAGCTCTGTGCCATTCATGGGAAGAGATCCAAGGAAGGGAGTTAAGATGCAGATCTACAGGGCTCTTCCTCCCCACAGAAGTTAAGACTGCAATGGACTCCATATTCCTGGGAAGTGCAGGGATCACGCCTCCCAGAGATCGCTGTAGTTTCTCCTCTCCTGTTGTATGTGCTGCTCTTCCAATGTATGCCTCACACTTTTCCATGACAGCTAGGGTCTCTTTGTCCTCTCCCTCTGTAATTTTTATGGATAGAAGGTGCCAGATGTAATAACCTCCTTGATCTCTGAGGTTCAGCTCTAAGAAATGGCTTCTTTGCACCTGGATCAATCTCTTAAGATCTGGGGAGTCTGGAACCCCAAGATACAAAACCTGCTAACTCCAAGACCACGATGGTGGAGTGGCCATGTGAAGACAGACCAGCTTCTGGCTATGCAAAGATTCCAGTAAAGGCACCAGACAAGAATGTGAGCTGTATCCATGCTATTCCAGTCTTTCCTCCATTTAAGAGCTAACTTTCAGCGCAGAATCTCCTCCATTATACTTTATGACAAGACTCAAGAGCTCTGGGAGTTTAAGATGTGCCACTGTTTTAAAGCTTTGAGCATGTTTTCTTTTTCCTTACAACCATGGTAACTAGAGCAAACTTGTGTCTGATGGGTTCCAAGGGCTTCATTTCTACCTGCTAGTGGTAACAACACTTAGAAGTTTGTGTCTTTGAGTCAGACATTCTATCCTAGAAGCAGACTGTAAAAAGTCCCCATTGGATGGTTATATGTAGATGGAGAGCATGAGATGTGGGAAGGGGAGACCATAAATATCTCCTGATAAGCACATGTCAGGACTAGGCAGATGGGTCAGGAGTTGAAAGCATTTACTGCTTTATCAGAAGACTTGAGTTCAGATGTCAGCACCCACATTAGGTGGCTCCCAATTGCCTTAGCACGAAGGACTCACATACTCCCTTGCTCTCTGAGGACACACACGCACACACACACACACATGTATGGCTTGATTTGGTTCAGTACTGTTCAGATTTGGAGCCCCTAGGAAGTGATTGGATTACAAGGGCTCTCACTTCATGGGTGGGTCAAATCACTAGTGGGTTCATAGCTGAATAGACTATGGAGAACTGGGTGAAATAAGTAGGTCACTGGGTGTGACCTTCAGGAGTATATTTTGCTCTTCATGTTTTCTTTCACTCCTCAGCTACCAACAGCTTGGTTTTTTAACACCACCACCACCACCACCACCACCACCACCACCACCACCACCACCACCACACACACACACACAAACACACACACACACACACACACACACACACACACACACCATCCATAATGTACTAACTCACTAGCACCTAAAACAATGGGGTCCTGTGATCATGGGCTGAACCCCCAGGAACCACAAACCAAAAGAAACCTTTCTTCCTTGAGGTTCTTGGGTATTTGGTCACAGAAATGGAAAGCTGACTGGTACTGACATTGCAACGTTAACTATAGCTTAGGTCCCAAGTGCATACCAGCAAACAGTGCATTGAGCAGTGTTAGGAGCTGTGATGAAAAGACAAAAACAATCCATGAGAGAAAAATGAAGAGGGAGGGGAGGAGGAGGAGGAGGAGGAGGAGGAGGAGGAGGAGGAGGAGGAGGAGGTTGTCCTGTCTAGCTGGCAACCTAAACTGCCCTTGCTTTTCATCACCTCTTGCTAGCACATCATCCTTTCTCTTTCCCTCCACCTCCCAGTCTCTGTCAAACTTCACTGGGCTCTGTGCGGGTCCCTGAACACGGAACAGATGCTTACATGAGGCCTTTTGCAAAGTCTCCTTCCACTATATTGACTCCATCCTGCCCAGATGTTCACTCCATCTGGCCCCTGTTTAATATGTCACTAACTCAGATATCTTTGCCTAAAGCTGCCTTCCTCCCTCAATTCCCTCCATCCCTTTAGCCTACCTAATTCTTTGACCTAGATGTCACCAAGACCACACCTTCACTGCACTCCTTCTTCCCCCAGTGGCTCTGCTACCCCCTTCTTCTTAGAGTCCCCCCAATAAGTCCCAGGTGTCTGGAGTTCTATCTCTGCCTTAGCCACTGCCTCTCGGAGCCAGCTTTACACTGAGGGAGAGAGAAGGAGAGATGTTCTTTGAATGGCATTGCCTCCTCTATGGATATAGACCCATTTGTCCAGAGCAAACCTCTGTATAATAACCAATAAAACTGTTAAGATACAATTGATTGAGCACTTCAAAAATAATCGGAACCTAGAATGGTCATGTTAATTTACATGATCTTTGCTTTTTAATGCCAAATGTCTGGTTCCGGAGATGTGTTCAGGCCTCCCAGAATCTTGTTTACCTAACTAAATATGGGAGGCAGTGGTATGGAGCCCAAGGAGATCACGTGGACTACAGCAAACAGTCAACAGATGCATGCTCTTTATTTTGTTTTTTAGTCTTTTCATATGTTTTCATAAGCTGTGCAGTCATTTTGTTTAGAGGTTACTCCAAAGCAGACTTCACAGAGGCATGACTCCTAAGTTAACAACAATTTGTTGTCTGCAAGGCAGGGCAGCATGCTTTTGAGGCAAGCACATACACTGTGAGAGCCTCTGACAACAAGGGGCACCATGGTCACTGTCCTTCCTTCTGCACCTCACAGCATCTTCATAGCCAAAATATGGGATCAACGAACTCTGTAATCTCTATGTTACTTTAAGTCACACACAGCTGTCATGCTGACAAATGCCTGTAATCCCAACACCAGACAGCCGAAGCAAGAGGATAGTGAGTTCGAGATCAGCCTAGGCTACATAACAAGACCCTGTCTCAAATAAATTAATACACAGACAGACAAGACAGACAGACAGACAAATGAGCAAGCATGCAAATGGCTCACATACAGTTGGGGCTAAAACACCCTTACCCATATAAAGAAATGTCCCAGTTGTTAAAACTCCTCAAAGAACCTAAATTCTAGGTCCTCCACATCCAGGTCAAGTGGGTCACATTCACCTGTACTCCAACTCCTGGGAATCCAGCATCCTGTCCTGGTCTGCAAAGACAACCACTAACATGTGCACACATATACAGAGAAAGAGATACACAGATAAAAATAAAATGAACATTTCTCTGTGTTCTTTTTCCCCTCCTGTGTTCAAAAGCCTATTCATATAGAAAAAATTAATAAGCATATTCAAAGACTCAGATTTTGAGACAACAGTTCTAATATAACCATGCTGAAGTAATCTTAATTACTGAAAGAGTTAATTCAACATTCAGAATTTCACCTACAGATAATCAGGCAAGAATCAAACATTTGATCCTCTACCGCCTGCCCACTAAAAGGCTCTGACACAATTCAGGCCCCATAGACCTAAGGCAATTACTTTAGCATGTTAATTAATTCAGCTGTAAATGCAACAATGATCACGGCAAATGGAAAACGTTAAGGAAAAAATAAGAGTAATACAAAACTTCTGTTCTTGGAGAAAGTTTTACATTGTGGTCATGAAATTCATGCAAATTTCTTTTTCTGAAAAACATGCTTTCTTCAACGTAAGCCTCTCCCTCCCTGCCTTCCCAGAGTGGGCTAGAATCTTCAGGCACAGGTATTTGAGGACTTCTGTGCTCATAAGCCCCTTCAAGTACATTAGCTCATTTCTACTTCTGGGCAGGAACAACATCAGGTCCCCTGAGAGTCATCCACTAGTGCCAGAGGTGGGTATAGGGCTGGAAGCCAGGGCCTCACATATGCTAGGCAAATGCTTTCCCACTAAGCCGTTTCCCTAGGCCTGTGGACTTCTTTTGGAAGTAACAGGCATTTCATTGCCCTGGAACATGAGTTCTGAGTTACATGTGATTAGAATGAACGGATGTTAGACATGGTGTGTGCCATCCATGAGCATCTGCTGCAGTTCCTCTGTCTAGGAAGTTTCTCTTTCTAGGGTCCTTTGCTACTTCTCTAGGAATCACCTTATAAATGGAGACTTAAACAATAAGCACTTGACCCAACTGCTAATTTTGAGACAAAACCCTAATACTTCTGTCAAGGAGTCAATGTACTTGCAAGCAGGTGGTTCAGATGTTTTATTTAAATCCAGCTCTGGTGATAACAGACTTGTATTCCCAGCACTGGGGAGACAGAGGCAGGAGGATTTTCTCAAGTTCTGAGTCAACCTGTAATATATAGCAAGTTCTAAGACTGTGCACTTATTTTTAAAAATGTAAAATAAAAATACAATAAAGTATCCATCATTTGGCCTTAACACAGACGAGACTTTTAGGAAGAGGGAAGCATTCTTCCAGAACTGCTCGGGGATTAGAAACAAAAAGATAAATGTGAAATTCGTGAAATGTTCAGCTTAGGTGCCTATGCCCAATGTTTATCTAAACATACTGTGACAGGCAAGGTGTGTGTCCTGTCTGTTATCCCATTGCCCAGAAAACAGAGACATCTGAGGCTACATAGTGAGACCCTGTCATGAGAGAGACAGAAAGTCACACAGACACACAGAGAGAAAGCATGCTGATAGTATGTTGGTTGAAATACATTTTTGAAAATTGCCCCGGCACACGGCATACAGACCTTAAGAAACGGCTTCCACATGCCTGACTTATCCAAATGAGAGATGTGCCCGTGGAGTCCTAAGCTTCCCGAATGGCCACTACTCCCAGGCTGAAGCTCTCTGTGATTGCTTTGTGTTTGAGTTTTGATACGAATCTCATCAAGCGAGCTTCTCTACATCAAAGCCACAATTTTATACCTTCAGTTTGAATTGCCTGTGATGAAGCCCCTCTGAGACAAAAGAAGAAGTAATGAACGGCAGCTCACACTGTAACCACAATCCTAGAAATATCTGCTGTCTTCTGCCGGCCTAGGGGCACCAGTCATACAAGTGATCCACAGATATCCATGTAAGCAAAACATCCATATACATTACATACATACATACATACACACATACATACATACATACATTTTTAAAGAGTATGTGTGTAAAAGCACATGATGAGTTGAGAGACAATTGCTCAAGAAAAGGGAACTATCCAAAGGAAACCCAAAAGAGATAGTTTACCAGGTAAATTGCCAGGTCCCTCATGAGGTCAAAGGACTTTTCCATGCCCACATTTTTCTCTCCAACAACATCCAGATACTCCCTAAAGTGGGGGATGGCCCACAAACAACAGCACCAGGAATGACAGGTGGCAGAGTCCAGCTGTCCTTTCTGCAGCATGTGTACCCACACCCCAGCCCCTGCCAAATGCATCCATGCTGTGTTTGATGGTGGTGTGCCAACATTGATTCCAGCAGGCAGAGCTGTAGGACAACAAATAATTAAGATCAAGGCTTATGGAGGAAAGTGACAGACGCATGACACTGCCTCCTCCAAGGATGCTATCCTGAAAAGAGAACCGAGATTCACGTGTATAGCTCAACTTCAAACATAGGCACCAGTTCACTTTTCTTTAGCCTATTTGCACACACATACACAATCAGAGGGACGGAGAGAGAGAGAGGAGAGAGAGAGAGAGAGAGAGAGAGAGAGAGAGAGAGAGAGAGAGAGAGAGAGATGCAAGAAATGCATGTGCATGTAAGATAATCAAGAAAGTTCCAGAACAGGTTGCCTTGCAGCCTGTGAAAGCTGCTAATCAGATTAACAAATGATGCTGCTTTCTTATTTTCTCTCTGACAAATGTCTGCCTTATTATGTAAGTCAGTTAGATGGTAAATTTCATTGTAAAGTTTAGTCAAATTGACTCTGAGATGACCGCCTGTTAGTCACCAGGTCATCAGTCCTAGAACTCAAAAGCTGTGTGTTGTACATGCACAGTAAATATAACTCTGTGTGGGTATTTACCTTGGAGAGAATGCTCCAAATCACCTGTGAAGGCAAAGGAAATGCCTCCAGTCTGGCACCATTAACAACTGTATTAGCATAGAAATGCCTCGGGTGACACATTTTGTACTGCTAAGAAGTGGGAGACTAATGGTGTTGAGGTCAAGAGAGAGAAAAACCCGGTTCTTTCTGGCAGGAAATCAGTAAGTAGTACAAGCCTTCCCGCCCCTGAACACTCAGGTGACCCATACAATGATATAATCTAGAAAGATAGGGAGAAAAGGGCATGCAGCCTCATCACACCGCCCAGGTCAAATCACAGGGTTTCTGGGATGCATAACCCCTTCCTGCAGACCTCCAGACAGACAGACAAAGAGAGAAAGCACTGCATCTCTCTAGCAATGATTATGGATCTGTCGTTTAGCCATGCCACTGTCCAAGAACTCAAAGAACAGGAAGGCGGCAACACCTGTTCTTCTTAGACCAGCCAGGTCTCAAACTTGTCTCTGATGAGATCTGAACAGAAATCTTCACCTCTGCAAAGCATAAACTTGCAAATTGTGTGCAGGCCATCTCTGTTCTTAGTGCCTCCATGGTACTGAGATCCACCTAACAAAGGACAGCACAGCTCTCAAGGACTTAACATGGGCAGCAGGTCATTGTCAAATGACCTGGATTCTTTATAGATCCCTATAACAGCAAAGACATACAGGTTCCCAGCAAGACTCTATTGGAGAAACCTACCTTAATAAAACAAAGCAATTAGATTGAAAAAAATACATCTTTTATCCAACCCCCTGTTCTCCCCAGCACTAGCAAATCTATGGAGAGGATAATTACAAAGTAATACCATACAACCATAAATTAGTACAACAAATTTTTGGTTTCGTTTTCAAAATATTCTCTATCAAGCGCACTCCCTGTTCCTCAGTTGGGTGGCAATACAGACTTTGAGGGAATAGTTCAGGTTTTGGAGGGCCACATGAGGTTCTAGGCCATCTCTCTCTGTTTTTTTGAGGAGTCATTTAAATGTGTGAACAACCCCAGCCACTTCGGCTTGATCCCGACCATTAAAACCTCTGAAAATGTCTATAATGAATTAAGAGGAGTCACTAGGCAGTGAATCTAATTGGAAAAGATTCAGCTATAGAGATCCTCAAATAGCTGAGCAAATATTACCCTGTGTAATTGTTGTAATTCACTCTTATGCTTTATACCCTGTTAGTGCCCTAGGACCAACTAACTTCCATAGGCCAGAGAAAATTCCACTGAAAACAAAGCATTGTTTCCTTAAACATCACTTCCTGGTGCTGAACCATAAGGAGGGATAACTGTCTCTCCCATAATAAAATCTCCACATAGCTGCTCGTTTCAGGTATTCACAACCTGCTCAAATCTGAGGTTCTAATAAATCATTTTGCTGTGTGTTTAGGGGTGATGCAGTATGTAAAATGGAGCCCAGGACCTCCTGTGTGCTAGGCAAATACCATACCACTTACCTACACCCTCAGACTCTTAGTTATTAACCCTTAATAACCTTAGTTAATAACCCTTAGTTATTAAGGATGGAACCCAGAACCCTGTGGATTTGAGGGCAGCCTGGTCTACAAAATGAGTTCTAAGCCAGCCAGAGCTACACAGTAAGACGCTGTCTCAAAACAAAACAAAACAAACAAAACAATCAAAAAAGAAAAGACGCTCCTACATTTTACATTTCCAGTGGAATCTGAAACAACTCCAGATATTTGGAATTTAAAATTCATTGAAATTTTAGAGTTCTTGCAGTTTTCCTGACTTAGGTGACTGTTAACACTCCCCAGGAGTGCTAACTTCCTGGGGAAGTAGGACAAGAAACAATGGAACAGACTGTCTGACTCTGGCTAGCTCCTGCTCCCAGGTGCCTGTCCATACACCGTCTCTCCCTTGCTTTGCAAGGAAACAGGTGTCTCAGCCCTCGGTCATCTAGGAAACGGGCCCAGAGGGAAACTCTCCCCTTTCACACTGCTGTGTCTGCAGAGGCGCTGTTGGATCCTGCAGGGCCCTCCCTGTATCCTCACATTCTCATTGAAGACTTGTCCTCTCCCTACAGCAGAGCCATGTGCCTGCAACTGTGCTCCAGTCTTTAGATGGAGGATCAAGGGGACAAAATTATCCATGAACCTTCTGGAAAGGGAAAAGCTTAGAGCCTAGAGGCTTTACAGGTAAGAAGACTTATTATGTAGATAAGGTAATTAAAATGTCTAGCATTGCCAAAGGTATCAGAGCCAGGTACGAGCCTATACGAGGATCAGGATGGGTACCCAGCCCAAGAAGATGCTTTAGCTTTAGAAATGAGTTTAGTTTTGCATCACCCTTCCATTCTCTTCAGGCTCTCAGCAGACTGGGTGATCCTGACTTTAGCGATCTCTTCTCCAAACGATCTCACAGACATACACAGAAAGAATATTTGCTGCTCTTCACATTCCTTAGCCTTGTTAAGTGAGCACGAGTTATTACTCATGACATCACAGAAACAGACAAACAGGTCTCACACAGTCCAGATATATAGACCCATGCCTGTATGAGAGGGTGACATATGCTCAGGGATGGGACAGGGGGTGCTCGAGAGCAGCAGCAAACAGCAATGCTGTGCTCACAGCCCTCTGCACCCATCTGAGGGCTTTCCACTCAGCAACACACAGGGCTTCACAAAAAGCTTGTGAGCAGTTTGGAAGGAGAGGACTTTAAGAACCTCACTCCCCTGCCCCCGAATCCCTGCTGTCTCCTCCTGGGTTTGTCATCCTTATAATAGTCCCCACTCCCTTAAGTGGGGGGGGGTGCATTTAGCAGGAGAATTGGATGTCAGTATAGAAATCAATATGAAAGTTCCTCAAAAATCTAAAAGAAGAACTACCATGCAATCCAGCTGCCCCACTCTGGGGTCTATACCCAAAGGAACTCGAGTCATATCCATGTTTGCTACTGCATACTTGCTAGAACCTAGAATGGAGGAAGCTGGTTTCCCACTAATAGAGGAATGAACAAAAGCAATGTGGTACACACAGAAAAATCTTATTCAACTGTAAAAAAGAATGAAATTATGGCATCAGGAAAAAAGATGAAACTGGAAAGGAAGAGGAAAGAGAGGGGGATTGGGAGGAAGAAAGGCAAATATTTCAAGTTTTCTCTCTTTTGTGGAATCTTAGTGTACGTATGTTATGAAAGAGGAAGAGAACTACTTGAGAGAAGAAAGGTGGCTGTCAGGAGGAGGAATACAGGATAAGAAAAAGGAGAGGGAGTCACTACAAAGAAAGGGCCATGAGATGCTACATAAAAGATATTTGCAGTTTACATAACTGATAAAAGAAGAGTATCTATGAAATATTAATAAGACAAGGAACAATTTTTTAGAAAAAAAAAAGTTAAGGTAATCAGAACTTCCTTCCCAAAGTGACATTTGTGTTAAGGAAAAATGAGCATGAAATAAGTAATAAGAAGAAAGATAGCATGCCGGTATGGAGTTCAGAGGATAAC
Source organism: Rattus rattus (assembly GCF_011064425.1). Taxonomy (NCBI): domain Eukaryota; kingdom Metazoa; phylum Chordata; class Mammalia; order Rodentia; family Muridae; genus Rattus; species Rattus rattus. The sequence continues at coordinate 127,655,916 of NC_046158.1, read as the reverse complement.
TTTCAGGGGCCCATTCTGGCTTGTACCTACTTGAGCCAGACTCTCTTGTATTGTCTCTGCAGCTCTGCTCTATGCACTGTACAAGCTGAGCTGTGGGCTCCCATGATTCTCTCACTGGGACTGCAGATGAGCCTACTGGCACCTCACTTTTTGTGGGGATCTGAGAGGGAACTGTGGGAAGTCAGGCTTGCATACCTAGTGCTGTCATAGGTTTTTATTGCCTCCTGCTGTTCCAGGAACACCTTTCTTTTGCCTTTTTATGACATGGAGGTGGGGAGTGGAGGTGTCAGAAGGGTTCAGATTCTTTCAGTCTGTGCTGGAAGTCCTCAGCCTGTGGCTCCCTCTTTTTTTTTTTTTTTTTTTTTATCTGTTAAGCTACATTAAGCAAGTAAGAAGAAAATGCATTGAGCCTTATATCCCTCTTCCTGTTGCCTAGAAACAAAAGATACCATCTTGGGACCCAAACTATCCACTTAAAGGGGATCAAGGAAAAAAATAGAGGAAAATTCATGATGGTCTTGATCTATCCAACTCTATATTTTTTTAATATGAAAAACTGAAATGTTGGTAATTAAGCCACTTTTTTTTGGTTCCTGTTACAGTTCCTAACAACTGTTAATCTGTATACACCCGAAAACAAAATTTCAAAATTATCTATGTGGCGAATAAGCAGAAATATACTTGTTAAAGGAATAGTCTATGCATAGCTCGTCATTCATTTTTTAGTTAAAACAATTCACATCTTATCATCATGTATTTTTGTTGTGATATTGTATTACTCCCCTTCCCCACCTCCCCAACTTCTCCACACCCCATGCACTCCATTCCCAGCCACAGGTGCAGGATTAACCCAGGGCCTGGCACTGTACATGCTAAGCAGATGCTGCCAGTAGGTCATGCTGTTTGATTAGTACCCAAGAAACATAGGTGTTGCTCACAAAGTACGGTTTGAAACCCAATAGAATTGCTATCCATACTGAAACACGTGACAGTCCACTTCATGCTAAGACCTTGGATGGAAAACCATCCCGTTGTGAACAAGTCAGTGTCAGTTACACAAATAAGTACACACTCAGAGGAAGCATGGCTTGGATGAAGGCTGTATACAAGACAAGTGGTGTCATCCCCAGAAGCACATTAGGAAAGTCATATTTAAATTTTCCCTCTGTCTTCTCCCCCTTTTTCCCCTAATTTTTGAACAGTGTTTGCTGCACCATTCCAAAATTTCACCCCATACAAATTCCTTTCCCATTATTGCCTGTGAACTGAGGAGTGTATGCTTTGGCCAAAGTCCAGGGGACTTTCCCAGCAGGAGGCCAGGGGTTCAGGTAAGCACCTAAACCATAGGCTCCCAGGAAACCAACTCTTCCCTTACTTAAGAGAGAAAACTTAAGTCACTTCAGTTTTGGGCAACTTTGTGCTTCCTGCTTTGAACTTACTGGGCAGCTTACAACACCGAACCCTGAACAGGACACTTGTGGCTTGTCAGGACAGACAGAATCTGCAGGGGACAAATCTGCACGAGTATGTATGACATCAGGTCTGCTGCAGCCTAAGTCAATTTAGGTAAATAGAAACTGCTGGCTGGGAATCAGACAGGAGGGTGCAGCACCCAAGGCGTGAGCCCTGTGCTCCAGGACAGTGACCACAGTGGTGTGTGTGGTGGACTGGCTGGTGCGGCCGACAGTGATTTAATACACATCTCTACACACTAAAAGACCTCAATAAATGTTGTTGACTGACTGCCCAACTGGCTTTGACCTCTCCTGAAAAAAGGGTGGGGGCACTAAATAAACTTAAGGTATTATCATAATAATACCTGTTGGCCAAGAATGTCCTCAAGATGAATGAGAGCCTTTTGAAGGGCAAAATGGGTTTCTTTGCAGAATGACACTAGGCGAATACCAACTTCAACCTCATCTGAATGGGAGCTTCTATTGCTTCAACTCTGCCCTTTGCTGTATGGATACCAGCCTCCTAGAAAGGCAAACACTCTCCTCCGACAGCTGAGTCAAAAGCTGACCTATCTTGACACTTGTGATTTGCTCTGCTATGATTGACTTGGAGCCCTAGAATGGAATGGATCTTGGACACTTTGTCATCTACCCAGGATAAGACTGCCCTGGATGCTTCTAGAGGTGGGTCCCGACTTCTCTATCCCTTCCCCCAACCCAGCCCCAGCAAGAGAAATTTTCTACAGTCCTCTACCACTCCCAGGAAACCATGCCAGTCAGCCTCTTTTGTGCTTGACCCTAGTTCTCCAAGAAATGATTACTCAATTCCTTGTTATTTAGTCTTCTTGAAAAATGGAGACCAATGCTCCGAAACTCTATAAGAGTATTGAAATTCACACACACACACACACACACACACAAACACACACACACACACACACACATGCAGGTTAATTTTCCAACTTGGGGCTTTACAACTTGATTGCTGTAATGAATTTCAGATAAACTCTAGTCCTTCATATGCATTTATCTTTTCCTAATCTTATTTTGTTACCTCCATCTTGAGCTAATTCTCAGTTCAAACCGCAATTCACAGCCATTGAAAAGAGCAAAAAAGAGAGGCATGATACAGATCCCATAACTTTGACCCAACACTGGAGTTTCCTTTTTTTCCCTTTTTGCAAGGAGGTGGGGTGACCCTGTCTAGATTGGGGACCTGAAAGTTGAGCTGATCATTCCACCATATGCCTGGTGATTCATAATTCCTAGTCTAGCTTTCACCTTTATTAAGAAGCCTTGATTTTTGTGGCTTTCTACCAAGTCTTGGAAAACAGTTGAAAAGCAAACTTGTTAGACTTTAATTATGTTGCTGAGAAACCCAGTATTTGATTTGTATTAAATTATTTAAAGAGATGTGGGAAATACAGGCTTTATTGCTTTCAGGGTTTTTTTTTTTAATTTTATAGTACTTTTGGGGGATAAGGTATCTTCTAGAAGGAGCTTGAAATATTTGAGAAAGATCACTCTATTAGAGACATCTGATTTCATTTCGTATGGTGAATATACCAAGAAAGATGTCTAAAAAAGAGAAACTTTCCAAACATAAAGATTTGTAACTCCCAACGCTGCTGTGGGACACAGAACCCCTCTTCAACTCTCAGCCCAATCTGCCAAGGAGCAAGGGTCCCCCAGGAGGTTTTAATGACTAGGGCACAGGAGCAAAAGTAGAAACAGGAATAGCTCAATGGCTTCCCTCACTTGCAGGAGACTTGCACAGACAGTCAAAGGGGTCATTCATGTGCTGTTTTGCTAAGCTATTTCACTAAGCCTTTCTGGAACTTTTCTATTAGTATCCCCCACTTTCTCTGCCTTTAATAGACTTCAGAGGAGAGATCAGAAAGTGTCTTCTGCGGACCCTGAAGCAGTCTGGCTCAGAGATTCAGGCTCCTTATTCTCTTCAAACACGCCAGCCTTGGTGGTCAGCTTCTTTATTCAAATGTTTCTTCTGCTATTTTATGTAATCTGAGAGAGCTGCCAATCTCAGTTCCTATAGCAGTTCCATGGAGACCAGGAATTCAGGTCATTTGTGTCCCCCTCCTCTCTAAATACACTCTACACTAAGGAAGAGAAAAAAAAAACTTCACAGACAACAATGAAAACGTGAGTTATTTCTACAGAGTCATAAAGTGTGGGTGTTTGGGAGACAGCATAGTTATGCCTGACATTGTGGGTCTGACTTCAGTCTCTGAGAGCAGACTTCCTGGTTTCAAATCCAAGATAGCCAGCCAAATGTTGTATAGTGTGGGTGAGTCCTCTACCTTCCTGGCCTGTATTTGTCAACTGGATGTAATAACAGAAGAAAGAATAAAGAGTTTAGGAGCACAAAACCCACTGAACGGTGTCTGAGGCCACGAGTAGACAGTCAGAAAATTGGGTTAATGGCAACTTGAAAGACAGCAGTGACTTCAAAAGCAGCCCATAGTCTAGTGCTTGCCTTAGGGAGGTCCAGGTAGATCCACAGCCTCAGAGATATGAAAATGGCTGGGAAGCAGTACAATCACAGTGTTAGTCTTGTACCTCTGAGGCCCTGGACTCAACCCCAGCATCACCACAAAACCAAATGCACAGACATATTCTTGGTGACCAAGGATGTATCTCAGTGGTAGGGTGGTAGGGAGGTTGCTTTCCTACCATGTTCAAAATACCAAGTACAAGGGAAACAAAACAAAACAAATCCCAGTGACAATGAATCCTCCCTAGGAAGAATAAATTGCTCATTTTCAATAGGTTCTGAACAATTACTGTGGTTACTAATATACACCATGCATATACAATCCCACAACACTAGGCATGGGCATGTGTGTGCTCACATGATCACATTTTCACTGCCTATCCTCTAGAAAAGATTTGATTTACACGCAAATCACACAACCAGCCAATTAATTACACAGTTGGCCTAAAATATAACAAGCACAACTCATTTCTACAGTGAGGTTGCTGGGGTTCCAGATATATCAGCTTCCCTTGGATCAATGTGAGTCCCCGACCCTTGTTGTGGAAATAGTTGCATAGAGAATAGGAGATGCAGCTCATTGATAGAGCACTCTCTGGGCACACATGTGCCTCTGGTTCTGTTAGGCACAGCAAAAAGGAAAACAAATAGCCATGAGCAAGAAGCGAAAGGAAGACGGCGCTCTACCTGTGGAACTGAAAGAACTGAACTGAACTCTTTCCTCTGTGGTTACGGAAAACTCATTCTCTAAATCACACATCACTCATTTTTCTATTTTTGAAGTAAGCCCACAATATAGAATTATTAACCTATTCCTTTTGGCATTATCATGATATATATATTTTTTTCAGTAAAAAATGTTCTCCATCTGTGTTTTGTCTCATACATTTTGTTGAACAATCCTTGTACTGGATAGCAAGTTGTCAACAGGCAACCCTGCTGGTGGTTCCCTAGTCTGTCAGCTGTTCTGCTGCCTGGAACCAAGTAGGCAGTTAGCTAATGCTAGCTAAAATTTAACTTTACAGAGCTCTGTATTAACCTATCTTTGATGAACCTCTCCCTCTTTCCCCTCCTTTTCATCTTCCATAAAGTAAACACAGCCCATAAGGTAACTGACAGGAATAAGTGTCACAGATACTCAAGAAACAGAGAGGTAACCTTGCATAAACAAAGTTTTCAGTTCTTCCAAGAGAGGCAAAAGCAGAGAATGGACTGAGACAGGGCAAAATCAGAGGCAATGAAAGGGATTCCAGACAGGTGTGTATGAAAACAAACACCACACTAAATTTTTGTGTTTTGATTCATGTTGGAGCACATGATACACAACAATGTCATTTACTACACTTCAAATCTGTATGCTATTCTGGACTTTAAAGCATTTGTTCTTTCAGTGTAAAAGGAACCATAAATTTACTGAGTTTGAAATTTCAGAGCAACATTAGGAATGTAAGAGAGGGATGTGAGGGCGATCTGGCTGCGACATCTGTCACCCCATTGATCGCCAGGGTTGATTCGGCTGATCTGGCTGGCTAGGCGGGTGTCCCCTTCCTCCCTCACCGCTCCATGTGCGTCCCTCCCGAAGCTGCGCGCTCGGTCGAAGAGGACGACCTTCCCCGAATAGAGGAGGACCAGTCTTCGGTCAAGGGTATACGAGTAGCTGCGCTCCCCTGCTAGAACCTCCAAACAAGCTCTCAAGGAATGTAAGAGAGGACCTGGAGAGATGGCTTGTTAGTTACAAACCTGCATTGTTCTTCCGGAGATCCCATTGCAATTCCCCGCACCCATGTCAGATGGCTCACAACCTCCTGCAACTCTAGTTCCAGGGGCCTGACACCCTCAGCTTCTGGGCACTACACTTACCTATACACACACACACACAAACACACACACACACACACACGATTAAAAATAAATTCTAAAAGAGGAGGAGGATAACCCCTCCCCCAAATCCTGTAAGCCAAGGCAGACGGTGTTAGATGCTGGAAAACACAAACAATACATCTGTGTCTAGACAGAAAGGCACAGTGATGGGTAGTCACACAGCTAGAGGGCAAATCAGAGGACACCAGGAAAAGTCACATCACATTGTGCATGGCCTTTCCTTAGGATTTATTCTAGTATTTCAATCTTAAGCAGATGAAATGACTGGGGACTAAATTTCTGAAATTTTGTCAGATTCCTGAAATATATGTGTGTGTGTGTGTGTGTGTGTGTGTGTGTGTGTGTGTGTATCTATGTATGTATGTATATTCATATAATGTACATATTAATCATCTCAGCCTTCTGTGTCATGTCATGGCTTTAGCCCTGCTCATTGAATCCTTGCTTGTTCCTGTTGCAAGAATAATCCATCTGCAGAATTAGTTTTTCCAGTTTTTAGGTCTTTAGCTTTAAAAACAAGCCCTACTTTTTTTTTTTTTTTTTACCTTTTTATTTTTGAGTTTTTTTTTTTTTTTTTTTTACATATAGTTTAATGTATTTTAATAGCAAGCTTACAGGAATGGCATTGAAGACAGACAACATTAAAAGCATGTACTTGCATGTAAGACAACTCAGAAACGTATAGTGAATGGAGGAATGTACTCTCTGATAAAAATGCTTCAAACACCATTTAGTTGTCGTCAATAAGAAATTTACTTATTTTTAAAAAATCCAAATGCTGGCATTGTCCAGAAAATTTTAACAGGTTTATTTATAATTATTATAAAGTTGAAGTGTTAAAATGTGTTCACCGAAACATTTTGCTTGCATTGACGCTTTAGATCTTGAATTTATATTAAACATTCACACACGAATGAACGTGGAGAAAGTGCCAATACCTGATTCTGTCCCCTATGTTTCCACTTGCAATCATAAACATAGGTACCTTTGACACCAAGGAAAAAATATCTAACATTCAGAACTACTGATAACAGGAAGAAGTGGAAAAAAATTTTTTGAGAATGAAATGTTTACCATCATAGTGGACCCTTAAGCTCGTTCTGAGCGTATACGGCGTGCTAGCTGGATATCCTTTGGCATAATTGTTCCAGGTTTGGCATGGATAGCGCACAGGTTGGTATCTTTAAAAGGCCAACCAGATAGGCCTCACTTGCCTCCTGAAAAGCACCAATAGCTGCGCTCTGGAAGCGCAGATCGGTTTTGAGGTCCTTTGCAAAGTGGACTGATTCACGGAGTCTGATTTCACAGAGTGCCACAGTACCAGGCCTATAACGATGAGTTCTCTTCACCCCTCTAGTAGAAGGTGCACTCTTTTTTTGATGGTGTGAACTTTTTTATTGGATTTTTTTTTTATTTATTTACATTTCAAATGTTATCCCCTTTCCCGGTTTCCCGTCCATAAACCCCCTATCCCATCCCCTCTCCCCTTCTTCTATTAGGGTGTTCCCTCACTCATCCACTCACCTCTTCCCACCTCCCCGCTCTGACATTCCCCTACACTGGGGGGAGGGGTTGAACCTTGTCGGGACCAAGGGCTTCTCCTCCCATTGGTGTCCAACAAGGCCATCCACTGCAGCTGGAGCCATGGGCCTGCCCATGCGTACTCTTTGGATGGTGGTTTAGTCCCTGGGAGCTCTGGTTGGTTGGTATTGTTGTTCTTATGGGGTTGCAAACCCCTTCAGCTCCTTCAATCTTTTCTCTAACTCCTCCAGTGGGGACCCAGTTCTCAGTTCAGTGATTAGCTACAAACGTCCACCCCTGTATTTGTCATGCTCTGGGAGAGCCTCTCAGGAGATAGCTATATCAGGTTCCTGTCAGCATGTAGCCAGTTGTTTCCTGGGTGCTTTACCACTAGTGGACTTGCGGGCTTGTCCGAGCCATGGTACAGGCACCTCCTTACTTAGCCCCCTTCTCCTTTGGCTGGAGCTCAGCAAGCGAGAGGCAGCGCTGGCGTTAGAGAGCAGCAGCGATGGAAATGGCGAAAACTGTGAACACCGAGAAATTTTTATTCTTTAATTTTTCTTTGGAGATAACTTGAGATTTACCAGATAATTACTGGAGCAACACAAAACGCTCTCATATACTCTACACTCAGCTTCCTTAACTGGTAAAGTCTTGCTTACAGAACCACAGACAATTATCAGACTCAAGAAATCAATGTCTTCTGTCCTTTCTTCTTGAAGAAGTTGGTTTTTGGTTTTTTGTTTTTTTTTTATTCAATGTTAGGGCAACACTGTTTCATCTCACCAGTTTTCCCTTTAAATGATTTATAATGATTATAAATGATTATAAATGATTTCCTGGGGCCAATCTAAGATTACACATTAGATGAGGTTTTTGAAATGTTCTTTCATTTTTTCCTTAATTTCTGCTCTCACTGAGTATGAATGTTTCACTTATGGGAGTTTGCCTCTGATCTTTGGTTTGTTATCTTCTAATTTAACTTCCTTTATATTTACTCGCTGAGTTTTTAAAGCGGGTGGCTGGCTGCAATGCCCTTTAGCAAAACTCCCCTTTCTTGCTTCTGGAGCCTCAACCTCACCCAGGATTTTCTTTTCATGCAGATGGGATAAGAACTGAGGGTGTATGTGCTGGGCAAAAACATCCCATCCTCACTCTAGCATCCTATTCTGCTCTTTAACAGAGCTGGTCGGTACCCCACACGATGCACCAGATAAATGGGCTAAAATGGTTTCCTGACACAACCCTACCAAAAATACTTAAATTCTGAACCTTGCTGGGAAAATTCTGGGAAGGGACAATTCTGCAGCATGAAAGTGGATGGTGAGGGAAAGAGGACAGCTTATGTTGTCCTGTCACTGACTGGACTGTGAGGACACGATGCACTGGTCTCTTGTTAGTCATGTAGCAGAAGCCCAAGGCAGAGCTGCAGGTACTGAGCCAGAGCACTGATGTCAGTGAGGCTAAACTGAGACAAGCAGCTCTTACCCTCTAGTCTCCATAAATTAGGAGGGGAACCGCACCGGGGGAAGATGCTAGCCAGATGTTCCAATGGCCTCAGTTGGCCACATCCTCAGCCTGCTACATCTCTCTTCTTTTTCTCTTCTGCTCAAGTCTATCTGCATAATTGCCACTTTTCGTCTTGCTTATATGTGAGTGCTTCTGTCTAGACTGTCTACTTTCTCTGACCTAATGGGACTAAATTGTCCTTGACAACTTTCCCACTTATTTGAATCCAGTGTATCCTTGTCTGGGAGGTGAGGACTGAGATTCCCCTCAAGTTACATTTCTGCCGAGGTTTGAATATTAAGGATGGAAATGATACGAACAAGTTTACGTTTTTAAAGGATTCCCCTGTTTGCTGGTTGAGGGACAGGCACAGAAAGACTAGGCCCACTTCGTAGGTACTGAAATAGCCCTGAGAACCAAAAGATGATGGATGGCTCAGATCATGAACTTCAGTGGAGCTGACAGCAGGTATGTAGGGTCGGCTGGTTGTGCTTGAGTATAGAGTATAGAGAGAAGTAAAGAAGGCTTGGGAGTCTTGGTTCCAGGAAAGGTAGACGAACTTGAAAGGATATACCATTTTATAAAAATAAACACTGGGGGACTTTCAGAGACTGAGCCACCAACCAAAGAGAATACAGAGGCTGGACCTAGGCCCCACGCACATATGTAGCAGATGTGCAGCTTGGCCTTCATGTGGGCCCTGAACACCTAGAGCAGGGTCTATCCCTAAAGCTGTTGCCTATCCATGGGATGTGTTAGTCTAGCTGGGCTGCCTTGACTGGCCTCAGTGGGAGAGGAAACACCTATCCTTGCAGAGACTTGAAGTTGGGGTTGGAGAATATTAAGGGGGGCCCACACACTCAGAGGAGAAGGGAAGCAGGGGATGGGGGAAGGATTGTGGGAGGGGCTGAACAGGAGGGGGCCAGTGAGTGGGATGTGAAGTGAATGCATTAAAATAAATAAAATAAACGCTGGGAAAGAAGGAAGGCAGGGCATAGAGCTCACGCAACAAGACATCAGGAGTTCCTCTAGAGCATGAAAGAGAAACAAGCATGACACAGAGGCCGTGCACAGGCAATGGTCATCTGTTCCTTGCTCTAGGCACTTTCAACTGTAGGTTCTTTGTCTCTTTTGTCACTGTAAATCACAGCACACACACTGTGTTGTCTGTGCACTGGAAAATCTCCCCACTCTTCTTTCTTGCTAAAAGATTCCCAACTTTGTTCAAATCATAGGAAGAGACCAGCCCACCTTAGAAATAATAGAAAGTGACCAGCGAGATGACGCATCCGGTAAAGGGACCTGTTGCCAGGTCTGATGATCCAGGTTCAGTCGCAGGGTACCACATGGTAGAAGAGAGAACTGATTCCCAATATCCTCTGACCTCCACACATACACTATGACGCATGCTCATCTACATATGTACACACACAAATTTTTTTTAATTAAGTTTCCGAGAGTGAAGCAGGATAAGCCAGCACTTGGCTTGGGATAAAGGGGTGTTAGTTGTGAATTTTCTCATCACCTCAGCAATCCCTGAAGACCCTCAAGCTGTAGACAAGGAAACTGGGGCTCAAAGATGAAAACAGCTCAGTGTCATACAACCTAGAAAGGGGCAAGCCCATCTCACATTCGGATTCCATGTGACACGCAGCCTCCAAGACCCTGATGAATTCATGGAAAAGTTTCATTTCCCCAAGCAAAGGCCTAATTACCCCCTTGGCATAACTGTCTGGGACATCTCAGGGCACTGGCAAAATATGCCTAGTGTGGACTTCTTGTCCTTCTCCCCCAGGACTCAATGACAAGGCTAAGTATACATGTTACTGGGCAGGGATGTCCTTCCTTCACCAGAAGCATTTGTAGTGAGCTGCCACCTTACCATTCCTCCCTCAGGCCATATCCACAGATGTCGAGCTTTTATTTATAACTACAGAGAAGAGCCCAATGGGGGGAAATGTAACTCTTAAGAAGAACTTAAAATTTAATGTAAGATATCCACTCTCGCCAGTGAGAGAGAGGAAGCCACCAAAGAACTAAACACAACTGACCAGCTCCAAGGAGGTCTATAAAGAGTAGGCTTTTAGAATGTCCTCAGCTCTGGAAAGAGCCTTTGCTCGAATGTGTCCTCTTGTTATAGTAGTAGGAAAGGTTTTGCCTTAATGACTCAAACAAGGAAAATTTTAGTGGTAAAATTAAAAACATATTAGAAATCCACTTCTCAAAAGCCTACATCAGTGACTTGACAAGCTTAAGTGAAGTCGTTTCAGTTTATGTATGCAGTGCTGAACTGGCCCAATGTAATTTCCCTAAAACTGTGTTTTCATTAAAGCTCCTCCCAAAAGCAAGAATGCATTCCAATTATGTTCACTAACATTCTTTGAATAAGGTGGCTTTGAAGCTGCCCTGGCCCTGGTGGCTGTTTTTAGATGTCATGGTATATCTCTGGAAATAGACTGCACCTTCTATAGGCAATGGGGATGCTGAGAAGACTGACAGAGACACTATTAAGGCCAAGCAAGTAGCTAATACCGTATACCCAGCAGACAATTTGAAACACACTTTACTATTACCGCCATTAACTAACCCTAACCTTCTATCTTTAACTCTGCCACCTCTGTGACAGCAGATACGCAGGTAAACAGAAGCAAGTGTCCCAGATCTGTAGCCATGTCCATAAACTCATTTGTGAGCTGCTGGCAGCAAAGAGATGAGATAAGGTGAGGTGGCGGGGGGAGGGGGGAGCTGCTAATGGCTGGGCTCCCAGAACCCCATCTAGTCACTGTAACCCTTACAGATTAGTGAAGAGGAGGAGGGAAGCTTAGGAGAACCGAGGCAGAGGTCAGTATTTCTGGGCTAGCGAGACTGAGCACACTACCATGTAGCACCCAAGAACTGGTATGTGAGGCAAGGATCGGGACCTACGCCACCATAGTGCTTCCTCCACCTCACACGCTGAGTACACATTGATTGCTCCCTGGCTAATCCAATATTTATTTCGAGTGTGCTTATTAAGAGTTTTAGCATGTGTTTGGTGTCGTTGCAGGTCCTGGAGATGCTGCTGTGAATGAGGACAAATAGATCCCACAGCTCGGCATTTTTTTCCTCAGAAGAGAAGCAGGATAACAAACAACACGAACAAGCAGAGCAGAGAATTTCAAATGGCGACTGCTTCCATGAGGAAAACGGGAGCAACTGAACAAATAGTGAAAGACAGATCAAGGCGCAGAAGGCCAGCTGAGACACGGTGGGAGGAAGTGGGCCCTGGAGCTGGGAAGAAACTGATACACCCATGAATTTCTGTAGGACAGTGCTTCCCTACCTTCCTAATACAGTAACCTTTTAATACAGTTCCTCACGTTGTAGTGACCCCAACCATAAAATTACGTTTGCCGCTACTTCATAACTGTAATTTTTGCTACTGTTATGATCCATAATGTAAATGTCTGTCCTTTTTAATGATCTTAGTTGACTCCTGTGAAAGGGCTGTTAGACACTCTCAAAGGGATCCTGACCCACAGGTCGAGAACCACTGATGTAGCTCAACCTCTTTGCTCCAAGGTCACTTTGTCCTATTCTTAGAACTGGACTAGATGTGAGCAACTAACATGAGAAGAATGGAATAAATTTTCAGCACAGGTTGGATTCGTCTGATGAAAGTGAGGCACACTGATTTGATAGATCAGCAAATTCCCAGGGAAGATGGAAGTAAGAAGAGAAAAGAGGGGATCGCCAGGAAAAATCATGTATGATTACTGTATTTTTCCCATGGAGTTCTGTCAGGCTACTGAAATGTCAATCATGCAAGCTTAAAACTGTGACAAGGCCTCTGGCAAGCCCTAATAATACTACTTCCTAAAGTTCAAGGATTTGCATAGTTCCTATCACCTGAGTAGGGGTAAGACCTATGACTTGCTTCTAACCAGCAGATAGTGATGAGTGTAACGACCATGGTTACACCACATTGCTCCTGAGCTTATACCCTCTTGCTAGATGTTGGGAAGACCCATCTAACTAGGAACCAAGATGGCCTCCAGCCAACAGCCAGCTAGAAACTGAGACTCTTAAACCAGGAGATAAGAAATCAAATTCGGTCGACAATCCCAGGAAGCTGGATACAGATTTGCTCTGTAATGGAGCCCTCCAATAAGTTCTGTCTCTCGAGACTTGAATTCTTCTTGTATGACTGTACCCAGCTGGACCACAAATGTATGCCACAAGCCACTACGTTTGTCATGGCTTGTTGTAAAGTAAAATGAAATAACATAAATGGCACCGGTGAAGGTTGACGAGGGATTCAAGTATGTAAGTAAAGAACCAGGTGAAAATCCCTCAGGAGTGGCCGAGAAGTTGGGGACACAATGGAGAATTTGCACAGTGTTACTTCACACCTTTCTTGTGATGGGAAGACCCGATGAGATGGTTAAGACTTGCCCCATGGTCAAGAGAAACTGAGATAAGAACCAGCTCAGATGAATAGAAAAATGCACAGCCATGGTACCAGATGGAGATTTTGCTTATAATAAAGCATGACTGTAATAAAATGATCCATCAATATGCTATTTTTCAAAAACCAAAGTAATAAGAGAATATAAAATGGTAAGTTAATTCCCCCTCACTTCCCTTCAGACCCTCAGTCCCACTCCTGAAAGATTATACGCTATGGGTCTGCAAAATAGCCCAATGGGTAAAGAATTCAATCCCTGGGACCCAGATAATGGAAAGAAAGAACCCCACAAGTTGTTTTCTGACCTCCAAATCCACACTGTTACACACACACACACACACACACACACACACACACAGAGAGAGAGAGAGACATAAATAAATAAATAAATAAATAAATAAATAAATAAATATGAAGATTTTAGTTATTACAAATGTAATGTATTTTTCAGAAATTTTCTATTTTCTTTCAGTACAAGTTTGATCCCATGCTCAGTCTACAAGGCAACAATTTTGTCCTCCCTTCGGCCAGCATCACTCACTGACAAATTTTAATCTGTACCCATTTACTAATAAAAACAATAGCTAGTCTTGTTGTTTTTGGTTTTGTATCCATCTGAATTTACATGACCATCAAGGATCTGGGATTCAAGGTAACACGTAGACATATTGAATGGACACCAGTACATGAGAGGTAGAGGCAGGAGGATCAAGAGTTCAAAGTCATTCTCAGCTATACAGGCAGCATGAAGCCAGCCTGTAAGGCCTTGCTGTCATCTTGTCAACCACCTCAACAATATTTGAAGTTTGTTTTTTTTTTATTCTCAAAAGTCTCATTGCCTGGAATAAGATTAGCCTTTGTAAGAGCAGGTGTGTCAGGTACAGAGGGAGCATCTCCCAGTGTATGGTGGAGATCAATATCAGAAAGACTGCCACCCGCAGGTCCTTCTATAGATGTCCTCAGAAAGCACTAGCACTTCTCCAGCAACTGTCACCTGAGAGTCTCTGAAGAATAGCCCTTAACTTTCGCTTTCTAGTAGAGGCTCCACCCAGTAAGAACAACTCAACAAGTTCTTCTCATATAAACCAATAGATTGAAGGAAACAAACCTCACAGATTTATAGAAGGGGGGAGGAAACGTTTAATTAGCATGTATTAGTTTTCTGTTCCGACCATGTGTAGTAGCTTTGATGTAGCCCGTGAACTCGCAAAACTGTTGACTCACGGTAAGAAAAACATACAGGGACAGCAAAGGAGCTACTCAGGTCTCTCCCGCCGGGGCAAGACGTTGCCAAAGACTGGATTATTTTTTAAATCTATTTTTGCAGTGAAAAGAACCCACAGGCATCTGAATCCTGGCTTCCCAGCCCAACACCTCATTTCTGCCAGTGCATGGAGAGACCTACTGAAAGGGCTCTTCTGGACTGTCGGTGGGTGTGAAGCGAGTTGGGGGGTGTTTGGGTGGCTTTTGTTTTTGTTTCCTGGCTCTCCGCCTTCCGGGTATTTCTCTTCTCCAAAGGACACTCTGTCCCCACCACAGCTACTCCTGATCATCCCCAAACACAAATCCAGATTCACTCTGTAAAGATTCATGAGTGAAGGCTTGTCCTGTATTTTTGTTTTCCCCGGCTATAGTCTTCCTGTGCCAACAAAAATGAGTGTATTCGTGTTTTATTTTTAAAAAAACCTTTTTACAAATCTTCAGTGGCTCTTTGAGTATAAAATATTCATACCTTGACTGCAAATTATGGTTGGGAACATAACCACTCAACGAGTACTTTTAGTTCAGATTCATTTCGGATTCATACAAGCAAGGGAGGGAAACCTAGGAAACACAAAGTGTCCTTTGAAGGTGAGAAATCCTGAATGAAGAAATGAGAGGAAGGGGGTGGCCATTCCCAACCCAGCTGAACGCCTTTACAGAAGGCAGAGTCAGAGTCATTTAGGGTGGTAGAACGGGCTTTGGCAACCAGCAAAGGTAGCTGCAGTATGGGACACCCAAATTGAGGAACTTCCTGGGCTGTGAGCCCTTGTGGACTCAAGGTAAGCCTGCTCACTCTCCCTGTCTCTGCTGCATCTTCCCCCATCAGGTCTTGGGGAGACTCTTCTGAGCCTCTACCGTAGACAGCTAGGAAGCTGATTTCACTACAGATTTGGATGCTGGGAGAAAATGATCCGGATATTCAAAACCCACTCCTTGGTTTCCGTGAAACGATACCTGTCAGGTCTGGTTGCAAATCATTTTGTAAATGCAAATGCGATTCCCCCAAAGCTTTAGGATCTTCCCTTCCCGGCCATCCTTTGAAGTGCTGTCAGATATTTTCACAAGACTAATGTGGCTTTGCTCTGAGCCTTGAACCTTTTAGAGTGGAGGATTTGCAAATGGGACGTTTCATTAGACAACAGTTGGAAGGGATTATTCTACCATTTCTGAAACCCACTAGACCAGGAGAACTTTGATTGGTATACACATTGTAAGAAGCACTCCTCCAGGATTTGAGCTTGCACTTGCTGACATTTTATCTAACTGGACTCAGCCGTAGTCAGAATGGTTACTTGCGACTGGGCTTCAGAAATGGAAGAGCTTTTGAACTGGTTTGATTTAGAGGCCCAGTAAGTGTCAAGTTCTGTTTAGCCCATCTTCTTGCTGTGCAGTTGCACTCCTTCAAGGTTGCAAACAGGATCAAGCCACTATTACGAGTTTCTCCCATCCCTCTCTGCTTTTCAGAAGAGCACAGCACCTTTCTTCCCAAACCTCCTTAGGGGAAGAGCATGCTTCTGAATTCTCGCTGTGGCCAGAGGCTGAGGTCACACTCAGGAGGTCAAGCCCGAGACCCAAAATAGCTGCCAGAGCTAGAAACCCTGGGCAAAGGCTTCTTCTGAGTGAATATCAAGGGCAGAGCTGTGCTAGCTAAGACAATTACTCCAGGAGAAAGTAAACTTCAGTGGGGATTAAGAAATAAGTAAGGATTGTCCTCACTGACATCAGAGTTTTCTCACAGCGCTTCCTGGATGCCCATCATGTCTCAGTACCCAATTTGGACTTAAGCCCTAACCTCTGATGTGACTATGTTTGGACAGGAGACTTTTAGGAGGTAAACAAGGCTAAATGAGGCCCTGAGGGTATGATCCTCATCTGACAGGCTTAGCAGCCTGACATGAACAGAAAGAGAGAGGGAAAATATCTGCCCAAGTACACACTCGAAAAAAGGACCACATGAGAACGCCCCCTGAAGGAGGAGGCCCCCTCCAAGCCTCCTGCCAGAACCCCATCATGCTACACCCTGATTTCAGAATGTTAATTTGCAGTCCCAGGATATATGAGAAGATGTGTTTTATTCTGTGTAGGTGGTGTGTGTGTGTGTGTGTGTGTGTGTGTGTGTGTGTGTGTGTGTGTGTGTGTACAAATGAATTCATGCATGGGTATGTGTGAGCAAACACAAGCACTTGTGTGTGGTAATAATAGTAATCACACCCAGGTTTTATTCATGCTAGGAAGCACTTTACTATTAAGTTACCAGCCCAGGCTTGGTTTCTTGGAGCAGAGTCTTGCTATGAATCTCAAACTAGCCTTGAACTTGAATTTGCTATATAGCCCAGACTGGTTCCAATTTCACAATCCTTTTTTCTTCCAAGTACTGGGATTGCAGGTGTCTGCCAGCATATCCACTTTTCTTTCTTTCTTTCTTTCTTTCTTTCTTCCTTTCTTTCTTTCTTTCTTCCTTCTTCCTTCCTTCCTTCCTTCCTTTCTTTCTTTCTTAAGTGTAAGGAATAAACAAAAGAAGAAGTGGAGGGAGAAAGAGGGAGGGCAGAAGAGAGGGAAGAAAGGGGAAATGAAGGAAGGTGGAAAGGCCAAAGGGAATTGGTGAAAACAGAAAGTTCATGACAGCTAAAGCAGGATGCCTATAGATAGATATGTGTGAACAGGACAAATAAGGCTGGCATGGGTCTATTTCAAGGAATTAGAATGAGGCTTATACCATATCAAAGGCCCTGCTCCAGCTAGCCCAAGATAATGTAGCTCTTGTTCCTCATTGAGGGTAGTCACCTTTCAAAGGGTTAAGACCTAATGGTTCAGTATCTGAGCCTTAGAACTTCAGCTAGTGAGAAGATAAAATGTTTTCCTATCAATTCAGTTAGCCCATCACTGCATCCTGCTGTGCCAATACTGATAATAGCAGGCAGGTCCATTCTTTTTCATTTGTGTTGTCTCCTCCATGGGCCTACTCATTTCCTACACCTGATAGCACTATTTGTCTTGATTCTAAGGGTTACCGATAGTTCTCTTCCAGCCATCCTAAGTAAAACCAATGATCTTCAGCTTCTCACTCTTCCCGACACTACATAGCACCTCCAAGATGGGTGTCAGACTAAGGGTAGATACCTGCTCCATTTTCTACAGATAGTAAGGAAGAGAAGGAAATCAATTTTCCAGATTCCAAGCTCCTCCTTAGCCCCCTTGCTGCCTTGAACCTAGAATATCCCAATGCCTTCCTTTCTTTTCATTCCCAGTACACTCTGGCGTTGTGTGTTCTTGATGTTTCTAGTGTGGTGATCAACTACTTCTAGTGGTCTTCTTGCTTCCACTCTCAAGTGCTAGGATGACAGGCGTGCACCACTGTGCTCAGATTTCAATTCAGCATTGTTGATGTTTCTGACATGGCAACCCAAATTGCCATGTATGGGTGAATGAATATATGTCCGTGGCTATTAAGGAACCAGGTCACATTCCATGTTTTCAAGGAGCTTTTTTACTTAGAGGATGTGCCCTTGTTCACTTTGTCAACTTGACACAGGGTAGAGTCATCTGAGAGGTACACCTGCATTGACAATTGCCTAATTTAGATTAGCCTCAGGGCATGTCTATGGGGGACTGCCTTGGTTATTAATTGATGCAGGAAGGTTCAGCCCACCGTTGGCGGTACCATCCCTACACCTTGAACTGTATAAGAAAGATACCTAAGCTTGAACCTGTGCAGGAAGGACTCAGCAATCCTACCTCTAGTTTCCTGCTTTGAATTCCTGCCCGCACTTTCATTAATGATGGATTGTGACTTCCTAGTGAAGGCCAAAAACCCCACATTTTTCACTGCAACAGGAAAAACAAGGACAGCCTAAATCCTGAATCCATCAACTGCTATGGAAAGAATATACACACACACACACACACACACACACACACACACACACACACACACACACACACACGGACACTTCTCTGGAACAATTTATTGTAAATACCAGTGTATTTACCTTTGTAAGTACTATATAGTAACTTACATAACAAAAATTTCTTTTCTACTTTTTTGGTGGTGCCGAGATTTAACCAAGAACCTCATACATGTCAATCATGTATTTTACCCTCAAGCTAAAGCACTAGCCCAGAAATGTATTTTCTTACCATTCTTGAGACTACATTTCTGAGGTCATTTATTGGCAAGGCTAGTAACTTTTAAGGCTTCTCTTGGTCTTGTAGATTATTGTCTTCGGTCTGTCTTCATACAATCCTACTCTGTGTTTATCTTACCACCTCTAGTGAGGACACCAATCACACCTGTTAGGACCTGTTTTAATGACCTGTGTAACTTAATTCTTTCTTCAAAGGCCTTGCCTCCAAATCCCCTATCTCCCCATGAAGGAGATGGGTCTTTGGTACCTGAGTTTCGAAGGAATGCGATTCAACTGATAACTATATGCATGCTTATCACTCTAGAAAGGCACAGATGCCCACACATTATGTACAAAGTATGTATGCATAAATAAGTATCTGCCACTTTTCATAACTAATAACAAGGTTGGCAAATGAAAATAAGGATTCAAAACTCTAGAACAATGTATAAATATTCATACGATAAACTTAGCCTTTAAAAGACAATATGCAGCTTGTTGTTGCTGTCTGAGGTATCGCATGTAGCATGAAGTATATGAACTAATGCTATTATGTTGGAAGAATGAGACCTAGTATTATTTAAGTTAGTTGAAGTTATGCACTACTGTTTCTATATGGCAAGAAAGAAGGGGTGCTGCCATTCCCTATAATGAGAGAAACGTCATCCCTGCTGTGGCTATATCCCCACTGTTATTCTCCCTCCTCTGGAGCCATCTTCCTACCCAAGGGGGAGAAGATGTGTCTAGCCCTGCAGAGACTCGATGCCACGGGTAGGGGGATATCCAGAGAGCCATTATCCGGTCAGAGGGAAAGGAAAAGGGGAGATGAAGGGAGGGACTGGGTGAGGAGGGGACAGGAAACAAGGAGGGCAGTGATGGGTATATAAAGTGAATAAATAAATTAATTAATGGGAAAAAGAAAAGGAAGAGGCTGGAGATGGTGGCACACATTTAATTCCAGCTCTTGTAAGGCAAAAGCAGATCTTTATGAGTTCAAGGCCACTCTGCATAGTGAGTTCTAGGACAGCCAAAGCTACATAGTGAGACCATGTCTAGAAGACCAAAAGAAGTAAGCAACAATAAAGAATGAGTCTCCTTCTGCCAGCAGCTAGCAAGCGCCAATAGTTTCCTGTCCTGGAGAGAACCTCTCCCATCTACTCTAAAAATTGTGGCTGGATTATCAAGTGCAGACCAGCAGTGGTACCTGCACAAGACTTGTATGTAATCAATCACTCACCAACTGTTATCTTCAACCATGAACACCTTTAGTTTAAACCACCTGTTAGGCTATATGATAAGCCCCAGGGAGGGGCATTTACTGACAGAGTCCTGAAGAAAGGAATGTCTGACAAAGAGCTGATGAAGGACCTTTGGGGACAGAGAGGCAAAGCTCTCCAGACATCAAAGGTATTGCCTAGCAGAGAGGGTCCAGCCCACCATATTGACACAGTTTCAGGGGAACGATGGTGCAGATGGGCATGACTAATTTAAAGAAAAGCTGAGTTTCCCCAGCCAGTTCCTGCTCGAAGTGATTTCAACATTAAGTACTGCAGTGCCTTGACCTTTTCTTGTAAACGTTTAAATAAGCTAAACCGTGCACTCAGAGATGCCCAGATATACTGTAGGTGCAATACAGACCACAGATTGTTTTACAGTAAATTTTGCATGATTCTGGCAGTGAGAGGGTCCATTCCCAATCCCTTTTCTAGCACATTTTCTCACGGGAACTAACACGGACCGTGCAATCAATGGTTTACATAAAATTGGAAGTTTTTTTCCACCCTTAGAAACAAAGGCCTCCCTACCAGTTACTTAAGAGGAGACACCAACCTCATTATCTACCCATCAATATCTGCGCATGTCCACCTGCCTACCTTTAGTATAATATTCAAGCAGTTGTTTATCCCTCTCTCAACTCCCAAATCCATCCAAAATGGTAGCCTCGCTGTGACGTCTTTTGATTGGCTGTTGCTGGAGGAGGGAGTCCAATCAGTGCTACTTGAGAAGATAGGCTATGCACAGACCTCAGCCATCAGAATGAATAGCTATTTCCCTGTATAGGCCCCTGGAGATTTCATTATGTGAGTTGTTCTGAATGTGGCTTTAAACACGCAAATCCCTTCAGTGCTGCTGGACTCAGAATGGAATAGAATAACAATCAAAGCTCAGCCCCTTCTTTTTGTGCTCCAATCATAACGTTTAAAACATGGCGTGCGCGCGTGCGTGCATGCGTGTGTGTTTCAACTAGAAGACACATTTAAGACTTTACTTACCCAACGCCGTCCTCAATAAACTTAGGGAAGCAGCCCTCCAGTGTCACTGAGTTTTTAAAAGTTACAGTGATTAATGTCTAAAACATAAAACTCACTTATGGGAAAGGCTAATGGAATAGTAATATGAAAGGGATGGGGGAAGAGGGAGGAAGGGAGGAAAGGAGAGACAGAGACAGAGAGACAGAGACGCAGAGACACAGAGAGAGAACATTCTGAAAGGTCTTCTGACTGACTTCAGGTCTCATTAGCCTCATGGGGATCTAATCAAAGGCTTAGGGTAAAAAGTAAATCAGAGACGGGGGAAGTGAGAATTTTTGCAAGGAAGGGAGAAATTCCATCAGAGTTTTATGGAAATGGCTCTGAAAATGGGATGCTCCTGGTCACACATGGAGAGGAACTGTCAGTACTGGTATTGTGGCCTCTCTCTCTCTCTCCCTTTCTCTCTCTCTCTCTCTCTCCCCTCCTCCCTCCCTCCCTCCCCTCCTCCCCTCCTTTCTCCTCTCTCTCTCTCTCTCTCTCTCTCCTCTCTCTCATCCACTCTCCCAGGCTATGGTCTCTGTCTGTTTCCATCCACGCTCCCCCGCTTTCTTGCTTTTGGGGGAGGCAGATCCGGGACTTCTATGGGGATTTTATCTTTAGTTCGCATTCACATCAGACCCATCACCTCACCAAAAGTCTAGAAGCAAGGTGAGAAGCCTTACCTTCTCCAGAGGAACAAGGTTCACCATGGTTCAGATCTACAGTCTGTTCTCTCACCTCTAAGAACTGGAAATGCATCGTTCTAACGGCTTCTGCTTGGGGTAGGCTTTTCTCCCTTTAGTCCGTGAAGGAATTCATTGCTCAGCGGTATCTCAGAGGACAAGTGGTGCTCTCCATTCTGTTTCTTGCTGATGACATTCCAGGGGGCACTGGCCCCACCATCCACACTGCTAACGTTTGAGGAAGATTATTTCTAGGTTACAAAGCTTTCTGGAAAACTTGCTTTAATATACCTAGATGCAGTTAGTAGAAGAATTTTTGGTGGCTGCGGGTGACTCACGAACCATCAATTTAAAATTTCCAGTGTGGAAGTTTGGTTCCATCTTGAAGGAGTTGGAAGGTGTCGAGGGCCTCCACACCCTTAAAGAGTACAGTTCTGAGACCCAGTGTCCGTGATGATATTGGTTTCATTGTATGCCTGCTTGTCTCTCCCCGGCACGCTAGCCATCCTTAAAGACATTCAAGAACCAAAGCAAAGCCACATTTAAACCTCACAACTGAAGGTCAGATGCCTTTGTGATTAAAGAACCCAGGCTTAGAAGATCTTTCTAAGCCCTTTCCATCAGGAAATGGATACCGGGATTTAGGAAGAGGATGGAGGCCCCCATACTTTTCGTGGTTAAGGATATGGTCTGATTACGACCTTTATCCTAGTCACTCAGCACTAAAAAGGTCTAGGAAATTAAGACCCTCAGCACCAGCTGCCAATGACCACAGGAGCCCATATTCCCCGACTCATACTTCTTCCTTAGTAGGGACAGCGCAGGAGCCTACTGACCTCTGTATCCCAGAAGCCCAAGCATAATTTAGCCTCAGTTGTCCATAGTGATCTCCTGCTTGATGCTGGGCCCTTTTTTCATACATTCTACCTCATGTGCTTACTTCTGGGCTAGACTTCCTTGAGCCAAAAACCCTGCTTACATTTGAAGGAGTCCTTATGTAATGGTGTACTTCTGGGGAAGCCAAGACCTTTGACCCCCAGTTTCCCATTTTCATTTCTTTATCTTTTCCTGTCTCTGCTGGTTTGGAATTTTCAGGAGAGACAGTTAGAGGCCTAACCTACCACTTCCTTTAGAACCAGACTGTCTCTATCTGTGCCTAGTGGAAGCCTGAAAGAGTGTTCCATCCAGAATCTCACCTTCTCTATTTGAATTAGTATTGTCCTACATGGTGACTTCTAAGAGTTTAATATGAAGCATATTTATGTGGTTTTTTGAGCTGGGCTGAGGTAGGCAAACCTCTTTATAAGCTCATAGTTCAGAATTGGAAATGGGTCATCCAGGAAGAGTCAGGACTTACCTCTGGAGCTGAGACAATCCCTGAGGGGCTAACAGCTGAGGGTAGCTTGTGGTCTACAATCCTCATGGAATGGTTGCTTGTATAGTAATTCCTCTATGTCCCCAAGCAGTGATTTACCCTCTGTCTAGTTAAGGGTCCAACTTCTCCTCCCAACACCCCCCCCCAAGGAAGAATCTTTCCAAATCTGTCCTGACTTCTCTCCTCTGTTGGTAATTTCAGCATTCAAGAAGAACCAAATCCTCTAGGCACAGGTTTCTCTGGGTGTCCCTGTAGTTTCCTACGAGTTGGGTGACATTCCCAGAGAGCTTAGCACCTAGAATTGAGTTCCTTCCATTACCTTTGAACAGACATTTTCCTCCACATGCGAGGCCTTTAGTCCTTCCCTTTCAGACTGGCAAACTCTTTTCCTTCCTTTAGAGACTAGTTTTCTTACCAGCCCTCAGGCAAGAGGTACCTAACACTCTCAGCCCAGGACTGGTAATCCTGGGCTGCTATCTGAGGGACACATGACCTCCTTACTGGGATCTGCCATCATGTGGTGGTAATCTTTGTTTCCGGTCCACTCCCAGCTCAGTGACCTCTTTGAATGTGTCTGTGGTACTCATGAATCTTAACTTTGTTAGGTTTCATGGCTATTCCACATGTGATGAATGTGGCCTGAGTTACTATAGGAACACAGGCAGATATGCCTTCAAACGAAAGCTAAGGTTACAGTGAGATGAGGACCGGTTAGTACAGAGCTTCTGTGTGGTACAGAGCAGATGCTCTGTGGTTCTTCGTCAGAGATTACTCTTATAATCACTTAGTTCCAAGTGGCTGACACTGGCAAGGCCTTTGACCCCACAAGAGCCTTTAACCAATGATGTCATTTAAGCCTCAGCTACTACCCAGAAACCCCTTTGGGATCAGTCTGAACTTCTCAGTGGGACTTTACTCAAAATGGGTAAACCATAGGCTCCTGGTTCCTCCCCTCATCTTCACCCCTGAGATCCTGACAGAGATGTTAATTGTGTGGCCAAAGAGCTACGGATCATGCATGCTGCAGTGCAATTTAAAGTACAAGGTCATTCTTCACGGCTCTACTTGGAAAGACTCCAAGACACACTTTTGGAAGTAAAGGCAGGTTGAAAAGTGATAGGTGCATTTCAGTTCCACTTAAGAAACAGATGCAGAGAGGGAGGCTATTGGGGGAAAAAATGATTTCTTCATGCTAGCCTTTGTTCTGCAGTCCTGACTTCTGTTTCCAAGCAATGGTCAGAGTAGGTCCTAGTCCTGGGGACTTCTGCTCCTTCTCATGAACTAACAAAGTAGAGATTTCCCACCAAAAAAAATGCAGGATTTATGAAACAGGAGGCTGTGTTACTTGAATAGAGACCATTGCAGCCACCTACAGTAAATCCAAGTGGAATAATTATTAAGAACTGAATTCTTAGCGCAAGGCCCTGGGTTCAGTCCTCAGCTCCGGACAAAAAAAAAAAAAAAAGAACTGAATTCTTCTCTGCCATGTATTCTGTATGAATGTCTATATGTATGATTGTTTGTTTGTTTGTTTGTTTAAAATAGTGTCTCTATATGTAATCAAGGCTGGCCTATAACCAGCATCCTCATGCCTCAGCTTCCTCATTATCTGATGGGTGAATCCTCAAAAAGGTTTGAACTCAGAGAAGGCTCCTAACGTTCGTCTGAAGCAGTGGACATAAGAAATGAAGTCAGCTGACTCTGGTAGCTGAAAGGCTTTCTAGAAAGGTGGATGAAGGACATTTCGTGCAGATTCATGTCCCCTAAAAAGCATCTCTTAAAGGTTGTTTACTATTTGGGAGAATTGAAGATGGGAAAGACTGGGACGCACTGCTGAAACATTCAGACATTTGGCATTCTAAGACCGTATGACATCAGGAATAACAAGAGGGCACTGTAGAATGCAGTGAAATGTTTAGAAAGAGCTGGAAATAGGAGGAGGCTGAAAGTTATTGTCAGAAAAAAAAATGCTGAAGTTTTCAAGCCTAAGGAAAGCAGTGGAATTGAAGACCAGAGCTAGCTCATAACTTGTTTGCTAATCCTGGAGCTGAATTCAGCCCAGGTCTCAGCACAGCTTTTATGTTATCCACAAAGAGAATCTTTTCAAATAGGTAGTGGCATTTTGGTCGAATAAGGTTGTTTTGGTTCCCGTGGAAAAGACAGATTGCAGAATATAGTGTATTTTAGCTTTATGTAACATGTAAGAGATCTTGCATAGGAAACAAAATGTCATTTGCGAGTTCTCGGTATGTCAGACAATGGGCTAAGCTGTGTTGTAAGCCTTATCTTTATTTCATCTTTACCAGCACCAACGACTTCTGCCATTCTTTGTCTCATAAATGAGAAACCTGAAGCTTCTTTGCAAGAACTAACGTACTCTCACCTCTTAGTGTATGGAGCTTCTTAGGCTCAGGAAATGGATTTCAAATTCTGACGCAAATATACATTTATAACAGAAATAGGTTTATTTAGGACTACATATACTTGCCATGCAAGATGAATAGAAACATTTATTCTGCTCCACTTTCCCTTATGTTTAAGTCTAGTGCAGCAATTTGCTATCGCAACACAAATCATAGATCAGCAGGAGAAGTTTCACCAACAGGAGTTTGCAAATCACTGGTCTAGAATTTGTCGCAAGCTGATTCTATCCAACATAAACTAGTGCACAGGAGCAAAACACGTGTTTGTATATCACAATTATATGCATCTGTCCTGCATGCCTTCCAGGATAGATGTATTCTACCCATCATTTATGAGTACACAGAACCAACTTTACACTTGCCTCATCTTGGGAAAGCAACTCTCAGCAACTCTGTGTTCCAAAGAACGAATACAGACACGTGTTCTAGCAAGAAATACAAAACCGAGCCACACAGACGTCTCCAAAGCTAACGCTGTGGTCACACCTTGCTCTTTGTCTCTCTTCTGCTTCGGGAGTCGGGTAGTGGAGGAAAAACGAAGACAACAAAAATATTCATATGCACTAGCAAGTATGCATACATACACACACACACACACACACAATGAGAAGAGTCACTATCAAGTTCAAGCTATTATTATTACTGGAGGGCTCACCCACCATGCGGTATGAAATGGGGAGATGAGGAGGTACCAAACCCTCCACTTGTGTGTCTGGATGTGTTTGGAGCCCCACTGTCCATGACCACAGGCTGTTTAAAACTATACTGCTTGCCATATTTAATTTTCTTCTGAAGTCATATATATCAATTAACTGAAATCACATAGAGCTGCACCTCAGTTGCTTCCCTTCCTGAGGACCACAATCAGAGCCATGGCTCCTGGCCCTTTAAGCTGTCACAGCCACCACTTTTCCTTTCTAAAAAGGGGCCAGATTTACTAACTTCCTGTTTCCTAGTTAACATATGCTTCTGATCTGATCTCTCTTCCTAAAAATAAAACTATGCTTCTCCAGAGAAAGGCTCACTCCTTTTCACTGAAGCAGGACTCTTCAGGGTAGTTTTTGATTACTGAAGGCCAGAAGTACGTATGTGCCAAATAGTAGCTAATCAGGGGCACAGGTCACATTTCTCTGACTTTGTTTACAAAAACAGAAGATGCAAGAAGAAAAAGTGGCCAGACATAAAATAAATAGTGGGAGCGTTCCCCGCTTCTTCCCAAGTCTAAGCTTCTGGGCCTGTCAGGGTTGACACTTTGGCATGTAAACTTCACAATTTTGCTATGTAATGACAGAGTCAAGTTTGTTATTCTTAAAATCAAATTAATCATTTTCTGTGACTATTTAACACTTCATTACAAAATGATTATAGAAGCAGAGCTTTGCAGCACAGAACTTGTCTGGTATGCATAAACCTAGGGGTTCCATCCACAGCACCAAATATAAAATAAGGACAACAATAATAATAAGTAAATAAGGGCTGGAGAAATGGCTCAGTGATTAAGAGAACTGAGTGCTCTTCCAGAGGTTCTGAGTTCAATTCCCAGCAACCACATGGTGGCTCGCAATCATCTATAATGGGATCCAATGCCCTTTTCTGATGTGTCTGAGATAGCTACAATGTACTCATAAATAAAAAATATATAAATCTTTAAAAACATAAGTAAATAATACATTAGATAATAATGATAATAAATAATATATTATATAAATATATTATATATCTTAAATATAATAAGTTGAGGTTTATATTACATGATATATAATGTATTTATTATGTATAATTATATGATACATAGGATATAATTTTTTAAATAATATAAAATAAAATACTGATCTTTCAATGATTTTGTAAACATTTATATAACTTTTTAGAACAGTGCATGACAATACCTCCTCCAAGAAAGAGCCCTAGCATTTGAAAGAAATGAAAATGATAAAAAGAATGCTATATTTCCAAATTTAACATGCCAGGGGAGAGGAAAGAATGAAAGATGACAGAGAAGTATCTATAAAGTCGTGTTGGTCTGACTATGAGGCCTGAGGAGTGGGTGTCCAGTCTTAGACTCCCACCAGGCCAGCCAGGGGCCCTCCACAATGAGCATCTATTTAACGCCTTACTATGAGCTTTGGAAGGATGAACACATGGTTCCCATTTTAAAGGCATAGCTAAACCCTGAGGAATTTGAAAGCAGAGAACCTATTCACAGAACCTTTACTGATGAACATGACCCAGGACTTACACCCCCTCTTCCCATCTAACCATCAGGCCTCTTAGACCAAGAGAAATGGCGTCCTGGGTGATTTAATAATTGAACATGAAAAAGGACTGCTCATAAATAAGTTTACACTTCCTGCCAAGTTCTACCTCTAAATGTCTGAAAAAGTAGATTTCCTGGCTTTGTTAACCGCAATCCAATCATACAGACGAAGTTACTGCTCTAAACTCCTTAACTTGCCTTAGTTGTCCTAGTTACAGCATTGGATAAGAATCTGCCCACAGAAAGGTATTTAACGTCCCTTATGGAGGTTCTGACATGAAAGGAAGGAACTCTTTCCAGAAGGAATTTTCACAATGGGAAGATGGGGAAAGCATATCGTAGCTGGATTCAAGTCCACAACACATTGACACCTTCCATGTTTCTCACCTCTGAAACTTCAGTTTTAGTCCATAAGCTATTCTCTCTTGTTGTTGGTGTTAGAAAATATTTGGATGGGATGCCAAGGTCAATGGGAATTCAGTCACAATGGCTCTCAGCTCTTTTCTCACACACTGGCAAGCAGTGTGTGCTCCATATTGTGACACATTTTCCGGAAGAGCATTCACAGTCTTGGTGGCCTTCAAAGGAGGCCTGGGATTCTTCCAGGGTAAAGAAGCAAACTCCATTGAAAAACTCAATAAACAGGCTTTGTCTGGTCACTTTCTCATCCTTTTGATCCTTGTATTTTGGTTCTTAAATGTATATTAGGATGAGGATTAGAGCTTTTGACCTGGGCTCAGGGTCAGACCTCCACCCAGGGCCCACCTGGATTCCCTAGGCATCTTCCTTACAGAGCAATGGTAAAGGGGTATCTCTGCTGAGGTCTTGGTTTTGCTGTTTCCCTATACTTGGAAATGACCTATCAGTGTTGTAAACTGATAATTGCCATAGATCCCATCCTCTCTGGTCAACCAGGGAGGTCCCTGTCTCCGGGAAACAGTAACAATGCACAGTGGGGGAGCTTTGCCTTGCAGCACTTGCTGCAGGCCTGGATGCCTAGGGGCTATTTCCACTTGCAGAACCCAGTCGTGGCAGTGAACCAAGGTTCCTTGAAGGGCAGGGCGGTAGTGCTGGTACAAGAGAGCTGGCAGAAATTGAAGAGGGGCCTCCAGTTCTCATTTTAGTGTGACATCTCACCACCTGCTCAGGCCTGACTTCAGGAATAGTGAGATAAATGGTCCCACAGAGCTGGGACCACCTGTGGCCAGCGGACCCCCAGCTCTGCCCATCTGGAAGGAATGCAAAATCTACCTGCTGAAGCAAAATCTGCATTTTAACAAGATCTCCAGGGGATTCCTGTGCACATAAAAGGTTAAAGAGTATGTAGGTCCCAACCCTGGTTAATTAGCTCAGTGTTAGCGGGGTAGTGCCACCCCGTAGAAGCTTTTATGAGAAGGTTGGAATTATTTTGACAAGTCCAACTGAAACCGCTAACACAAACACATGTATCACAAATTCTTTTTTTCCTTAATTTATATGTTTATTCACTTTACATCCCGATTGCAGCCTCGCATCCCAGTCCAGCTCTCTCACACGGCCCCTCCCCCACCCCACCTCCTCTTCTCCACTGAAAAGAGGGAGCCCCCCCCCCCATACCAACCCACTCTGGCAAATCAAGTCACTGCAGGTCTAGGCACATCCTCTCACACTTCAGCCAAAGCCTAAACCACCAATCAAAGAGTATACATGGGCTAAACCTAAGTCCCCACACCCTACATATGTAGCAGATGAACACATATGTGCAGGTTCATCTTCACCTTTAATCCCAGCATTTGGGAGGCAGAGGCAGGCAGATCTCTGAGTTCAAGGCCAGCCTAGTCTACAGAGCAAGTATCAGGACAGCCAAGGTTAAGAGATTCTGCCTTGAGGGAAGGGGGAAAAAAAGAGCAGCATCTGTTACACTCGCTAGGAGTACATATACTCAGTGGTAGAAAACTTGTCCAGCATGGTTCTGAGTACAATCCACATCACCATGTCCTTGGCCACCATAACCAAACAGCCAAACAACCAAACCATAACAAAAACCTCAAAAGTACAAACAAAAACTCCCCCCAAAAACCCCGAACACCCTGATCAGCATCAGTAGGTAGTAATGTAGCATCCATTCCACGGAATGCCATATTTGAGGAGGGGACAGAGTTGGAGATGACAGTGCTCTAAGTGTAGCCGATTGGTGTGAGATCTCGTCTGCTATAATGTTCTCTACAGGAGCACTGACTCCTTGTTTTCCCTGCTGGTCCTACTGATTTTGCTTAAAATGGGCAGAACCCATCACCTTGGATTTTAGTCTATTTTTTGCCTCCTGATGGACTAGTTTTAAATGGAGGAATGTAGGTTTTCCCACTTGAAATTTCTGGGATCATTGTTGGAAAGAAATCTGAAAATAATAACAGATTGGAACTTCTGATGGAAGAGAGAAGGGGAGAAAACAAAGGAATCAAGATTGGTCTCTGTAAAGCGGTGACATTCCCTGTATGCGCCACCTGAAATAGAGTAAAACCTCATTCGATATTTGCCAAATGGGTAAGAATGCACAATTCCCCCTCCATTGTCACTGTTAATATTGAGACAAATAGACAAATCGTGTTCAGCTATTCTGTGTTTATATCAAGATCCTGGATGACTTTGAGATGCAAATGAAGATGCTAAGAACACTTCCCAAGCCACAGATTTGAACCCCAGGCCTTCCTGCCCCATGTCAGGTCTCCCCACTGCTCAGCACCTCACTGCTTCTTACTTATTGGGAGGACATTTGTCTATCCCATAGATGATCTGTGGTTCTACAGATCCAACGGAATTCCCTCCAAATCTGCTACCCAGGTAACACAGAGAAAAGAAATAGTCCAAGTCTGTAAGTGGTTTCTCTGGACTTCTGTCTTTCATGAATGAAGTTCACCGTTTACCTGGTTGGCAGGAGTGTTGGTTATTTCTCCCAGGAACACCATGTCAATGAATGAGAAGCTCCCAGGGTCACAGATGCAGGTGTGTCTGCTTTAAGCACCCCTCAACAGAGACCTTCCCCCTCACAGTTCTCTGTTATTATTGCCACCAGTGTTGTCACCTTTTATGCTCATCTCTTCCAATTATTTTAATTAGCTCTTATAAGAGCTTCACATACCAGAAACATGTTAAAAGTGCAAGAACAGTGGACCAGACCAGTGAATGGTATCCCAGAAATATTCCTCAACTTCTCGAACCAAGTGGACAGAATGCTAGCTGTCTGCAGTGAGCAAAACAGACGAGAGTTGATCTGCCATTGCTTATCTCAATTGCCGGGGCAAACAAGATCTAAAACACATTAAATGCGGTGGGGGTGGGGGGAGCCTGTGTGCTGAATTCAGCTGGACCTTAACCAGACTGCAGTCTTCTGTCCCCTGCTCTGCGGAACCGTGCTGGGAATGCCCCCTGCGATGGCCATCAACAGCTCTGCATTTCCTCTCTCAGAAGGGCAGAGTCCATCTGCTGCTACCAGTAAGAAAAAGAAACCCAGTTTTAGCAAAATCAGAATCAGCTTGAATGATGGCTTTTTCCATTGTTGCAGAGGAAGTGGGTGACTATCTATACAAATTATGTTTCCAAGATGTCGTTAATACGAGAGTTAATAAGCTAACTGTGTATTTCACTGTAACACAATAACAGAGGATGCAAGACAAACAATATACCCTTTTGAGTATCACTGTACTGCAGAAAAATGTACACTGAAGACACAGGTCTACCACCCAAACCAAATCCAGTTTTGTTTGGATTTTGTTTTTGTTTTGATGGAAGAAAATGAAACCAAGGCCATGCTCTCACAAAGCACATTCTCCCTCCCAGTTACATCCCCAATCCAATCACCAGGTGTTTCTATCATATTTATCTTACAATTATTTTATACCTGTTCCTTCTTTCCCATAGATCTTTCCACAGGAGCCAACATGAGTTACTAGTATTAAATTCTTTCTTTCACAGACATTTTTCTGTGTTTTTACAAAAGAGTTCAGCCTATAGACTCTTTTCTTCATTCCCACATGTAAATATCCTTGGTGATGTGTTCATGGCTGACTTTTAATACTCCCCATAAACAAGGGTTTTGACATTCAAAAAAAACAAAAAACAAAAAACAAAAAACCTCCACACAGGAGTATTTGAGGTTGTGTACAAGTGCTAGGTAAACAAACCCTGGGGATCTGGTTTTTAAAAATAAATTTCAGAACAGACCAACAAAAAGTGAAATGTTACCTTTGACATACTATATTCTGCCCTGAGATTTAGGATTCATCTAGAGAGTTCCACACCGTTAAGTAAGGGAAACCGAGTTCTATTTATTGATGTCCTCTTCAGCTAGTTTCATTGACAGAAAACTCTGGGGAGCAGTTTTGCTAAGGAACACTGGAATTCAACCTCTCCCCAGCGACAACAGAGATAGCCAATATTTGAGGCCAAATCAGAGGGGCCCTATTGCCGCCAGTGCGATTTCTAAAATAAAAACAAACCTAGGAGATCAGTGGTCATTTGTAAAGAGGCTTTACATGCCGCTGCGGTGCTGGACTGAAGAAAGGACCAAAGGGAGGGCGCAGGCAAAGGAACGCTTTGTATGGCTTGGCCCCGGGTGAGGTTTATCATTTTTTTTTTTTTTTTGGTTCTTTTTTTCGGAGCTGGGGACCGAACCCAGGGCTTTGCGCTTCCTAGGTAAGCGCTCTACCGCTGAGCTAAATCCCCAGCCCCTAAGGAAATTTTTTTTGTTGTTGTTGTTTTTTTGGTTCTTTTTTTTTGAGGTTTAAACTGCTGGGGATCAGCGCAGACATCTGTGTGTAGCCTGGAGCTCCCGAGAACTTTTTCCTGGAGAGAGGCACCTGGGGCAGTTCGCAGCATTCCAGCTTGAAGTTCTGGTGCCAGGGCTCTGAATAAACCTTTAGAAATCGCAGCGGCTCCGGGGAGGACCGGTGTGCGCGCCAATGAGAACGAACGCCTGCAAAGTCTGAAGCCTAGGGAGAGACCCTGGGCTGCCAGATGTTTCCCCTCGCTCCGCAGTCTTCGGGCTCCCTGCTCCCGGGCTGTTCACTGATAGCCAGCCGCCAGTGGTGCTGGGATGGTCAAAGACACCACTACTCCAAGGTCCCAGGTGGCGTCATGCGCAGACCGACCCTTTCTCGGAGCTAGGAGAAGCGGGTTTGGCTTTGTTCACAATTTCAGGGTCCTCTAGGCGGTGCTCTTGGGTGGAGATGGGGCCAGAAGGTGCCCAGAGACAAGAATTGCGCGCGATTAGGAGCCCAAAAGATAAGACAGGACTGAGATTGACCCCGAAATCCTCGGGGCCGACAGGGGGCGCCCTGTCACTGTGGAAGTTGGAGTTTAGCGCTCCTAGATATCCTGAGATCTAAGCAAGCATAGTGTCTTAGAAGACAGTAGGAATTCGCAGGTTTGTCCTACTGAGGGAAGCACTGAATTTTGTTCCGCGGACCCACTCTCCCAGCGCTTGGTAGCTAATTTTACATGTGCAATAATTTCTGGAACAAATTTCAGCTAGGAGCACAATCTAAGAGTAGTGCAGCCCACAAGCTTACAAACTCCTTCGAATTCAACAGAGAGGGACGGGGGAATAGACAGACGGACAGACAGACCGACGGACCGACCAACTGACAGGATAAACCGGAATGTTGATATCTTGAGTTTCACGTCCTGAGAGAACTGTCCGTGTGTGTGTGTGTGTGTGTGTGTGTGTGTGTGTGTGTGTGTGTGTGTGTGTTCACGCGCGTGCGCCTGCGTGCATCTCGGGAGTCCAGTACTTCGGCATTTGTTTAAGGCTCTCTGTCTCCATCTCTGTCTGTGTTTCTGTCTCTCTCTGTCTCTGTGTGAGGGGATGGGGTGGACCTGTCTCTTTCTCTGAGGTTGGGAGCTGTCTCTGTCTCTCTCTCTCTGTCTCTGTGTGAGGGGATGGGGGAGACCTGTCTCTTTCTCTGGGGTTTGGAGCTGTCTCTGTCTCTCTCTGTCTCTCTGGTGGGGGGGGGCTGCATTTTTTCTTTTAATTTTGAAAAACAGCTGCATCTATAAACAGCATGTGCACCCTTCTTTTCCAAGTCTGCAGACATCCTTGTGGGGCCTGGGGGAGATGCTGGGGGTCTGATCTCTCTGGGTTCCCTGTGTTCACTAGATGAACAAGTCAGATTCTGCAGGAAAACAGGCCTTGCCTTTGAGGGACTCGTGCTCTGCACTCCTTCAGATGACTTATTAATGCCTTATCTGTAAACTGTCCATACTATGTGAGTTTCAACAGCAAAGGATACTGGCGACGATGCATCTTCGATCCAAAAGGATGCAGACCCAAGTGGCCTCTTTCTTTACCCTCCAATCTGATCCTCATTCAGGCTTCCACGCTCAAAGCTCACCCCAGTACCTGCCACCTCTAGCTTCACTCTCCTACCACCACACGAAATACTGAACATCTGGATTTGAGCCAGGGACAACTATTTCCTATTGTCTTCATTCATATCTGAGAGAGAAGAGTTCGGGACTGTATCCCTACATCCCCAGAACCAAGAAATACTCTCCACGTAAAAACGCCTGCAAGATCCTCCACTCCAAAATCTAGGCTTACCTTAGTTTTGGTAACTAACAATACAAATGACATATTCTGTTGTTTTCCAGTTTGTTTTGGGAGACAGGGTTTCTCTGTGAAGCCCTGGCTGTCCTGAAACTCACTCTATAGACTAGGCCCGCCTAGTTTGCTCTGAGATCCGCCTGCCTCTGCCTCAAAGGCATGAGACAACAACATGCTCAAATGACATTTTTTAACACCAAGAGACTAAAGAGAAAAGAAAATGGAATTTTTAATTTTTATAAAACAGTCCTGGCCTCGGAGGCAAGAGAACACAAATCCTCCTGAAGTCATCCCATAAGGCCCGATATTGATTTTTTTTCTCCTGCCCTACCCCCACCTACTGCCCTGTTTGTTTTAGTTACGAAATGCGTTGGGCACCTTGGATTTAACTGAAAAGTAACCTTGAAACACCGAGGCCCTCATGTCAGAGGCAAATCCCTGTCTCCCGGGTATTGGCTGCAGCTAAGCGGGGCTTCCTGGGCCGACTGAGGTGGGTAGCCAGAAAAAGGCCTGAGGTGGCTGACAACCAGGGCGGCCAGACCACGCGAGTCCTACGCGCCTCCTGAGGCCTCCCTGGGACTTAACTGTAACGGGGAGGGGCCTCTGGAGCAGCGGCCAGCGAGTTAAAGGTGTGTACACAGTTTTTCTAAATAGGAAAGCGCTTTGCAAATTGGCTGTCACCTGCTTGTTGTTTTGACAGGGAATGTGCACCGAAAGGGAGGAAACCCGAGATAAATAAATCTGGCTTGCCTAGGCTTCGCTGGGCACCAAGGCGGTACGCGCCTTCGGATTGACGAACCCGGTGCTCCAGGCGATGAGGAGGGGCGGGGCGGGAGCAGGAGACCTGAGTTTCTCCAAGGGTGGCCGGATCCCAGGTCTCTGGGTCCACGGAAGACTCCCCGTGGACGCAAAGGAAGGGACTCCACCAGGGCGCCAGCGCGCCTGCTTGCAGGTCCAGGTCTTGGTAGTGCAGGGGACAGCGGGAGATGGGCTAGCTCGGGGCGCCCAGCGGCAGGTGCGGAGCGCTAGCCCTGGCTTCCTCTCACCTAAGTGTGAGCTGATTATTCAAATGGGCTGCCCGGGGTCTGGGGATTGGAGGCCCGCGCCAGCGCACCGCGCTATATCACCAGCCGCTCACGTCATTGCGGCACTTGTCCGCTGCGAGGTCCACACCTCCTCCTCCTCCTCCTCCCCCTCCTCTCGCTCTCCCCCCGCCCGCCCCCGCGCCGCTAGCTTCCCGCCGCCTCCCGGCAGCTCGACACTGCCAGCCTCAGCCTGCACCGGCAGCCCCGGGAGCGCGGAGACGGAGTGCACGCCCGACGGCGAGCCTCGGGTTCCGGCCTCCAGGGTTCTTCGGCCCCGTCCTCCGCCAGCCACCTTCCCGCCCACTCCCAGCTACCTCCCGCGGCAGGCCGCGGGAGAGAGAGGAAGTGGAGCCCAGAGAGGCAGAGAGGGGGAGCGCGAGAGAGGGCGGGAGGGAGGGGACGGTGCCATAGCTGACTTTTTTTTTTTTAAGAGGGTGGGGGTGGGGGCTGATTGCTGGTCGTTTGTTGTGGCTGTTAAATTTTAAACCGCCATGCACTCGGCTTCCAGTATGCTGGGAGCCGTGAAGATGGAAGGGCACGAGCCATCCGACTGGAGCAGCTACTACGCGGAGCCTGAGGTAAGCTCTTGCCTTCGCCAGGGAGAAGTGGGGTGACAGCTATCTCCGCGTCCCCAGCCTCCGCACGCTCCCTTCACCGGTACCCGCCCCCCCACCTCTAGCCTTCCTGGACAGCCGCCTTTTCCGCCCTCCTTCTACTCAAATGGGTCTCTTTTTTATACGACACACTGTTAGCCTTGAGATAATATTAACTTTGTGATCAAATATTGACTTGCGGCGCCTCCAAATCCTCTTCGTGGCCGAGCCACGCACTATCCTAACAGAGTTATGTTTGGCAGCGCGCGGCTGGGGAGGGGTGGGAGGTCGGCTGGTGAGGGGGTGGGGAGCTGGAGAAGAGAAGGTGGGTAGGAGTTGGGGACAGAGGTGCAGGCAAAGAATCAAAGACGAGTGGACAAAGAGAAAAAAGTTTGTCGCCGGGACACTAACAGTTCCTAGCCGAGTTGGCCGTACCTTCCTTACTCCTCCACGCAATGCCTCCAGCTGCTCCCGGACTCTGTGCAGGCACTGCGCTTCACGCCCCTGTGACTAAAGAGTCGGGTCCCAGTATGAAGCCCCAGAACAGGGACACTGAGATGATTTCCACTTGAGACTGCCCTAGTGACGTTCCAAGGGTGGCTTTTGGCGACCAGGGGTAGCAACGGAGATTTCCGGCCTTGGTGCTGACTCAGTGTGCTAGCCAGCTGGTTTGAGGAGCCCCTAGGGAGAGTAAAATGGATTTGAGGCTCCTGACTTGTTGGCGATCCAGGACTCCAAAGTTCTAGAATCAGGGCGAGGCTGAGCCTCAGACCCAGAACGGCAACGCGCTGGCCCTCGGGCTACCACCTTTCCGGGACTCTCTGAGGCCCAGAGGACTTGGTGTTGGTGCACTGGGCAGGGAAAGAGATCCCGGAGGCCTGCACGAAGGCGGGGGACTGGGTACAACCTATGGGTGAGAGGATCGGGCGAGCTCAGCCTAGGTGCTAACCTGTCTCCTCCCCGGGCTCTGTCCGCAGGGCTACTCTTCCGTGAGCAACATGAACGCCAGCCTGGGGATGAATGGCATGAACACTTACATGAGCATGTCCGCGGCTGCTATGGGCAGTGGTTCCGGCAACATGAGCGCGGGCTCCATGAACATGTCATCCTATGTGGGCGCTGGAATGAGCCCGTCGCTGGCTGGCATGTCCCCGGGCGCGGGCGCCATGGCGGGCATGAGCGGCTCAGCTGGGGCGGCCGGCGTGGCGGGCATGGGACCGCACCTGAGTCCGAGTCTGAGCCCACTCGGGGGACAGGCGGCCGGGGCTATGGGTGGCCTTGCCCCCTACGCCAATATGAACTCCATGAGTCCTATGTACGGGCAGGCGGGCCTGAGCCGCGCTCGGGACCCCAAGACGTACCGGCGCAGCTACACTCACGCCAAGCCTCCCTACTCGTACATCTCGCTCATCACCATGGCCATCCAGCAGAGCCCCAACAAGATGCTGACGCTGAGCGAGATCTATCAGTGGATCATGGACCTCTTCCCTTTCTACCGGCAGAACCAACAGCGCTGGCAGAACTCCATCCGTCATTCTCTCTCCTTCAACGACTGCTTTCTCAAGGTGCCCCGCTCGCCAGACAAGCCTGGCAAGGGCTCCTTCTGGACCCTGCACCCTGACTCGGGCAACATGTTCGAGAACGGTTGCTACCTGCGCCGCCAGAAGCGCTTCAAGTGTGAGAAGCAACTGGCGCTGAAGGAGGCAGCGGGTGCGGGCAGTGGCGGAGGCAAGAAGACCGCTCCTGGGGCACAGGCTTCTCAGGTTCAGCTCGGGGAGGCCGCAGGCTCGGCCTCTGAGACTCCGGCGGGCACCGAGTCCCCCCATTCCAGCGCTTCTCCGTGTCAGGAGCACAAGCGAGGTGGCCTGAGCGAGCTGAAGGGAACACCGGCCTCTGCGCTGAGTCCTCCGGAGCCGGCGCCCTCACCTGGGCAGCAGCAGCAGGCTGCAGCCCACCTGCTGGGCCCACCTCACCATCCTGGCCTACCACCCGAGGCTCACCTGAAGCCCGAGCACCATTACGCCTTCAACCACCCCTTCTCTATCAACAACCTCATGTCCTCCGAGCAGCAACATCATCACAGCCACCACCACCATCAGCCCCACAAAATGGACCTCAAGGCCTACGAACAGGTCATGCACTACCCTGGGGGCTACGGTTCCCCCATGCCAGGCAGCTTGGCCATGGGCCCAGTCACGAACAAAGCCGGCCTGGATGCCTCGCCCCTGGCCGCAGACACTTCCTACTACCAGGGAGTGTACTCCAGGCCTATTATGAACTCGTCCTAAGAAGATGGCTTTCAGGCCCGGCTAGCTCTGGCCATTGGGGAGAAGGACAAGGGAAATGAGAGGCTGAGTGGAGACTTTGGGGGAACTTTGAGGAAAAAGTAGCCACCACA
This sequence comes from Rattus rattus, assembly GCF_011064425.1. NCBI lineage: Eukaryota > Metazoa > Chordata > Mammalia > Rodentia > Muridae > Rattus > Rattus rattus. The sequence goes on along the minus strand of NC_046158.1, from coordinate 127,617,520 downwards.
CTTAAGGCCCCAAGGGAGCAGTCTCACCTAACTGTCTGTGTCCCTAAATAGCTGGGCCACACTGATCTGTCATTCTAAATAGGGAAGGGAATGGAAATATATATGTATACACATAAACTTGTTTTAATGGAGCCTTTGGTTCCCACTATGTAGACTACTGCTTCTCAAGGCACCTGCAGATTTTGATTTTTGTTCTTGTTCTCTCTCTATTGCTGTCGTTGCAGAGAAGTCTGACTTAAAAAAAAAAAACAAACAAACTAAACAAAAAAAAAACTTTTGTGAGTGACTTGGTGTAAAACCATGTAGTTTTAACAGAAAACCAGAGGGTTGTATTGATGTTTAAAAGAGAAAAAAAATAATGATGTAAGAGTCTGGTATAAATGACCAGGAGAAAGGACAAAAATGCATCCCATTCTGGACATGGTGAAATCCAGGTCTCGGGTCTGATTTAATTTATGGTTTCTGCGTGCTTTATTTATGGCTTATAAATGTGTGTTCTGGCTAGAATGCCAGAGTTCCACAAATCTATATTAAAGTGTTATTGACAATTTTACCCCTTGGATCCTTTCCTCTCTCTCTCTCTCTCTCTCTCTCTCTCTCTCTCTCTCTCTCTTTCCCAAAATTAAACGAATTTATTGGTTATTGCAAGGAAATGGGAGAGAGCAGTGGGAGTTCCTTTTGAGGGGGTTTATGGGGAGCTCAGGGGTGTCAGTATTGTTTCTTACCCAACATTTTATTTAAATATCATAGGTGAGTGGATTTTCCTGTAAGAACCACTGCTGCATCCTCCCCATGTTTGTCCACCTAGCCACACCTCCATCTTTCCTCCTTGAATGCTTTTTAGAGTGTGTAGGAGACAATCCCTAAACAATGCAGCAACTACGTCAGGAAACACAACAAAACTGTTCCTAGTCACTTTTTAAATTTTTGAAGTTGATATTACTAAACATGGCAGAACACAAATTCTTGACGGACCATCCCAGCATCTCTATTCATATCACTTATGTTTTATTAAGGTGCAGAGATTGGGGACAAGGTCTCCTTAAATGGTCCTGACGGGCTTGGAACTCATTATAAAGGCCAGGTTTGGGTCCTGCCTCTGCCTCCCAGTGCTAGGATTACAGACCTGTTGTGCCTGGGAAGTGCAGTAGTTTTAATTTTAAAGCCAGAGGCAAAAGCACGCTCTCGAGTGCATACACGCGCTGATGTTGAGGCCCCTTGGGTTCTGGGGCTGGCTATGCCAAGAGAAAGGCAGACGTTTACAGGTTGACTGTTTTGCTTTTTAATCTCAGGCCTCCTTTCTAGTCAGTGAGCCAAGTCTGGATTTAGCAATTTTGGGTTCATGGCTCTTCCCAGCAACTGCAGGCCTGCCTCCCTTTGAACCTTCCTGTGGAACTGAGACTGCCTGGCTCCAGGTGGTGCCCGGATGGCAGCCAGTCTCCCTCTCCCAGGTGTTAAGCAGGTGGGGGGAATCCCTGCTAGGCTAGGGTTTGATGACCTAATCTGGGGAAACATGAATATTGTCCTAAAATTGGTTTTAATTGCACAGTTAAGGGTAACTTCCAAATCTTCTATTAAAAAGTTATGCTGGGGATGGGGAGGTGATGAAGGGTGCCTAGAGCAGCTTAGCAAATGACTCCAAACGTAATGAAATCCCAGTGTCTCAAGAATTGTGTCTCCCTTCTACCAGCCCCCCGCAAAGCTGTCTGTTAGCTCAAGAAGCTCAGATAGAAATAGGCAAACCACGACTGTGGCCCAGGAACTGAATGGGTATTTTGTGAGCCTCCAGGGAAACACAAAGACCCAAAATAAAATCTCACCGGCCATTTCTACCTCTCTCCAGATTCTCCAAATTGACAGGTAAATCTAGAGGAATTTGGTTTTGCAAAGGAGCCTCCTCGCACTGACTTTCATCTAATGCCTTAAAGCTGTCCTCAGTCTGACTTTGGGGCCATTCCCAGGGAAAGGGAAAAAAAAGTTACATTGGTTAAAAACCCAAGCAGGCGTCAGAGGTGTTTCTAATACGAGGCTGCTGCTTAGCGCTGACCTCTCTGCTATGCCTAATTATTCCAATCTAGAATCTCCCACAAGAACCTCACTCAGCCTTACCACCTCCATGAGCACTTTCTAACACCTTGCTCATTTCCATCCCTCCTCAGGCCTGGCCTTTCCCTCTTTCCCTTGCTCGTGTGTGTGTGTGTGTGTGTGTGTGTGTGTGTGTGTGTGTGTGTGTGTGTGTGTGTGTGTGTGTCTTCCCCCCACCCCCATCCCCAAAATCCCATTTTAACAAGCCACATTGTTCCTCCGAACACAAGGAAGAGAAATTGAAGGAGGAGGGATTCGCAGGCCGAGGCCAGCAATCAGGCCTTCTCTTTGCTGGGCCAGGACACACACGTCGCGAGCCCAGCCTGAAATGTGTTTCATTATCACATAAAAGGCTCCCGTAGCGAAGGAGCGGAGGGGCAGGGCCGGGGGCTGAGTGGGGGACAATGGAGACTGAAAGCGCTGCCCTAACCTGCTATGTTTCTTATCGCACGCCCATTGTTCGAGGGTCGTTTTAAACTACTTAGTGCGCCCCCCTCCACTGATCCCTGCCGATAAGATATAGTTCTGTGCGAATACATAAAAAGGTTGTCGGGGAGCTGCGCCCTCCGAGGCTTTTCGGCCCTTCTGGTGTCTTCCTCACAGCTCACGTCAGTACCCCCCCGTCCCCCCCAGTTCCAAGTTTAGGAGCTCAGGGATTCCTTCTCCCACCCAAACTCGATGCATTGCAGGGCGCAGCCGCTCTCCCCCTTCTCCTTTTCTTCTGTTGCCCGCCGCCTTCCTCGCGCTGGGGTTTAAGCAACCGTGATCTGTGAATAAACAAAGTCAGTAAACAACCGAAAAAAACATTCTAGATCCGAATTCCAGGAGGGTAAACTTTTCATGCCACGTCACACTTCAGCAAATTTGCACAGATATTATATTGCCTCCCCTCCTTTATTATTCTTTTTTTTTCCAGGATCCCATTGTACTTAACTGAATTTTATAACGCTGATCGATATCTTGGTAAAATATTCATTTTTAAACTAGCGGGCAGTGAAATCTTTGCTTTGTGTGCTAAAGTCAACAGTCGCTCGGTTTGAGCTCAAATAAATGCAGGGATGCCTCGGCTGGGAGCAGTCCGCCGCCTCCCTCCGAGCGCAGGACGCTCCGACGCCCGCCTGCCCGCAGGCCACCGCAGGTAGGGAGCGCACCCACTCGGGGGCCACGCCCGGGCTCCCCGCACAGAGTCCGCCCCCCCACTCGGGTCCACAGGCCTCCCCTCCCCCACTTGAGCAAGCTCCAGTGCCTCTGAGAGAATTGGGAGGTGCACCCAGCTCAGGAAGACGGGAAATAGTGTTTTTGCAGGGGAGTGGGAAGATTCAGGACTGCACCGCCACTTAGAAGAACGAGGAGTCTGGGAGTTTAAAACTCCCAGCAGTTTTGGAGTTTGGTTTCCGGAGGCGTTGAGAAATCAGATTTGTCCCTGCAGCCACTCGGGCTGGAGATTCGAACAGTGGGCTGCTAGTTTCATAAGAGCTGGGGTTCGCGCAGAGTGTGGGGGTGGGGAGCATCAGGGCGTCCTTGGCCTCACAATCTAGGGTTGGGGACCGCCGGTTTGTGCGTGAAGCTGGGAGGATACGGAGGAGAAGGAGGAGCGGAGGTCACAGAGTGCAGGGAGCTTACAGCTCTGAGTGTGTTCTAATGCTGTTTCCCAGATCCCGGCAGACCAAGGCAGCTCAAAACCGGTGCAGGGAAAGGGAAAGCGCCTTTAGTCACTTTAGTTCGCAAGAAGCGGCGTTGGCTTTTATGCTGTAGAGTTCCACCTGAACTGGGCCGGTGAGGGAAAGTCAAAGCGTACTGCGGGGTCGTCTACCTTCCCACTCCCATTACAACCCAGTCGCGCCGCCTTGTTTCAGGAGCAGGATACGGAGTGTTGCACTTGCGCGTGTAGGGGTCGTAGAACAGGACTTTGGAAGGTAGTCTAGACTCAAGCTCTTCTTTCCGTTGCCTGAGGGAAGTTGCCAACCTCGTCTCACACTAGCTTCCACTGTAGCCTGCTGAAAATTCAGTACTCTACTCTTCTGAGGACAGGGTTCACAAAAGATCTCTTTGGGGACAGAGATGTGGCTCCTCGATAGACGATTTGACTTGTAAGAGTAAAGCCCAGGAATCGCTGCTCACCAGTGGGGTGGATGTGGAGGGGGGAGAAAAAGAAAACAGCCATTATCTTTACTGTTGTCTACCTGTCCCGCCAATTCTTTCTTAAACTCGCGTTCTCCATACGTCTTTGCCTTAAATGCAGGGCTTTGGAAGAATCCCAGTCCTAGTTGGGTTTCCCTTGTCACCCTAACTGGAATCCATTCCAGGTTTCATTGCTATCTGCTGATGGTGAACCCAGTATGCAGAAATGGTCTGCGGCCCTCTGGATCAGTGCTATGAGGGCATCTTCGAAAGTGGAGCCTAGGCACACCCTTTGGTGCTGCCTTTGTATCCCAGGCTGCTTGCCCACGTTCCGGACACTGGAAGCCAACTCGGACGCCTCTGCAGCGCTCCAAGCTGAGGCTCTGCCTAGTGTGGCTGGTGCCTTCCTGGAACGAGGTGGGAAGCCTGCAGGACGCAAGGCGAGGCTAATCGTTTTTAAATAATTAATGCCCCCCATTCCGGTGGTAATGCAAGGCCTCGAATCCGTCAATTACTTGTCATTAGACGAGTGTCGCCCCACGGCCTTCCCTCGAGCCTTTGATGGCGCCGGGTCACCTAGCCCAGCCCACTCTACCGCGGAATTAAAAGGTGCCCGGCCTTTGAGAGCGGGTGCGGACTAGTCATGGCCCCTCAATTCAGTGAAGAGTTTTGAAAGAAAGACCCTCGGTGAAGCGATGTAATCTTTCAAATCGCCAATTTAAACGCCCGATCTTTATCACCCTCCTCCTCCCGCCTTTATACAGAGAAGGCAGTCGGTTGTGCTTTGGGGGGCTTTTAATGTGAAAGTGGGGCGCGGGGGTGGAGCGAGAGCTAAGGTTTAATGGGGCATAGGGGAAGGCGTTTGTCCCTGGATGTACTTAGAGGTACCTAGAAGCCACTGTGTCTTTTTTTTCCTTCTCCTAAGTATGTAAGCCGGGGCGGGGGCGATGAGGGTGGCTCCCTCTCTGGAGGAGCCAGGGGTACAACATCAGGTCAGACCCCCTGCCTGATCCTGTTCTCTCCCCCCCCCCGAAAAATAACGGTATGTGACAAAGGGAGTGCCAAGAATGCCCCTATTCCTCCAGCAATTGAGCACCCATAGGTGCTCTGCAGCCAGTCTGGCAGCAATCTACACACAGGCCTCAAGTCCTGTTTCACAGGACAGACACCAGCACCCCTCAAAATAATAACCCACTCTAGGACCCCTCCCAGACTGTTGTGGCAAAGGAACACCTTGTGGTGGCAGGATTCACACCTGAAGTGTCTGTTGAGGAAGGGATGATCTGGCCCTGACTTCAGTACCATAGAAACCAAGACCAGCCAGAGGGACTCTGGTAAAATGGAAATTAAAAAAAAAAAAAAAGAAGAAGAAGAAGAAAGAAAGAAAGAGAGACAGAAAGACAGACAGACAAACAAGGGTAAAGGCCACCAAAAGTTTGCCACTAGGTTTAATTTCTTCTGGTCACTGACTTGCTGGGTCTAGTAAGTTTTTGTGTTATTTTACTTTTGACAGTGAGGAAAGATGATATATGCTCAGGACCTATTCTGCACACCCTCTTTGAGCAAAAAGCTCCATCTATCCTTCCTAGACTAAGAAGGCATTTATCTTGGCAGTGGCCTTAGACTAGACTAAAAATAATGTTTGTTTCCCTTCCTTCCTTCCTTCCTTCCTTCCTTCCTTCCTTCCTTCCTTCCTTCTTTCCTTCCTTCCTTCTTTCCTTCCTTCCTTTTTTTGTTAAATATCATCTCACCACCCCAGGGCAGGTTTTCCTCTATGGGGTGTGGGAAGGACACAGGATGGAGGAAAATATCTGCTGTGGAAGGAGAAAGGCGGAGAGCCCTTTGTGTCTGGTCCACTCGGGAGCTTCTGCTTGCTTTTGAGGACTTTTTCTCCACTTGCCCATGCTCTGTCTTCCCAAACAGAAATGTCAGCACAAGATTAAAAAATAATAATAATATGAGAAACATCGGCTCTAGATAGGCACCTCCATATCAGAGCAGAGAAAAATAGCAAGGAAATGATGTGTCCCTGACAGAGCTCAGTAGGGCTCTAGCTCCTAGTGGGCCTAGGCTCTTTTCTACAAAACTCCCATACTCTCAGTCACTCCAGGGGTTGCCTGGAAGCCTAAATCCTGGGGCATCTTCCCCATTCTGTTCACAGCCTTCCTGCCCACTCTCTTATCCCTTTTCTTTTCTTCTTTAAAACAATCATGTGTGTCTCTCTAGCTCCCTCCTCTCATTGTATTTGTTGATGACCTAACACGCTCACACCAAAAGCCACACACAGAAAACCAACAACGTGGGATGGGAGGAAAGACCAATTATGACGGAGGCTAACAAGCAGGGAACACCCAAGTAGAAGCTGGCTGTCTCCTGGGAGACTGATGGAGGCTTATTTTACAAGCTGTAATTCTGTCCTGGTCCCTATCTCCAGACTGGAAGTGATGCCTCCACTCTCCTCCCCCTCATCCCTGAGCCCTTGGGGCCCAGTCCAGATCTTCCTGCAAATTCTTCAAGGAGAGTCTCTCTGGACAGGTGAAAAGAGCAGAGGTGCTTTTCAAGCTTGTCTTTAGAGTGGCCTGTTTAATTTTAACTCAGAGTCAGTTCCTCTCAACACCGAGACATCATTGTGACAAACACATGAACACAACCTGGATTCACATTAAAAATCTACCCCTCCTGCTGTGTGTTTATGGTGTGTGTGTGTGTGTGTGTGTGTGTGTGTGTGTGTGTGTGTGTGTGCACGAGCACATGCATACATACTTGAGGGTTTCATTTCACTGTTAGATAAGGCATCCGATAGCTAGGAGTGCTAAAAGGAACACCACAGATTAAGTTAGTTCCATGCCTGGGTTTAACTCCATTTTGCTAGTTACCAAATGCCTCCAGCAAGGTTAGGTAAGGACTTCAGCAACACTGTATTCTTGATGCAACACATTTTTAGCCCGAAGAGAAATGTCAGCCACTCAAATCTGTGTAAAGGAGAAGTCTGGATTTAATTCATCGTTCACCAGGGCTTCTTTGCCTACGCTAGAATTTTGGAACAAGCCTTGCCTTGCGTTGCTTTTAAGTTCAACTTACATTTGCGATTCTGCTCATCTATGCTTGAATGGTTTAGAACCATGTTATTCCCCCATATGTAAATCAGTTTTTTTTCAGTTTCGTTTATCTGAAATCAGTAAGAAAGCTTCAAGAATACACAGAGATGTTGGGGGGGGGGCTGATAGATCACGAGCTATCCAGACCAAAATAGAATTGTCTATGTGACTGTGAACTTGCTAGCTCCTTAGAAATATGATCTGCACTTACAACTCAAACAGAATTGTAGAATGGGTTCCCTTGTCCATTGTTTGCTTCTGTAAAGGAAAGCGCTGATTTCCTAATTTAAAATTATGAATGTTAAATGTGTGGTCTTTAAAAATACAGAATATAATTTTGGGATGTTTGGAGGGAAAGGCTAGGATGAAGCAGAGGCATGAGGAGGGTGGGTGGAGAATTGAAGAGAACCAAAGAATAGATAACATTTTCTATGAAGGAATGGGGGTGAAGTGTCAGCCAGGGCAGGACCTGGGCCACAGGGAGTTCTGTATGGGGGTAAGAAGCATCTTTAAGGAAGAAATCAGAATGTCGGGTTAGAAGGTATAGCTGAGCAATTAGAATGCTTGCCTTACACGAGGCTCTGGGTTCCACCTCCAGCATTTGGCAGAGAGGAAATATAATTTAGTGCTTCATCTTCTAAAACAACATACAGTTCTGCTCAGGAGTGTTTACATTACCTTTTAAAGCTTATTCTAAAGTAAGACTGACTTCACCAAGTGCTCTCTGCTTCTCCTGCTGTTCCGATCTACATCGCTGAGCAGTCCACACACTAAAAGAAATTGTAGTTTCCTTTCCCTGTCTTGGTGGCTGAGAAATTTTGCCTTCTTCCAGGACTATGAAGCCCATTCCTTGGCAGAAATCCCTCCCCTTTGTCCTGTTTCTTATTGTGGCTGCCCAAACCGTGACACCCCCTTCTTGCTTCTTTATCTCTCTATTCAGTCCCGCCCCTACTGAGCAGAGCTTCCCATTTGCCACACACCCGGTGATGTGTTGTCCTCTCCCAGATTGGAAGTCAGAATCTATGAGTAACAGCACTCCTGGGATTTAGAGTTCAGGAACTTCCTCAGCACTGGTCTCTCAGATCTCTGACTAGGCAGGTGATTTGCATTTCACCTCACTAGTCGTTCAACTTCCCAAAGCTCCAGACCATCACAATGCTAGGAGACACCCCAGATCCAAAGCAGTAGAGAGCCTGTTTTACCAGAATACCAGAGTTTGTCTGAAGTATCAGGAGAAGATTGGAAGGAATGAGAAATAAATCTTGGGGACCATGGGTCACGACAGCAAAGATGCTACCATTTGTCCTAGTAGAGATTAGGATAGGAGTGTTCCAGGTTATGCTTGTTTGTAGTTTTAAAACAGGGTTGTTAAAGGAATATGATCCTTCAAAGCCAACCAGGTCTGGGCTATGTTTTCTTTGCACCTAAACTCTGGGACAGCGGCTAAGGCAGGAAGGGAGGTGACAGCAAGAGAATCAGCAGCCAGATAGATGGTTCTTGAATTGTGATTAGAAAGACAAAATGCCAGAGAAAAGGAAAATGTCAGGGGCAGAGACCACTTGCAGGCACGAGGGCGAAAAACAATCCAAACTGGCAAATTATTTCAGAAGTACAGCTTCTCCACTGGCCTTATTCTTTGCCAGGAGATTTTGACAGCAGGGGCCAGGACCCTTCAAAGTCACTCTTGCTTCTGACCTCCCCCTGACCTGCACCTGGTGGCATGATGACACAGGTGACAACAGAGGCATATTTTATGCATCACCCACATTGGGTCTTTAGTATTCTGTCCAGCTGACTGAGAAGCAAGACCCCTGACCCCACAGCACTTGTCTTCCTCTGGAGTTACAAACAAATGCAGATTTAGTGAACACCTGCTTTCCAGCCCAAGCCTCAGGATGCTGGCCTCCAAGCCTAGCTTACATCTATATGGAGGAAAGAAGTGATGCTGCAATGTGAGGACCTGTGGTCTGCAAAGAACCAGCAGCAGGTAGCACCCTACTGCACAGCATGTGGGCATACCTCACAGTGAGGATTGAGAACCTGCTTGCACCAGACCTGAGGACACGGATGGAACTGGGTGATGCTTTCACTCCTCCAAACGGGGATCTCTCCCTCCACTGCTTTTGACCCCCTATGTTGACTGCCACGTCTTCCTCTCTTTCCTTGTGGCATTTCGGGAGGCCCTTCCATGACATGGACAGCTTTTGGAGAAGAACAGAGTTCTACAATCAACTAGACTTTCTCACTCTAAATGGGTGATCTGATGTCATAGTTAAGAAGGGAACGTTCGATCCATGTAAATGGAACCTTCCGAAGACACTGCGAACAGAAAAGATGCCATTTGTGGACTGATCGTGGGGAGGACGAGTGGGGGAAGGGTACCCAATCTATACTTTTTTAAATTAACACCCCTCTCTGACTAGCAGAATTTGACAATTAAAGGCCAATCTCTCTTGATTTCTTTACTTTAAAAGGACATTTCGATTCACCCAGGCAGGTAATTAAATCCCCCTCAAGCCTCTCCCCTCCCAGAGCTTTGAACAAGCTGAGTCCTATCTTCTCTAACATCCAGCGTGATCTCGGGCAGGGAGCTGAACTCAGGTATTCACCAGTAGTTGTCAGAATACCAGACTCATTTAGGGAGATCATCCCTAGACCCCAAGCCAATGCATCACTAATAGTAGAAAACACTGTCTAGATTTTGTTGTGGCTGGGCATACAACTAACAGGAACTACAGAATTTCTCCCTGGAGGACAGTGGGACTCATCTCCCTCCCCTCTGCCACCCCACCTCCCATCTCTTTCCTTCCCTCTCTCTCCCGTCCCTCTTTGTCCCCGCTTTTCTCTCCTTCCCTCCTTCCCTTCTTCCTCCCCTCCCTCCCCTTCTCTCTTCTCCCTCCTTACTCTTCCCCTACCTCTTGAAGGGACGTCTAGATCGCACTCCCTTTACTTTATATCACATTTAGTTAACTCCCTCCTCCAGCAGCCAGGCACTTGAGGGGTAGTAAACCTTCATCTTAAGACTCACATCACTAAGGGGTTCACAAGACCCTCAGTCTGAAGGGAAAATGCCACTTTGCACCTTCTAATCTGCGACCTTTCCTGGTTAAAATACTCACTAGGAATTTCTAGGTTCCTCTCCATCCCATCCCCAGATCCTAGACCCTACAGAATTTTCTCGGTTTGGCTTTTGATAACCTTGTTGCAGAACAAAATTGGGTGTGTGTGCGCGTGGCACATCTACAGTCCCCACTGTATTTGAACAAGCCAACCTCAGGTCTTCCAATCAGATTATTTGGGGAGTGGGGAAGATTAAAAAAAAAAAACGGTAACGTCACTCTCTGTGCATTGCATTTTAATGCTTAACAAGATCCCACTTACTCCTCAGTTAAGAATGGAAAAGAGAGAGAGGTTTGATGCTCAATATTGCCAGCTATCAGCAAGTATCTGAATAGACACTGTTGTCGTGGGGCCGGTCCTTCCGGCTCTACCTTAGGCTCGCCAGAAGGGACTGTGCTGGGGAGGTGTATACACTGCCATCTGTTTGTGTAAAGTAGATCTAATTGCGAGCCAACCAGAGCAATATAAAAATTTAGTGCAAGCCCTAAAGGATTATAACTTAAAATTCAATAATTGTGCTTCAGAAAACTAAGTGTATGAGCTTCCCCCGGTAATGCACAGTTAGCCTGGAAAGAACGATGTATTTTTTGTTTCTATTACATTTGTAAGCTTTCTCCTTCAAGGTAGGCATAATAAAAAATGGATTTTTTTCATATTTATCTAGCCTCCATCCACAGGATAAACGATATTTTTCAAATTAGATCACCTCAACTATATTCATGGGTTGGCATAAACAGTTAGCCATACCAAAAGCACCTTCAAGTCTCATCAGTTTTAAATCAGTTCTTCCCAGGACGATAAAAATCCTATTTTTTAAAAAAGTTAACATTGCTCATGAAATAACTAGTTAACAATAAAAGTAAAATAACATTTTCAACTTATAGATTCCTAGAATTTAAACTAGAAGCAGTTTGACTGCATGGTATATTCCACAGCAATGGACACACACACACACACACACACACACACACACACACACACACATACGAAGAAATGAATGATGAGGAGGCTTAGGATGTAGCTAAGCTAGTAGAGTGCTTGCCTAGCATGGGGAAGGTCCTGGGTTCAATTCCCAAGACTGTAATAAAATAAAAGCAACATATTGTGTTTAGAAAAATAGAAGAGTAGCCTCTGATAAAAACAATTTAAAAAAATTTAAAGTAGCCCTGGAAAAACCAACACATCGAGTTTCTTTGCTCTTTTCTTTTTGAAGTATGGTTTTCAAAGAAGTTACAAAATTGCATTTGGAATTTTAACATTTTGTGTGGATCTATCCGAATGTTTGACAGTTCTCAACTATTTCTTCTCATGGTGTCTGGAGGGTAGCATATCCTGAGGCATACAGAGAAGAAAGGCTTCGCTGCCTTCACTCTGGTGTTTGGCGGCACTGTCACAGCCACTTGTCACATTCTATTCTCTGTGTTGCTGGCCGCATTAGGTACGTTTGGTAGGAATAAAACGAATCACGATGCTGCTTCATTTTATGTCGTTCTCTTAACTGCATGTTTGACCAAACAGGTCCATGATGGGAACTAAACCATTCTTGCAAAGCTTTTTAGAACTATTTCTTAACACTTGTCTTTCTAGGGCTAGAAAGCTACAGTAAGACATTGCTGGAGGCAGCGTGTTTATTTGTTACTTTTAGATTGTTTAGAAAACTCCGGTACAGCATTGAAATGTTTCTTGACAAAACCACAAATGTTATCTATGGGAGGAAGATTCGTTTTCTTTTCCACCTCCCTTCTCTTCCGCACTGTGAGCCGGCTTTCCCCTCGAACCTTTGCTGTACTGATCCGCAGGACTCACCTTTATTTACTAGCCCACCACTCCAGAAGCCCAGGCAAGGCCATGCTACGCTTTGCAAAATAATTTAGGGGAAATTTAGTGATATTTTTAAACTCATGCAGTAAAGTCCCATGACACTGAGACAAGCGGCAGAAGTTCTGTTTGGTACAAGCGGCAAAAAGAACTCCACAACCTATTGGTGTTTACATGTGTATTCAGCCATGAAATTGAATATTATCAGAGTTGAAAAATGCAAATCAAATTAAAAGCAGAGAAAATTGCCTTTGGAATTATAGTACCCAGGAGCTCCAGTGTTTGCTTACTGCATGGAAGCACTATTAAATAAAAAAATCAAAAAACCAACCCTCCCCGCCCCCCCAAAAAAAAAACAAAAAACAAAAAGCCAAAAAAAAAAGAAAAGAAAAAAAGACAGTGTCTAAATTGTCCTCTTAATGTTGTCTCCCATTTCCATCGACTCATTCTTTAGTTTTACCAGGAAATAATGTTCATGCTGAGTTACACACCATCCACCATTACAACAAATCACTTCCACAACATCTCTTTTCTTAAATATCAAATTGCCCTCGTTTAGCCACGAGTCCCTAAAATCAAGCCTCCTTCAGCATCCCCGATTCCCACTCGACCTTAGCTAAACTGAGCTGAGCAGCGGTTGTGGTCACCCACCCGTGGGTGACCGCGTGTGTTCTAGGCGCATGGCGGGATGCTGGGGACTGGGCTTTAGAAGCCGCGCAAAGGGTTCGAAGCACTGCCGCGAGCCAGGACTCGGAAACTGCGCCGGTGCACTGGCCGAACGGAGCCGCCCAGTTGTTCCCACCTCGCGGACCGCTAGCTGCAGAGCTGAGCCAACGTGTCTGAGAGTCAGCGAGCCCAGGTGTAACGCTTCTCTCCCTCTGCTCTCACAACCCATACTGGGACTCTGCAGGGCCAAACGGAAAGAGAAAAACCCGCCAAGTATGGGGGAGGGGTAAATAGAAGAGCTAGACAAGCCAGGACGCGGCAGGTGAGCGAGGTGACCTTTGGGCCCGTGATCCAAGTTCTATAATGTGGGGATCCCACCCTAGACAACCTAATAGCTAGCCTGGAGACACCGGACCTACTCCACTGCCCCCACAGTGGGCACAACACTTTGCTTCTCTCCACCCCTCCCCCACGTCTTTGGGTCTCTGGGAAAACCAAACTTGTATCTCTTTACTTCAGATGCCAAGGTCAGAAGAATTCAGAGACAGCCTTGGGCCAAGTGTGAGCAAGACCGAGGTAGGCATGTCCAACTTGGGGGTGCTAGCTGAGAGTTCGGAGGACCCTCACAGTGGTCAGGCTGTGCTAGCGTGGCGTAAGAAAAACTTGTGTGTGTGTGTGTGTGTGTGTGTGTGTGTGTGTGTGTGTGTGTGTGTGTGAGAGAGAGAGAGAGAGAGAGAGAGAGAGAGAGAGAGAGAGAGAGATATTTGGTGACCTCCGGGGATCTTCATTTTGCCTTTTCGACACTTGTCTGCACACTCTGGGCCCAAGCAGCCTTGGCTCTAGGCCAGGGTCTCAAATGGCAATCTGACTTTTTCTCCCCTCTGGAGAGGAAGACCTGTGTGTCATTCCTTCCTCCCTCCTGCCTATCCCAGTGGTTTATAGGACACTCCCCACCCCCAACCCCATAACAGGATGATAGTTCCTGTCCTGCTATGGGCAGCAAGTGGAAGCCAGGTTTAACTTGAAACCTGCCAGTCTAGTTCTTTTTCAGGAACCATCGGTGCAGAACAGTGCCACTGCACCCAGAAGACATCCCAGAGGCTCCTGGCAGACCCCCGTAAGTCCCAGTTAGGGAGATTCCTTTTTCCAGAGAGAGTTGCGCAGATCGCTGAGCTGATCGCCTGTGTGTTGTCGTCTAACCCAGGCAAAGGAAACAGCAGCCAATTAAAATGAAATATTTTCAGATCCCTCCTATGTTGTCAGTGATTTGCCCCCGGGGATCCACAATTTTCCCAAGCCTGTTAACGGGTGACAATGAATGAGTGCCTCCTGTAATTTAATTTTCCTGTCACACTAAATAGAGCTACATTGTAAACTTCAGATCTACTCTTACTGATAGCATTGGCTTGTTTTGTCATTTGCACCATAAAGACCCCCAAAAGGGACACTGTATTGTGACCACCACTCTTGAATTATTCAAGAACTTAATGACATTTTCCATTTTAGAAAGGAAACTAATTGCCACTGATGCAAAGCATGTGACCTTCTTGGGGTGCCCAGTATGAGAATGTTACCATCTGTACACCCACACGGAGCCACAACACAGCAAAAATAGGGGGAAAATGTATAAACATGATAGAATGAAAAATGGACACTGAAATCGTCCTTATTTAATCCCACCCAAGTCAGAACATATAGTTCTAAAAACTTTCTTTACTCGACCTAAAAAAAATCTATGTTGAATGTGTCATCAATCCCAATCTTCTTTGGGAGAGCAGACATTTTAGTTAGGCCAGACAGCTGCAATTCTGAAACCAAGTATCCTTCTTAAATGTGAAATTACTCCATGTGATGTCAAGCATAATATTGAGTGGCCTGCCCTCACCCTTTGCTGGCTTTCCCACATGTATTTACTTATTTAGTGGAGAGGAAAAAGAACTCCAACTGTGAAGACACTTCACCTCAGTATTTGCTGTTTGAATCTATCTTGAATCCACTGCAAAGTCAAGGTGGCAATTCTTCATTAGCACAACGTCATTAAATTATTGAAATACATGCTTATTTCTTTTTCGAAGTAGAGAGGACAACTGTGTGTCTCCTGTTGTTTTTTCCTTTCCCCTGAGCTCCCAGGAAAGCAGAGGGCGTAAGTGGGCTTCTGCCAATATCCTACGACTTCATAAATCCACATACCATCTATACAGAGGTCCTCGTGCTCATGAGCTGATCTATAGCCCCTAGGAACCATTTGAAAGGTGTAGAGAGCGTTTTAAGTCCCAGAGCAAAACACTTGCCTGTGCTGGGCTCCATAGGTCTTTGAACTTTTACAGATGCTTGAGATGCTTGAGATGAGACGTGGAGATTTTTGCAGAGAACCAGGGTTCCCTTCAACCAACACACCCAGCTTATCAGAGAGCCAAAATAATCTTCCTTAGGGCTGCGAATCCGTACCTCTGTCTTGCAGAATTGCTGGGAAGAGGACTGAGGTACTTGTAACATGCAAGTAGATTTTTTACGGATATCACAGTGTAGCCACGCGTCTGATACAAGTGCTGCTCAGGCAGCTTGGAGTCAGCTGTGAAACAACACCTGGCTCCCGTCTGGGGAAGTAAATTAAGTGCTTTTAAAAAGAGGATGACTGTAAAGTTGTCACTACCAGAGCTACCTAACGGAGTAACTGTTTTCATTTTCCTTAGAAGAAACCTGTTCTCTCCTTGGTGTCTCCTGCTCTTGTGTTCAGTAATGTGAGAGAAGAAATGCGTTAAGGATATATAGGTTCTGGATGTTTGGCCATTCACTTTGAGGTACTAAGGCTGCACACCAGGCTTAGTATATCGAACATGTACTCTGATACCCAGCCGCACTCTCAGTCCGGAATACATAGCTGTTACTGTTAAGTAAGAAAGACTTTCTAAGAATTTGATGAAAACAACACTTTATGGATCACATGTTAAACATCATTTTACAGATTTTTTTCACATACTCTTTATAGTTAATTTTTTTTCTTGAACAGCTTGGAGATTGTAAGACTCGAATAAATTATTGAGCATTTCATGTCTGAGCTCTTTTGCATTCTATAGTGAGATCCAGGAAATTTCTCTACAGCAATAGTATGCTATCAGTAAAAATTCATTTACTTTTCAATTCTTTGGGTACAGGGCCACTTGAAAGGTATTTAAGTGCTGTGGAAAGTTCTGGGAATCTACAGGATACAGGGTCTCTTGTCTGGCTCCATATCTAGAATGCACCCTACCCTGGATGAGTATTAGTGGTGGCATTTCCAAGAGCTGGGTACAGGGAGTTCATCCTTATTGAAATGAATGGATGGTTTTAGAGGGGCGTATAAGAACTTCTGATAGAGGACCATGCTTAACTTGGTCCCATCTAGTCTCTACCTTGTGCCTTCCAATAAAAACCATCTTTGTAAAGTATTCCTATTTGACTTTTATGAAAGAGCAAACTAAATACTTCTGCTACATGACAGAAAGAACCATCCAGTTCTGCATTTGTGAAATGGACCTCTTATTACTCCACTCAGCTTGTTGTGAAGGGACTCTCTGGGGCTTTGCTGTTTAGGGAACCACTCTTGCTTCTGTTTGGAATTGCTGGAAAGTTGAGTGAGCATGCTCTTGTCTTCGTCGTCGTCGTTGTCTTCTTCTTCTTCTTCTTCTTCTTCTTCTTCTTCTTCTTCTTCTTCTTCTTCTTCTTCTTCTTCTTCTTCTTCTTCCTCCTCCTCCTCCTCCTCCTCTTCTTCTTCTTCCTCTTCCTCTTCTCCTCCTCCTCTTCTTCTTCATCTTTTTTGTTTTCTTCTTCTTTTCTCCTCCTCCTCCTCTTCTTCTTCCTCCTCTTCTTCTTCCTCTTCCTCTTCTCCTCCTCCTCCTCTTCTTCATCTTCTTTGTTTTCTTCTTCTTTTCTCCTCCTCCTCTTCCTCCTCCTCCTTCTTCTTCCTCTTCCTCCTCTTCTTCTTCCTCTTCCTCTTCTCCTCCTCCTCTTCTTCATCTTCTTTGTTTTCTTCTTTTCTTCTCCTCCTCCTCCTCCTCTTCTTCTCCTTCTCCTTCTCCTTCTTTTCTTCCTCCTCCTGCTATGCACAAATAGGGAAAAAATGAATAAAGCTATTATTTTGGAAAAAGTAATTTCAGCTAAACCTAGGCAGACATGCCATCAGACCATTTTCCAGATTTTAAAAGGGGTTCGAGAATCATACTATGTAAACAGATGGCTATCTTGTCTTTGTTACTTTTAAGTCCAGCCAAGTTACATGCATGCTTTCTGTCCAGCTTCTTATGTTCTACCTTCTGTACTTGTTCTTTTAAGTATCAGAGATACTAATGTATGGCTTTTAAAATCTAGAGCTAGCAAAGTCAAGGGCAACTTTCTGCCTTGTCATATTTAATTGACTGTCTGCACTTAGGCATATTTACTGGACTTCTAAGTATCTAATTTCCTCCTCTGGGAAATAGCATCAAGATAGCTTAGCTGTGACATGGTTACGAACAATACCTTTAAAGAAAACTCAGTTTTTCCTGTTTTGTAAATATTTGCTTTATAAGCATGGGTTGTGTTGCAACTCTGGCTCGGGATTCTGATTAGACAGGGAGCATTGTTTCAGCCAAAGATAGTTATCATATTACTTAGCAAGGAAAGCTTCCAGCTTGAGCCGACGGAAGTGTGGAAATGGGAATACCCTGCCCATTCTAGTGAATTCTTTTCCTTCACGGGATTAAGGTGGCTACAGAACCCCTACATGATTTTCTGTGTACTAGGTGGTTTTGTTTGTTTGTTTTGTTTTGTTTTGTTTTTTACTTGTTCTCTTTGATGACATTTTTAGTTGCTATTTAAATAAAATACACCTGAATACTTTAGAAGAGATCATTTCTATAGTAAAAATATAAAAAATATAAAATAAAAAATTAAAATATAAAAAGTTTCAAATGTGCCATCAGGAGTTTTTTTTTTTTGTTTTTTTTGTTTTTTTTCCGGAGCTGCGGACCGAACCCAGGGCCTTGGGCTTGCTAGGCAAGCGCTCTACCACTGAGCTAAATCCCCAACCCCTAGGAGGTATTTTCTCTTTCCCCTTTTCATACAATTTCAACAAGGCCACTTTTCTTTTACCTTTCTTTGTTCCTTTCTTTATTTCTTCCTTCTTTCTTTCCTTCCTTCCTCCCTCCCTTTCTTCTTTCCTCTCCTCCTCTTCTTCCTCCTTTTTCCAGTTTTTCTAGACAGTTTCTCTGTGTAGCCCTGGCTGCCCTGGAACTCATTTTGTAGACCAGGCTGGCTTTAAATGCAAAGATCCACCTGCCTTTGCCTCCCAAGAGCTTTTCTTGCTGCATATTTGGGAGGTGGGGGAGAGGGAGGCTCTCACTCTATAGCTTAGTCTAGTCTTGTGATCCTCCTGCCTCAGCCTCTGGAATTCTGGAATTGTAGCTGTATGCTATCCAACAGGTCCTTTTTAGCTGCATTCTTGTTTTCTCTAGATTTGCTTATTCACAACTTCTGGAACAAAAAGATGGGCCAGAGGAGGGAGATTGGCAGATGTGTTTGCCTAAGAGCACCACGTGATGTGACTGAGGAAGCACACAAGCTTCTCCCCATGCTGAACTTCGACCCTCACAAAAATGTCCGCAAAGGCCATGACACTACAGTCAGATGACCCTGCATACTTTCTTCAGTGTTAGCTACATCTGACCAGAGAAATGAAACAAAACAAGGCTGGCTTGTAGAAAGGTAGTGGTTGTCCTGCCCCAGATGGATGCTGTGCCGTGTGCCACCGTAGATAACTGGAGGGTTAGGGACACCAAGTTCATATCAGAGCAATGGAAAGATCTTTAAAAAAACGTGTTGATTTGCTCTCCCTGCGCAACTGAAGTTATTCAAGGTATTCTGCCTCCCCAGAGTCTCTCTCTCTCTCTCTCTCTCTCTCTCTCTCTCTCTCTCTGTGTGTGTGTGTGTGTGTGTGTGAAGTGTGTGACTCGCCGTTACAACTTCTTGTCCTAAGACTCAAGGTCCAACCTGAGATGAGAGTCCCCATCAATGGCCCAGAAGTGTCCACCAACTCAAAAGCAATGATTTGTGTTGGAAGCTGGCAGGCTATCCATACCTTGGGTACCTTGGGGGCTTTCTTTGTTGGTCTGGACAATATTGGGAGTTAATCCATGTTTCTCAGAAAGGTGGCTAGGAACAGGAGTAGAAAAGGCTCCTGGGGGACTATCTTGGGAGGTAGAGCAGGCTAACCAAAGAGCTTCTGAACCCAGTAAGACTTACCAGGCCACACTCAACATCTGTCGACTAGTCAGGGAATTGGTATGCTATATCTACAGTGATGCGTTTCCTTTCCTTTCTTTCTTTCAAATAAGGACTTTATTTTTATTTTATGAACATTGATGTTTCGGCTGCATGTATACTCGTGAGGGTGTCAGATCCCCCTGGAACCGGAGCTACAGACAGCTGTGATCTGCCTTGTGGGTGCTGGGAATTGAACCTGGGTCCTCTGGTAGAGCAGCCCACGTGCTCTTAACCAGTGAGCCATCTCTCCAGCCCCAGGGATCCTTTTCTGTGTGGCAAATGTGGAGAGACTTTTAGTGTTCCTCACTCCAAGGTGATGAAGGACATACAGAAAATAAAACACCACCTGCTTAAAATAAAACACACCAATCCCAGGGTGCATCCCGCCACCTCCCTTCCCTTGTGAAGGCCTTTATAAGCTGGGGCACTAGCTGAGTTGGGGTTTGTATATGTAAATTTTCTGGGTGCTTTGTTTCTAGGAAGAGGATTCCAGAGGCCCTTGAAGTCCTCAGCCTGAAATCCATGTTAATAGGGGAAGTCTTCTTCCCCCCTTGGGGAGGTTTGGTTGGGAGAAAACTGACCCTGAGTGCACGCTGGGCAAACTAGGTCGAAAGAACTGATACGGTCTGCAGGGTACTTATTAACCACCGTTCATTTGCAGGATCGATATTTCCAGCAAAGGAGTCAACACTGAAGATACACCATTTTGCCTGGCTCTTTCCTTGACACAACAATTTATTTAATAAATGCATCTGCTGCAGAAGAAGGCACCGGGCACTGTGTCTTTTATCTGCAGGATATGCAAAGCGCATTTATTCAGCTTTTATCTCTGGAATTGTATGCTGATCCCATACATATAGATTGATTTTGTTCAGGTAGATAATGAAAAGTCAAGTGGAAAATTACACAATGGCACTCACGATCCCGGTCTTATATCGGTATATAAATTGGTTTATTATTTCATTCTATTAAAGGGGCTCCCCTCTTCAGGAAAACTTAAAAAACGCACTGTATTGTCTACCCATCTGGATTTTCTTGGGAGAAAGAGCCTGGAAGGAGAGAGAGGGCGAGATGATTTCCATTTTTTCCATTCTTTTGGTTAATTGTACCAGATAAGTGAGCGCACCCCAGGGTGTTTCTGGGGACTATTTGCTTCCCACAGCCCACTTCAGAGTCAAGTCAGGGGCTTCTGCGACTTAGATCATTATGGATGAGAATAAATCTGCCCCTCACAAGTACCCCGTTACAAAGGTGAATATTTTTACTAAAGGCAATTTATGATTTTGTCCCAGTGACTGAAAGTGGCAACTCCCTCTGGACTGCGTGGAGACCAGGGGTGAGAGGGTAGCAGCAGGAAGAGGCCACCACCCAAGGACAGCTCTGAGCTGGAATCCTGGAGGAAACGTTATTAATAAACATCTTCTGGACATTTGGCAGCCCGTGGAGCTTGCTCCAGCTTAAAGCAATTAATTCAGGACACCGACATCAACTCTCCAGGTCTTTGACAGCTTGGAGCCGAAATAAAAATGCTAGTTCTCCGGGGAAGAGGGGAGGAGGGCCCGCTCTTTGCTGGACTGTTTGCTTATGGGCCCAGCGAGCAACCTTCCCTGCAGAATGAAATGCAAGGTCGCACACAACGAACCGGCAGAGAATAGAAGATGGGAACGAACAGTTTGAACTATTTGCTCAGCAGAAGGGCACCACAATGCTGGGGTAGTGGCTTTCCCATGCATCCACTGTCCCTTCTTTGGGATCTTTTGTTGTCCCGTCTCCTTTGGCCAGATAAGAACACAGCTGCAGCCTTGTGGCTAAGTAAGGCTTCACTTATCCCCTTAAATCTCGGGGTGTCTTTTACTGTACCAGGCATAGATCAGTTCTTTCTTTTGACCAGGGGACTAGGGGGGAGGGAAGGAAGAATTGAGGGGGAGGGGATGGAGGGAAGACTCTCACATTGCTGATGTCTGGTTCATGCTTTTCTTTCTCTCCTTTTTAAATCCAAGCTGGGCTAAGATGCGATCTTTGTGGGCCAGTTTTATTAAAGGGTCAGTGTTTTGTGCCAACGTGTTGCCTCTGGGGGAGAGTTGTATGTGCCTGCTGTGTAGGGAAGAGTAGTTTTGAAACAGAGTGTTTTCAGAGTCCCTCAGCTGCTAAAAAGGGGCAGAATCTGAAGGAGTTAATTTTAAAATTGTTCAATTACAGTATTAGGTTTCTGAATATCAGTTTGGCTCTTCCTCTAACCGTTCATTTGTTCCAAATTGTGTAATGATAGCATATCATATTTGAAAGAGACCTGGAGATGGGGGGGAGCATAACGTGCTTTTGTATTTGCTGTCAATTGTACTTATAACTTTAGGTGTAAATTCCACCTAGAGCATCAGCAACATGCACTCCCGCATGCATCCTCTTAAAAAAGCACAGCTTGTTTTAACCACCACAAAAGAAAGTGCACACCGGCCTAACCTTTAGTTTATATCCAAGTTGGTGTTTCTGAAGTTGTTTCCAAGTCACAATCGCACCGAGTTTTTGTGTCCCTGGATGTTGTGTTCTGACTCAATGGATTTTACCACAAGTTGGCTTTGGGAGTCAGGCTCCTCCGATTCTATTGTAATAAGGCTGATTTAGCATGAATGGTTTTACAAGGTGAAAAGGCAAAAAAAGGTTTACGCCAAAGAAAATGGTTTGCTATGAACACATCAGACATTCGCCACCCAAAGTACGTTTCCTCCCAGTAAGTTTGGGGGCTTGGAGTGCTTGCATGGCTCTCTGTTTTCACACTGACAAAACTGATAGGGAAAACCCTCTTCCCTATATTTTTCCTGCTGGGTGGTCAGAGGGAAAGGCCAGGAAGCCAAAGGCCTCCCATTGAGACACTCTTCTGTAAGAGGCGACCTCACATGGTGCCTCCGGGACACCTGTGCATCTCTGCTCACTGTGGGGGTGTGCTGTGAGCAAGCAGTCAGAGGCCACGTGTCACCTCCCACTCCTGCTAGAGGGCTCTCCTGCAGGGAAACTGCCACCTACAACACATTCACCACACACACGGCCTCTAAAATGTCCACAGGCAGAGCTGGGAAGTGATTTTGATGGCAGTGAGTATTGTGTGTGTGTGTGTGTGTGTGTGTGTGTGTGTGTGTGTGTGTGTAAGAAAAGAGATACCTAGACATTTGCAAATGTTTAATGACACTTATAAAAAGACCAAAATAAAGACTCCTATCGAACGTGTCATCTTTTGCTATGATTTTCTATACACGTGTAAGAAATGGATAATAATCTTAAAAAACGGATTACATATTTAAGGCCTGTTCCAGTTTTTCTGCTTTTCCTTTGTAAACAGACATCTCATCATATCCTCTAATAAAGGTACTTTTTTGTTTTTTCCCTCTGATTATATGCTTAGGCGACACGCGTTCGTTTCATCTCTCCAGAAACAGGCTGTAGCAGCGATGTTAACCAATCCAGATGAATATATTCGTATTTCTTTTTCTAGCTTTGGTCCAGGGATTTTTTTCATTGTGGCATTTTAAGATATATCTAAAAATCATGTTGAATCATGATGGATAGTTTGAAAAACAGGTAGGGAATCCTCTTCTTCGAAAAAGACTCTCTTCCTCCCGAGTCCAAGGCTTTCCTCGAGAGGGATACTGGGTTTTTATTTCTAATTTCTGGAAGGGTACAAAGCTGCACGTGTTGGGAGGCCCCCAGGGGAGGAGCATCACCAAGGGGGAGGGCAAACTCACAAATAATGAATTGAGTTTAAAGACTGTGGTCAAATGCAAGGAACAAGTGATACTGATCTTATATGTAAGGGGCCTGGACATCACACCAGCTGCCATGGGGTTTGATTAATGAGGCATTAAGGGGATCGAGTGACACTTACAGCTAGTTACTTATGGTGCTAATTTCAAAACACTTTGTGATAGACGAAGAGACTCTGCTCATAATGCAAAGTAATTTGTGGTGTGTTCCTGGCGAATGCATTTAGTGAAGCAAATATAGTTATGCAGAATTTAAATTAAGGTTGACACTAATGTAAACAGAGCCCAAGAACCACTGTCCAATAATTTGATGAGGACACAGGTTTTAATCAAGCCTCTTCCACTAAAATAGCGATTTAAATCCCCATCGTTTAAACTGGATAAAATGCTTAGGCTGGGAGAGCTGGGCATGGGAGTGGGTGGGTGGGTGGGGATAAAAATTTACAGGGAAAAATATTTTTTAAACAGAAACACAATGTTTCTTAGGGAAAGTCTGACTCTGCAGTAACCCAGCAGAAAGAGACAAACATCCTTTTAAATTGCAGGTTGATTTCAAGGCTAGAATCTGGGTATTGATCACATTTCAGCTCCAAGTGTTAAGTTAGGATTTGATTATATTCTAGTAGTATTGATCTCTGGATAAAAACATTCTGGAAATGAAGAGGAGAAAGTTGAGAGTTAGAGGTTCCAAAGCACTTGTCTATTTTTTTTTTAAGCGAATGTAACTCCCTATCCCATTCTTATTTGAACTGAAAAATTCCCTGTAGACTGGGAGAGTGGGGGAGGGGCAGCTCACCCAGCCCAGGCAGCCTTCCTGAGAGGTTGGCTTTTCCTGGGTACCCTCACTCACACATGGCTTTGTCTGGAGTTGCCAATTTATCTTGGAGTCACTGGGGGAGGGTGGGGGTCAGCCGACATTAACATTAATTAAAATGCCAGCAGCCTGGGGTCGGGGCCCAGGAGGTTTTGTATATGGGAAACAAAACGAAACGAAGAGCAATTTATTCTGTCACTGCTCTTGCAAGGACAAACAAGTAACAGTTTGGCAACATTTCCTAGAGCCTCTGGACTTGACTGCTGGCTGAGGAATGGAAGTTAGCTGCTCCCCAGTTCTCCAAATCACATTCCTGACACATCGTCCTGGGAAAAGAATTTCTAAATTGGAGTTTGCTTCTATGCTTGAAAGAAAGGACCAAAAATTATTTTGGAGGCAACAAGTAGTTCCAATGTGAAATATTCTGAAGAGACTTCCAGAGTTCCAGTTCATGGCCACTCACCTTCAGTCAATAGGGGACATTTAGGGGTCTTTAGGTGAGCTAGGCAGAATAGACCCCAAGGAGATGTAACCATACTCATGGACGCACTCACGGAGGAATGGCAGGGACAGGTGACTCCAGCTCCCTGCCTGTGTCCTCTTTAGTTTAACCCCACAGAGGATGTCAAAAGCTTAGATGTGTGATTCTTTGTGGCCACCTCCGGGCTATGGTGGGACTTCACTGTGTTGAGCTACCATCCCAGACACCCTCTCTGTGAACATGTAAGAGAAGAAAAGTGATCTTTGGTGACGTTTCTCTGATGTTAGAAAAAAACAAACAAAAAGCCAAAACCATACCAAACTCAGCCTATGTTCATCACAGCCTTGGGGAAACCGTTCTGAATATCGTGGGTCTACACAGTGCTCTCTGATGCTAGAAAACTCTGACCTTGGAACACTCAGAGGCAGGTGGAAGAGAACATCACCACTTTGAGGACCCGTCTAGAGGTGTCTAGGGAGGTAGGATTCTGAGAGCTGGCTAGCTTCAACTTTGTTCTAGGTCAGGATCAGAGGCACGGGGGAGCCACATGTAGACTACATTTGGGATATCAGAGTATTTTCTAGAAAGATGGGTACATACAATTTTAACAATCTGCTAGGTGATGATTCTGGGAACCTCTTACACAGAAACTCGCATCCTTCCTTTCTTTCACGGGGTTGAGAACAGCCTCCTTGGCTGAAGAGCACTTAGCACACAATATTGACTCTGGCCATGGGGAAGGGCCGCCTACATGTCCTATAGGCCCATTATGCCCATGTACAACTGGATTATAGTGAGCCCCTGCTCACAGCAGGTACCAGTCCTAAGGAATAGATCTCATGTCACCCCTTACCCAAGTTCCCCTACTTAGCCCAACTGGAGGTTCTGGTAGACAAGGAGCCTGCTAATGAAAACCCAGTAAATCTTTCTTTTTCACCTTTGCCTCCTCTGCAAGCTTCATCATCTGACTCATCATCCTAGGAATTGACATATATTCCCCTTCTGTTTCCAACTGGAACACTGTCTTCATGGATCTCCACAGAGTCACAACATTGGCAACTCCAGTCATACTGTAGGAATTGCATGACAGAGACATTTGACTGTTCCCTGTTTTTGTTTAAGCCATGGTTTTAGAGGAGATAACTCTCTGGGATCCTTGTCATCCATTCTAGAAAGTGTTTCTCTTGCTTGAGCACAGATACCTTCTCCCTGCCCCTGATGGCCACGAGAAGCTTGGAAGTGTCAACTCTTCTCATTGGTCTGTCCATCTTGCTCTCCCTTAAAAGATAAAAACAAAGCAATTCCTCAGACCATTGATTGAGGAACACGGTGTGCTTCCCAGTCTTCTCTGGAAATAACTGATGAGGGCAGGTCAGTCTCACATCTTGTTAGAGTAAACCAGGTGGAACGTGACGTAAGCAGCCAACACTTGGAGTCAACCAGAATAGCTCAGGTTCTCCTGATAGCCATTTGAGAAAAATACAGGCCTGTTTCTTCTGTCCTACCTCTAGATGCAGAGTCTCAGTAAAAATACCAACATCAACTGAGTTGCTAGGGGAGTTTATGGTTATCTGAGGAATTTGTCTCAAGTGGGGTTCAAGGGCCATCACGAGCAGGTGTGGGATCCCAGCCTGCACACCTGCTGCTCTCAGGCTAGGGTGCCTCACCCTCGTCCCTCTTTTCTAGGCTCTTCTTTGAAAATGTCCCCTTCTCAGGCACAGAGCTATCGTCTTTTAGCCATGTAGCTCTGGGCCTACAGACCTCCACAGACATTCTCTGAAACAGAGAAGAGAACTAATTTCCTCTTATCAGTTTTAAAGCACAGAGTTTTAAAGAACGGAGGTTCATAGGATATACTTATCCTTCTCATGTCAGACCATAGGGCACTCCTGTACAGTACCTACAACGTCTAGAGAGTTAGTGATTAGACAGGGCCTGGGGTTGTCTGGGAGAGGCTCTTGATGGGGCCAGCTTCCTGCCCAGTCATTCCAGTTGAGCCTTAGCATGGTGTGCTCAAGTAGGCTGGCCCTTGTCACATGGCAGCCCTGGAGGCTGGGAGTCAGGGGTGGGATTGGAAGGTTAGGACTGGTGAGGTCCTAGCTTATTCAGAATTGATGGGAAGAGTGCACAAGTCCAGGAACAGCCCGTGATAAGTAGGTGGCAGGACCTGGGCAGTGGGTGTGGGTAGGGATGGAGATTCTCTTGGAATCCTGAACAGAAATGCTGGGGCTTAGATATTTTTCTTTTGTTCTTCTGACTAGCATTTTAGGTACTCATTTTCTGTAGTGTTTCTGGGTTTTGCTGTCTCTTTGTCCTTTGTCCTCTTCTTCCATTGGGTACCCGGGAGTCACTACCCTATTGACTGCTATTTGGTGGATCATTATCTACCTCATTCCATATAAGTCGCTCTCTGTGTAGCACATTAGACATACCTTTACTCCCAGAGTGTTGATAGAACAATTCATTTTGTGGAGGTGGATGCGTCTGAGCATCCAATGAGTAAGATACTAGACTGTCCTTGGCAAAGCCAGTTGGCTTTCACCTCTGCCTTTTAGGGCTTCTCCAGGCCCTGGGTGATTATAAATGCATTGGTATTTATCAGACATGTTCCAAGAAGTATGTAGAGATTCTGGTACAAATTCTGACAGCTTAGGTACATTTTTAGAAGGTTTCTGGGCACATTGAACATGTGTAAAGTCCATACAATTCTAGGTGGCCATCCACTGGCCTAGGCCAAAATGACACGGTTTGTGACCACAAGGAACTGCCAATTCACACTTTTAGGTTCCATGAAGGTTTGTGGATCAATGTGTCAGTGATATCTAGACTCTCTCTAATTACTTAGCAAGTGCTTTTAATTTTTCTTTGGCAACACCATGTTGACACTTTCCCATTCTGTCTGCCAGCAACATTTGAGTGCAGATGCTTTATAGCAAGGAAGGAAGGACCGTGTCACTGTTGGGATCACTTAGCAGCTTCTGGCACTACCTGTGCTGTTCACAGAGTCCCATTAATGTCCACAAGGAGGAGGAGCTTCTAAACTTGCTTCCTGCCGGTTATCACTTAGTACTTACTTTTTTTTTTTTTTTTAAATGCCATAGCATTTCATACCTATCATTTCAGTTTCAGTGATGGAACATACTGTAAACTTTGCTTCTATTTTATAAAAATTAATTATAGATTGTCATAGAACAACCACAGAAAATTTATATTAAAAAATATTAGTGGGGCTGGAGAGATGTCTCAGTGCTTAAATGTGCTTATGTCTCTTGCAGAAGCCCTGGGTTTGAGTCCCAGCATTCACATCTGCCTAACATGTCTATTCAGGGAATCCAATTCCCTCTAGATTCCCAGGCACCTACATGCATGTGGTATATACACATGTAGACAGGCAACCATGCATATACATAGATAAACACAATAAATAAATCTTAAGAGAAATGTTGGTGGTTACTATGTTTTGATCTATTGTATCTTGAATCTTAAGTTTTCAGTTGATAAAAATAGATTGAATTTTCTTAAAGAAAGGTAGCCTAGTTGGTAGAGTGTCTAACAAGGATAAAACCTTGAATTTGTCGCCAGAATCACATAGACAATGAGATGATAAATGCTTGCAATCCTAGGACTGAGGAGGTAGGGTCAGGAAGGCAAGAAGTTGAAGGAAATCGTCAGTTACATAGTGAGTTGAAAGTCTGCCATGCATGAATTTAACGCTGTCTTTATGAAACAAAAACAAAACTAAAACCACAAACAAATAAAAAAAGCAGCTCGCATAGTCCTGCCAGCATCATGACAGATAATTGAGAATCCAAAGTGGACAGGTTAGGTAGATTGTCTTTAATCAGTATCAGTGTGAACATGAGGAAAAGACATGCATAATTGATGTAATGCATTCGGAAACTGAATGTTTTCAACAGGAAGTCAAATGAGAATTGCAGCAGCCTTAGGGTCTCACTCTCAGACGATTGAAGACTCAGAGGGCAGAGGAGTATACACGGATACCACCAACAAAGTCCAGATGGCGGGAAGTTTCAGGGCATGTGGATTCTTCAACAAATCACAGAGAAAAAGAGCGAGGGACTGACATATACACTAGCTCAATATATATGGGGTGTTGTTCAGGTCTTTTTTTTTTCTTTTCTATTCTTTTGTCCTTTGCGTTTTTCTGATGTTTGAGAGAGAGTCTGGTTATATAGCCCAGGCTGGGCTAGAACTCTAAATCCTTCTGCTTCCTTGAAAAAGTGTCCTGTATTGAGCCTACTTCTGCCTCACTGCTGTTCAGATGCCCCTCCTGACTTCCTTTGGTTCATTTCCTAAGATAACCTGCCAGTGGGTTCTGTTGGCACGCCATATCTTTGCCCACCCTCCGAGAGAGCTCTAAAAGTGCTGCATTAGAAAATAACGGGTTTACGTGAGACTTTGTGCTGTTCTTGACTGTAAATTTTATTTTGTGCAGATCTTGCGTAGGGAACCATAGTTTGTGTGTTATTGATTGCAACAGGCATGTCATATCCAAAGGGTGGCATTTTGTAATAGTCTTCTTTCTTTTGTGGATCTCCTAATCTTTCTGTTCCCTGTTTTGTGATGTTTCCTTAGCCCTGGAGGTGGTGGTATTGATGCCCTGCTTAGGGTTGAGCACTCATTTGTCCTTTACTCTTAGCATTTTGACCAGCTGTGAATCTCTATAGCAACCTTTGCCTGCTACAAAAAGAGCCTTCTCTGACCAGACTGAGGATAGCACTGGTCAGTGGGCATGAACATAGAACTACATGTCCATTGCAAAGCATCTGTAGTAGATTTGTCTAGCATCTTTAACCTTGCCTCCAACCCCCTTCAAGCCACATGCTTCTGACCATGTGTACAGTACCAGACATATACCCCCGTCCTGTGAAAAAGGTTTCAAATCCAATTTTTGTTCATTTGTTTTTAAAGTGTTTCTTGTCAGGAGGGTGTGAAGGTTTATGCCTTTAATTCCAACACTTAGAAGGTAGAGGCAGGCAGATCTCTAAGTATGAGGAACATCCAGGGCAACATAGAGAAACTTTGTTTTAAAACAACAACAACGACAACGACAAGAACAAGTGGTCCATTACCTTCTAGTGAATCCAAGATGTGTGCTCACAATAGGGTCTTAGTACTTAGTTCCAACTGGCAAACAAAAGGCAGCCCTTATATTCTATCTTCTGCAGCTTCTCCGTACTGCTTTTAGTATCCTTGTGAAGTTTATTTGAGCCCAACCAAAATTCTTTAACTATCAAATGCATGTAAAGGGTTTTCTATTGCTGCACCACTCTTAGCCCTCCCATGAGGGATTCTGAACAGGTGGGAAAGGGGGCTCTGTGGAGCTTTGATCCTTGTCCAAGGCCTTGGCATTAGTGGAAAAGCCTCAGTTTCAACTTTAGCCAGTTCAACCCTCAAGGCCAGGCCGACCTTTCGTGTCTCTGCACCCCTTCACCTGCTGCCTTAGTCCAGTGAGCCAGGTAGCCTAGGTATCTTACTGAATAGTGTGACCGTCCCCTGGAGTAAAAGATGAGGCAGGAAAACTGTGGGAGACTCCTCTTTTTTATCAAACTCTCATCATGAGTAATGAATTTCAGCAAAGATAAGTTGCTTCATTTTATTCATTTTTAACTTAACCAATGTGACACTGCTGATGGTTTAATCCAATAACTTAAAAAAAAACTATCAAAAGACATTCACAAGTTCTCTACCGCCCTCCCTCTTTCCCTCCCTCCCCTTCTCTTTCTGTGTATGTTATATTGGTATATTTGTGTGTGTGCCTGTGCAAATAGAGCCCAGAGATGAATACCAGATTATCTTTCCAAATTTCTTTCCAACTTCATTTTTAAGTCAGGGTCTCACTGAACTGGGCTTACCAGTCTGACCAGCAAGCTCCAAGTCTAAGTCTTCCTAACACTGGGATTACAAGTATGAACCACTGCAGTTGTTCATATGTCTGTATACTGGGGTCCAGAAGGCAGGGCCTCATGCTTGCATGGCCTGCGTCCTACAGAATGAGTTCTCTCCGTAGCCCCTGAAGGCTCTTGTTAAAGCTTTTCTTATCCTCTTGATATCCCAGTCAGTTGTTTCAGAGAAGGAGCCAGGAGAACCAATGCTGGGGAGTCAACGGTGGTTTTGAAGCATGAGTAAGCGTTTTCTAGATAAAGGAGAGGAGAGGAAGGACATTCCAGGCAAAGAAAACCAGTGCGTCAGCTCCTAGTTTGGAATCTCTGTGGCCCCTTCTCCTCTGGCCTTATCTGTCATGCTTCCTGACCTATCTGTATAGTCAAAACCACTGCCTGGTACCAAGAACTCACTGAACAAATACCTGTGATTGTTGAGTAACATTACAAGCACTATGACTGGCTAGGGGAAGGGTCATGTCATTGTTTTGGGTTTCAAACTGTCAGCCAGTTATGATACCATTTTTGCATTCAACCCCAGATTCTTTCTTTCCTGAGAATTATTTATTTTATGTATATAAGTACACAGTAGCTGTCTTCAGACACACCAGAAGAGGACATCAGATCCCATTATAGATGGTTTCGAATCAACATGTGGAATTGAACTCAGGATTTTTGGAAGAGCAGTCAGTGCTTTTAACTGCTGAGCCATCTCTTCAGCCCCTCCCCCAAATTCTTATCACTGAAAATAGAACAAAACACTGAAAGTAATGTTCCCACTTGGTATCTGTGATTTCTCCATCTAGCCTACCCAATGATGTCACCTTGATATTCTTGAAGAGCAGTTAAAATACTTTTTTCTTATACTCAAGAAGCATTAGTGACTTCGCTGTACCTCTTGTGCTCAGTATAAATACTTCCTCCTGACTTTTAAGACTTATCTCAGTATGAGCACTTAACTTCTTCAGGTTCCTGACTCATTTCTTACCACTTTACTCTCTACAGAATAGTAAAACCAAAGCATCTCCTACACTCAGAACATACTGTTTCTTCACTTTCAGATCTTTTCTTCATGTGGTTCCTTCCCTCTTTATAGAAGAGTTATGTCTCCCACATGTATCTGCTACCATGTTTCCATACCCAAGCCCAATGCTGGCACCACAATTTTTAGGAGTTTTCTCTTACCCAAGGTCAAACCAAGGTACTACATCCTCATCCTCCAGGAGTCTTCTCTGATCAAACCTACCTACCATTTTGTAGCTTGCTTATGGTATTGACTCTGTCATCTTATAATTTGATTCTCTACACTCATGGTCCTAGCACAGAGCCTTAGATATAGTAGGTACTGTACAACATTTGTTGAAATACCAAGGACTAGTTATGTGCCAAGATCTTGGTTACATGTAGGAGCTACTGCAAAAAAAAAAATTCTGAAAATGATAAAATAGAAATATGAAGACTAATTTTTGTAAATTCAAAGGATCGTGGAATATAGATTATTATATGCTGATGATGGCATATTATATATGATGATGATCATGGTATTAATAGTGAAGATAATGGTAATGATGATTATGATGATGATGATACTGATTATGATGATAATGATGATGGTAATGATGATGGTAATGATGATGTTGAGAGGGGATAATATGATAATGGCAATTATGATGGTGACAAATGTGGAGGGTGTCTATATTTCTGAGTCTTCTTTCCTCCTTTATCATTTTGTTCTGTCCCCTAGGACACTGATCCTAATGGCTTTATTAGCCAGGCTCCCCACTACTTTCTCTCTTTCTGTTGTGTTAAGCCAATCAGAGTATAAGATGGGAAAGGAGGTTTGGGTATTGTTATAGTTTGTACATGAGATATATGCTGTAAACACATTTGGTGAAATCTTGGCTTTTAGCTATTAGTTCAAGTGAGAATCGATTATATCACAAGGCTGCTAATTTCATGAATGAATTCATCCCCCAATAAGCTCATAGCTAAATGAGCTTTTAAAGCCCGAGACCTGGTTAGAGCAAGTAGATCATTGGGGTCCCCTAGCCCCTTGTTGTTTCCTTTCATCCCTCACCACATGCTCCTCCTCAATATCCATGGACCCACAGTCAACAGATCCAAGGGACTGTAGACAAAAACTTTTAAGACCATAAACTAAACTAAAACAGAACCTTCTTCCCTAAGCTGTTTAAGTATCTTGTCTCAGCAATGCCAAACTGACTGATACAGACATGTGTTTTCCAAGCCTCTGTTCCATCTTGGAAGGTCACAACTCCTTTCAGACACCTATCTTCCCTCCCACAATTAGAGATACTGTCACTATGGTAGCAATTTAATAATTAGTTCATCTGGTTTGGGATGGCAATGCCTCCCTGTTATTGCTAGTCTCAGAGAACTATTTGTACTCTTTGTTGAAACCTTGATAGAGGCAATGACTGATGGCAGTGGCAATGAAGACAGTGAGGGTGGTAAGGTCTTCTCAGCTGAGAGTCTGAGAATTCCATTAAGCACCTCATTCAGGAAGACTACAAGATTACAATAGACACAGGAATCCCAGTGTATCATTTAGCTATTCATGTGTAACAAATGATCCTAAATTCCATGGATTGAAACAATAATGACTTCTTATTTCTTCCCCTTTGCAGGTTAGGAATTGCACAGCAAGATGGCTTTCCCAACTCCACCATGGCTAGAGCCTCCTCTGCAGGGGCTGAATCCCATTGACCTTGGCTTCATTTGGATACATTTCAAGGGTGAGCACTGACAGAGAGGACAAGCCAGACTCAAGTCATACTGCCTTATAGCTCAGCCTTCAAAGGCATATGGAGTCCCCTCCACTACATTACTGACCCCTCATTACAGAAGGAGAGGTATAAGCTCCACCTCTTCCTTATGTCCTGTTGGGGGTGGAACACAGAGCTCTGATTCCATGCATAACAGACACTCTACCACTGAGATACATCTCAAGGCAATTGACCGGAACTGTTGGTGTCTCGTTGTGTGATGTGAACTTAGGCCATTGTAGGATCTATGCAAGTATCTTTCTGTATCACTTCTTTCTTGCCCAGAAGTGCTTACTGTGTAGAGCACACAATGATAATGACAATGACCCAAATCCCAAGGGACCTGAGTCTCTTAGTCACCACTTGGGGATACCTGCCCAATCTTTATTGACCTCCATGATGTACTACTTAAT
Source organism: Rattus rattus (assembly GCF_011064425.1). Lineage (NCBI taxonomy): Eukaryota > Metazoa > Chordata > Mammalia > Rodentia > Muridae > Rattus > Rattus rattus. The sequence continues at coordinate 127,584,181 of NC_046158.1, read as the reverse complement.
TAGTGTTTTGGTCCTATCATATTTGATGGTGGCTGTACACGTAGGAACTTACCCGTAGCTGTATACCTTAAGCTACAGGATCCTTCTCCCTGTTTTGGCAGCACATCTACAATGACAGCTAACTACTTGGATTAGTTTCTCTTTCTTAAAAGCTATACACTAGCCCCAAGTATTAGGGTGCAGTGAGATAAATGTGAGAAAGTGAAATATTCAGGGGTCATCAGGGTCACCAACTGCCAGGACCCTGGTGATATGCCCAGGCCAACAGTGAAAGTATGCTTGTCAACATGAAGGTAGGCCATAGATATTCAGCTCTGGTTTGGAGGGTCTCAGGGGGGCGAAGATTTCTATGCTGGAAATGATAGGCAGGTTTGTGTCGATGGGGGCCTTGCTCCATGAAGGAAGCTATCTGAAAGGGAACTTGGTTCCATGTCCATCCCAATGTAAAGCGAGGGAAAAACATCTGTTGAGTGATATTTAGAACTGACATTTTCAGAAGGAGTCAGTCTGTAGAGAGTTTTCACAGGGCTTGGAAAACCACATTTTCCTTTCTTTTCTTCTGCACAATCTGCAATTAAGCAGAATTTTAACAGTGTGTGTGTGTGTGTGTGTGTGTGTGTGTGTGTGTGTGTGTTAAAGCCATATGATATACATTGTGGCTTGATTATAGGATTCATTGCACTTAAAAAAGGTTTTCTATTTTTTGTGGGGCAGGGGTTTAGATCACCTCAATACAATAAAATTTTCAAAACAATAGTTCAATCAAATGTTTTTGATAAATAACATTTCTTTCTAGAGGCATTTGAGAGTAAGCTGAATACATCTGGCTCCTAAAATACTTCAATTGTTTTTGTTGTTGTTATTATTGTTGTTGTTTTTCACAGAGCTATTTCTACCTAACTATGACGCCATTGTCAATCACAATCAATTCATTTCTAACAATATGCTGTTCTAACCTTACATCAGCATTCCTACTAGATGACCAATTTGACTCAGTAGTGGTCTGCTGCCCTGACTCTGTGGCCTCCTTCAATCTGGAACCTGTACACCTCAGACCTCCATTTGTATACTATGACATACATATTTTTGAAAACTAGAGCCATTTACTTTTATTTTTTCATTTTTTTTGTATATTTGTTTCCGGGGATCAAACCCAAGTATTTATGTATCTTCAACAAGCACACTGCTGGGGAGTTCTGTCCTCACCCAAGATAGCATGGTATGTTCCTTGTGTTCAGACATGTTCCTATTCTAGTAGCACTATAAAAAGAAATCTCTATAAAATGGACTGGGCAGATATCTCAGTCATTAGGAGCACTTATTGTTGTTCTTATAGAGGACCTCAGTACCCACATGGCACTCTAGAGTCTGTAACTCCATTCCAAAGGATCCAGCACTCTCTTCTGATCTTTGAATTCAATAGGTTACACACACACACACACACACACACACACACACACACACACACACACACGCACACACACACACACACTCAAGCAAGGCACTCCTACCCATAAAATAAAAACAAATAAATCTTAAAAACAAAACAAACCTGAAAATCTCTATAAACAGAAGATAGCTAGCTGATTAGAAGAAAATTGTATATTTATGTTTACCAGTTTATCTCTTTGTTTTGTTTCTCCTTGCTATTGGTTCCATACAGGAATCCACTCTTCATTGATGTCTACATCTGCTGAAATCTATCCCTTTTCTTGAAGCATTTCATGAGTGTAGCAATGCATCTAACCAACACCATGATTCAGGCTTAGAAGCCTTGGCCCTAAGAAGACTATCTTGTGTCCCTTTGGTAGGCAAGTGTCTCCCACTTGAAGTCTCTTTCAGTCACTGAGCCGTTTTCTATCCTGACAGTATTGTCTTTTCTGAAATGTCATGTAAATGAATCATATTAAAGTAGGCTATGAGCCTGGCTGGTTTGCTTAGTGAATACATTTGAAGGTAATTTACCTTGTTGCATGGATTAACAACAGTCAGTTCCTTTGTGTGGCTGTGTAGTATTCTAATGCAGGAATGTACTACAGACTGTCCATGCATTCATCACTTCAAGGACATTTATGTTGTCTTTATGTTTGGGTAATCTTGAATACTGCCATCATAGACAAACAGATTTAGTGTGTATGTGTGTGTGTGTGTGTGTGTGTGTGTGTGTGTGTGTGTGTGTGTGAAAAGGAGTAAGAGCACTGGGTCACATGTAGGCAGATTTGTGCTTAACCTTAGCAATATAGGAGACTGCTAAACTGTTTTGGGAGTTACTCTCCCTGGCAAGGAGTGCTTATAAGTTCCACATATTGGTATTTGTAGTATTCAGGCAGCATTCAACTGTTCTAATATAACCACATTAGTTTTGCTTGGCTGTTCTGTATTCCATAATGACAAATGGTGTTGAACACCTTTGCTCTGCTTATGTATACAAATGCAATGTAAGTAAAGACTCTTTTTTGATCTTTACTGAGTTGTTTTCCTGTTATTGAATTCATGGTTATTTTAGACAGCATCGGCTAAGGTAGTCTAGGCTGTCCTTGAATTCATAATCCTGCTGTTTGCCCCCACAAGTACCAGGATTACAGGCTTGTACCACCACAAAAAGGGAGAGTTTAATATTTTTATTTTTTAAAAAAGCCTGGGTAAATTCTCCGATGCCTTACAAATTTTTCTTTACCCCCTACTAGAACTGTAACTTCACACTGACTTAATACAGTCCTTTTAGAATTTAAGTGTTTTTTGAAATCTGAAATTTGAAATCTGACTTTTCAATGTTTTCTTTCATGTTCTGTGTTTCGGATGACATGTTAAGGAGTATATGGCCCGAGGGTGTGGTGACATATGCCTGGAACCCTCAGGAGACTAGGGCAGAAATCTTGTAACCCTCAAGCTGAGCCTGGGCAACACCCAGACTCTGTCTCAAAAGCAAACCTGACCTCCAAAATTAGAGCTATCTTCTAATATGAGGTCGGAGAGATTTTCTTCTGTATTTTCTTCTAGTCTTTTTTTTCCCATTTCATATGTTTGTCCATATAGACTTTGAGTTTGTTTTTATCTATGGTGTGATGTAAATACTTAGTTCATGTGCATGTATATGTGTTGGCTTTCTAGGACATATAATATTACTGTAATTTATAGTATCATTTTACAAATGAGTATTTGTCTTAAAAACACACACACACAAACATACACACACACACACACACACACACACACACACACACACAAGAAATAGAAGATTTGGTGAGTCCTACATCACTTTTTGTTTTTGCAAAGTGGAGTAACCCAGAGCTTGACACACACAAACGCTGCACCACTGAGCCATGCTCCCTGACTTGGTTCGTTGTTGTTGTTATTGGTGGTGATGATGATGATGATGATGATGTTAAATACAACTATGTAGTTTGGGCTGGCGAGAAACATATTCCATGGCTCAGTTTGGGATTTCAGATATGACCTAATATTCCCAAGCCTGGCTCAGGTGTTATGAGAATGGCATGGGAGTTAAGGGGAATTTCCTGCTCACTCAGAACTAACAATCCTGTCTAAGCTGTTAAATAGGTCAGAGCTGTGAGATTCAGATCAAAGGAGGACTGGCCCTGCTGTACTAGTCAGGCCGTGGTTGGATTACAGCTAAAATTCCCATGTAGTATTTTACAAGATGTTAATGGATAAAATGTAGGATTAGAGCAGTCTTGCTGGGCTAGACCTTGTTGTATAGGAGAGGAAGTAGGGAGGTGAGGACTTGGGTATCAGTTCATTTTTCATTGTTTTGTTTATGGGACAGGAGGCTGTGTCATCCAGGCTGGCGTTGAACTCACAACAATCTGCCTCCTTCAACATTTTTAGTGCTGGGGTGTACTACCAGAGCTGACTACTATCATTTCCAAAGAGCAATAAAGAAAGGACAGCCTGGAATGAGAGCCTTATATTGAAAACTCCAGTTCTAATCATCAGTTTACTAGTCTAAAATTTCAATCCCGAGTCACTCTAGCTGTGGGACAAATGAATTGTTATCTTCTTGTTTTTCTTTTTACTCTTTTAACTTAAAAAGCTAGATATGTGGGGACCCCCCCCCCGCCCCATCTCCTAAGGTTGTATTGTGAAGGTCTGACTGCCCATAGTGGTGCATACAAATTATCCTATACTTTAGAGGCAGAATTTCACTTTAGAAGGGGCTCTGCCTGGGGACATCAATGTGACAATTGTCTACAGGTTGGTAGGCGGAAATTTCATTGGAATGGAGACCAATCAGAGACAACGAGGACAAAGCAGCTGGATGTATATGCCTTCTACATGTGACTGATCTAAGACACCCAGGCTGATCACTTTAACTAAGGCATAGAAGTCCAGCCAGAAACACCCCAGATTCCCTCTTAAACAAAACCAGAAGCTGGAGGTGATGGTTGGTAGGCACCACCAAATTTCTGGCTATCTTTCCTGGGACCAGTCACCATCCACTCAGGTTGTGTTCTTCCACTATGTATCCATGATTGGAGGCACCAGAGTACCATAACTACCCCCAAAGAAGCTTCTTCTAGAAAGCTGGAACTTAGATCAATTTAGCAAGGTGAATAGAAATGGAACACAGGGCTTTGCTGTGTACATAGGAGCTTTCTTATCTATGTGTGCATGTGCTGTACATAGAATGAGACAGGTACTGAGGTTGCCTATGTTTATGATACTGGGCTTTTTACTTTCTGGCAAAAAAAAAAAACCCATATAAAGTTAGTATGCATCCTTGCCAGGCATGGTGGCCCAGCACTTAAGAGGCTAAAGCAGGAAGATTACTCTAAGTTCAAGGCTAGTTTGGGATCAAGAGAAATTTTCATTCTTAAAAACCTACAACAACATCAAAAACAAATGAAAATAAAGCAAAAATGATGTACCCTATATATAATGATCTTTTAACTCAAAAAAAAAAAAAAAGAATAGAGCTTCCAGGGACTAAGCCACCACCCAAAGACTATACATAGACTGACCCTGGGCTCCAACCTCATAGGTAGCAATGAATAGCCTAGTAAGAGCACCAGTGGAAGGGGATGCCCTTGGTCCTGCCAAGACTGAACCCTCAATGAATGTGATTGTTTGGGAGGAGGGCGGTAATGGGGGGAGGATGGGGAGGGGAAGCCCATATAGAAAGGCAGGGGGGTTAAGGGGATGTTGGCCCTGAAACTGGGAAGGGGATAACAATCGAAATGTAAATAAGAAATACTCAAGTTAATAAAGACAAAAAAAAGAATAATGTATCAACATCAGGACCAAAAGTCAAGTACAGCTTTCTAGAGGGCTGACCCTTGAACTAAGACCTGAAGGAATGAGCCAGCCAACATGGGGTTTCTGGGGAAGACTAGAAGGTGGGTCATACTGGACTATGTGCCATTTCCGTAGAGCATGGAGATGAAGAGCCAGACTTCTAGAGCCCACAGGCTTCTAGGAACTTGGCTCTTAGACCCATTGCACCTCAGCTGCCTCCCCATAACTATTATTGATTTTTGGCAGCCTCAATGGTGAAGGGACAATGTCATGGCACCCGGTAAGTGCAATGCTAGTATGCAAAGAGCTCAGGTAATCCAGTTAGTCTGGAGCAGAGGGTGAAACAGTGAGGTGGCTGTAAGACTTCAGAGGGACTCATGACAAATAGGCTGGAATGAGACAGAAGGAATGTGGAGGTTATCTCTGAGGCAATGATTAACCAGCAAGGGTCTTCAGGAAGGAGCTTGGGGTTTTAGAAGGAGCACTTGAGCACCAGACAGGCCAATAAATTGCAGGAGGTACAACTGGAGGCAGGCAGAGCAGTTAAGAAATGTGCAAGAATCAGGTAAGAAAATAAGGCCAAGGAATGGGGGAGGGAGACAAAGACAGCAGGAGGGGTGAGGAGAAAAGGGAGTGAGGAAAGTCCAAATGTAGCAGAGTTCAGTTAGCTATGAGAGGCAGGTTGGGTGGAGGGAATGACCCAGGTTTTAGACTTGGTTAAAAAGGGGAGCCAGGTGGCAGGGGTTTCCAGGGAAAGAAAAGAGAGAGTGCGTGCATTCATCTGTAGGAAGTGGCAGGTTTTCCAAGTTAAGAGGCTCCAAAGCTGAGAACAGATTGGCTTGGAGGCCAGAGGAAGAGGGGCCAACCTGAGATGCCAACATGGTGGTTGTCAATAGGTTGGGAGGCTCCATTGGGATGGAGGCCTCTCAAAGGCAACAGGACAGAGCATCTGGGTTTATGAGCCTTCTCTGAGTGAATAAACTGGGGTACACACATACACACACACACACACACAGCATGCACACACACACACACACACAGCATGCACACACACACACACACACACACACACACACAGCATGCACACACTCATCCACATACAGTGTGCCTAACACAATGAAAACTCAATGGCTTTTACCATCAGCACTGTAGCCAGAACAAAAGGAAAAAGCTGAGGAGGGGTCCTAGGTGACAGAGGAAGGGTAAAATATCTCCTTATCAGATGTGGCGCTTGCTGATACCTCATCTCACAGCAGATAAGAATGAAATCGGATATTGGATTGTCTTTGGCTTAAACTCTAAATCCAATAGGTGGAAGAAGAAAGAAGCAGATGAGGACTTAAAATGAGAAAGACCAATGCAGCAATCACCGGTGCCTGACAACTGACTGAGCCACAACCTTGCAAGGAGTTTCCTCTCTGGAGTGTTGGAGTGCAGTCTGGGTGAACACAGCTCCTCCAAGAGGCTCCATTACTCTGTGGCAAGAAAATGTCTGTGTGTCACTGTATTGGCACCATCAATAGAGTAAAAGTTTTTTGACTCTTCATTCACTTCAAGGCCATGTGTGGGACAGAGTGGGCATGCTGACCAGCTGCCTCAAGGGAGAAGATTCTCCTGCCAAGGGAGGCCAGCCAGATGTTGTCTCAGACTCTCTACTAAGCCTCCAGGAGTCTGGATTTTGGATAGGGGCCATAAACCTTCTAGTGAGAATCAGTGCTGAGTCCTTGAAGCTAGAGAGTGGAGCTAGGCCACCAGCAGCCAGATCTAGACTAGAGGGAAGAAGGATTTGGAACCAAGGCCAGGAGTCTAGCTCAGGAGTGAAAGAACCAGAGGCTGGGTCTGGCACACAATGGGTCTACAGGAAGCCTCTACTTTTCAAACCAAGTCCCTGTAAACAAAGGCACAGTGCAGCCTCGTGGGTGACACTGCTCACTAGTCTGAACTTCCAGAGGCTGGGCTACCTTAGCCACTACTCCAGTGATTTCAAGTGAGTCCAAGTGTTGGTGACCTTGGGAACCTGGAAAGTAAGTGAAGGTGAAGGTTGGAGAATAAGGTGAATCCTTATTTAATGAGTCAGGACTAAAGCACCTTTAAGAATCATGGCAGAAATGCTTTGGAAAGCAGGGTCATGAACAAAGCTCAAGGTTTGATTTCACTATAACCGAGCGTCCCACACAGTCAACAAGTATTACGATTCTGACTGTGCAAACAGAATGTAACAGAAGCCTCAAGAGACTGACCGTCTAGGGCCACCCAGCTGGGAAGTAGGGAATTTTAAAGTTCTATTTTGACTTCCTAGGAGGTTCTGAGATCACATAACTTCTTCAAAAGGATCCTCTGATCCTTGGAGATGGCAACTCAAAGGCTGGGGAAGCCATGGAGAGAAACAAGAATTTGAGTGTGGGACAGTGTCTTTGATTGGAGATGCATACCCGGAAATCCTGGTATTTCCCTGGGTATCACCAGGATCATTCCACCAGTCACAGCAATGGTTAGAGGGTGTGTGCCATTGATCATGGAGGGCTCTTGTTTCAACGTTAGGTGGCAATCCATAGCACCTGAAAGTGTGTGTAGTCGCTGGGTATTTCTTTGCAAGGAGCACTATAGAGAACTACCAGGGTGGGAAACACTGCAGCAGGCTCCTCACCAGGGCAGGATTCCAAGTTCTCAGATGGCTGGTGCCCCTCTGCTTGGATATTTAAGTTTAGAGTCCCATCTAAAGAATCGCCTCCAGTTACATTGCTTGCTACCCCACATTTTTGCTTTGCTACCCCCATCTCCACCTTTGTTCTTGGTGGAGCTAATTAGGCTCAGTAGTTAATTAGTAAGACCCAAAATTCAGGAGAACAATGGCTGAGCTTCCTCTCCCCAGCTCCTCCCCTGGTAGGGCTCGAACAACCAGGTAAGAGGTTTCTGCATTCCTAGACTTTCTTTTATCTCTCCATTCTTATCAGGCAGGATTCTTTTTCCTGAGATAAACTCCCCTGCTGGCTGAGGTCAACATCTTTGTCCCACATTGGACAGCACTATGACATCCTTAGCAAGTCCATAGCTCATTCCTGCAACTCTCTATCTGTAAGGAAGCTTGAACAAGTTTGTCTTTGGTTAACAGTCTCTGTGTAAGGGAAGCCAGTTGTTCAGAGAGCCTGCCTGTGTCCCGTGGTAGTGTCTCACAAGCTTTCAGGCTGGGGCCCAACATGTCCATGCTCAGAAGCCCCCACCCCCACCCCCAGGACTGTTGAAAGGGTTTAGTCTCTGGGCTTTGCACTGCATTACAACTCTGTAAAAATGCCACTGTGATCTCTGCAGATAAGCACACAGCTCTGACTTCAGCCTAGCCTCAGATAGTCACCTGATGATTTTGTTGGTGAATTAGTCACCTTAAGAGCTGTTCTAATTTCTGCAATTCATTTTTACTATCATCATCATTTACTTTGGGGTGCAGTGAGAACAGAATATTTATGGGCACTCCAGTGGACAACTGGTACCTTCCTTTTACAGAATTTGAGTAGAAATCTAACTCACCCTCAGCCAACTTACAGCTACAAACATATAGGGTGGCTTCCAGGAGCTCTAGACAAAACCACACAGGAGCGACCCACTGCTGCTTCTTACTCTCCATCACACTGTGTACCACTCTTCCAGCCCCATCCCCCTGTGTCCACCATTTCTGGTGTTCATCTGGAGGGTTCGCTCTACTTCACACAGAGTAGCCAATCACAATATACTTTCAGCTTCAAAGAGGGGTGGATCCAAGAAATCACACTCACTAGGTTGGGTGATCACTCACTGCTTACAGGACACATGGTGGCTTTGTGCCTCAGTTTTCCCCATCTGCAAGTAAAGATAATAGTGCCATTCTACTAATTCTGTGTACAGCCCTCTCCTCATTTCCTTGGCTCACTCCTATAGAGACCCCCTCACCCCAGCTCACTTGCCTTTTAACACTCCTTCACCCAGGCCATTTTCTCACTCTTCCCACCCTAGAAGATCTGACCCTGTAGCCTCTGCTGATTCCTTTGGGAAGGTTCCTATAATCTTCAGAGTCAAGGCCATGTTCTTCAACACTGAATGTGAGCAAATCCTTTCCTGGACTCATCTTCATTTCTTCCAGTTTTACCTCCAGACCACTATTTCTCCTCCCAGGAGCTCCATGAGATTATACTCTGTCTAAAATCTCCCTTCCCTTATGGACACATACATACATATATAAGCATGAACATAGATGTATATACATCTACATAGACACACACACACACACATATATATATACATATATATATACATATATATATAATTCATTGCATTATACATTCTAGGCAAACACTATCACAAAACTATATTCCCAGATCTTCCTTATATTTTATCTGTCTGCATATTTAATTAATTTCTAAAAGTTCTATTTTACACAATATCAAATAATAATAAAGCATCCAGCCTTGTTATTCGTACAATTTGGGGTGAACTTTCTATTATGCGGCAAAACCTGTTTTCTAATCAGTTGTCCATCTGGTCACAGCGATGGCTATATGATTGATGTAGGAACTTTGTATTTGCTGAAGTTTAGGTGATACAAACACAAGAGAAGCAAATTATTGTGCCTTATTTATTCTTGCTAAATATATGTCCCAAAGAAGATCAAATTGTCAGCATGTTTGCTTTGGACCATTGAAGACAGATTAAGTGGGATGGCCAGATGTCTCAGTGGAGAAAGGCTCTTGCTGCCAAGCATGGCAATCTGAGTTCCATCCCTGGGATCCTCTTGGTGGAAGGAAGGAGTCCCTACAAATTGTCCTCTGATCTCCACATGTGTGCTATGGCATCTGCAAGTACCCCCAATAAATAAATAAGTTAATAAATATTATTAAGCCAGGCCTGTTGTCATATACTTATAATGTTAGCCCTTGGGAGTCTGAGTCAAGAAAAAATTTAAGGCCAGCTTATGCTATACAGAGAGACCCTGACTCAATAACAAAACAGAGCAAAACAAAATAACAAAATAAACTTTGTATAGATGTTTTTATTATATTAATATTGGACAAAAGCATTTTTATTTAATGTCACTTTAAGTTATGAAATAGGTAAGTGAAGCCTTTATTCTCTAAATCACTAATCTGGTAATATTGAAAAGTCTGCACAAGATTGGCAGACTCTTCCATAGGTCTGCAGAAGGTCTCTGACTTGATAAGGGGCTTGTGGTCAGGGATGGGTACGGTCCCAGGGAGAATTTCTAGGTGGTTTTGTTGCTTTCCTGGGTCCACGTTCTTATAGCACATATGTGATAAGCTTGACTGGGAAGCCCGGGGCCTTGGATTTTAACCTTGGCACTGAAAAGAGAAGAGAGGAGGGCAGGGAGAGAGAGAGAAGGATAGAAAGGAAGCACTACAACATACACATATACATACATACATCATACGTGTATATGTATGTATATGTATATTATATATGAGTATCTGTCATTAGGTGAGTGAACTCAAGAAAGCATGTAGTGAGTTCCTACACATTATTGACCGTTATCATTGTCGCATATGTATATAGTTTGTGCTTCTGTGAATTCCTTGAAAAGCAAGAGGCATCCTATCGTGTTTCTAATTCTGTATACACATAAAAATTCAAACAAAACAAAAACAAAAACAAACAAACAAACCTATTGCTGAACCTTTTTTTGGAAAGACTCTCGAGTTTTTTTCCAAATTCACAGACAAGGCTAAGATTTCTCCTCCAGTGCAAAGCTAATCCAGGAACAGGTAGGGGAAAAGTCTCAGGTCTGCAGTCTGGGCAGCTCACAACACAACAGCCTGCTGCCCTTCTGCTGGGGCTCCAAAGTTGAAAGCAGATTCTGCTGGGAAAACAGGAAATGTAGCTGTGGTCATCTGAGAGGTGACCCTGACTCTCTCTAGCCTAGGAACAAAGGGCAGTGATAGCTCTTTTGCAAGAACTAGAGTGGAAAGGAAGGGCTGGTTCATCAAAGGCTGGGACTTATTGGCTTAGTTTCTGCTCTAGATGACCACCTGTGCTCAGTTTCCTAACCTGTAACATGGTAACCTTCAGCTGGTGGTCTCCGGTTCTTTCTGATGTATTTCCGGGGAGTCATTTTGATTTAGATAAATTTTTGAACCATCTCATCCTTCCGCTCCCACCCTCCCCTCCATCAAGTCTCTCACCTAGACTTCACGCCTTGTGACCCCAACTTCAAAGCCAGGTGATGTGGGATCCTTGCAGAAGTGCCAGAGGCAACAATGAGGACTTGGACTGAGGCTGTGTGGGGGCTGCCCAGTTGGCATTCTTTAACCTGGTAACTATTGTGTTCAAAGCCACTGGCACAGCCACAGTGAAACAATAGGTTTGGCAGTTTTTGCCAGCAAAGACAAACAGGCCCTGAGCATAAAGGTCTCAAAGAACACTCAATAAAAAGAGCGTAAAAATATAACAATCTTTTTTCCTTGCTTTAAAATGGAGAAATAAATGTAGTACAACCACACGAAAAGAAAAACTAACACAATAAGAAGTCAAGCTCCTGCTAAAACCCTGTCTATCCCCTGTCCAGACAATTAGTTCTTTGGGGTGCTAGAAGTCTTATCTTCCTTTGTACTTATGACCCCAGAGCCAATTCTGTGCCTGTTGTTTGCTTTGCTTAGCACCTCGGGCTCTGGTATCTTCTCTCCTGAGTTTTATCAACTGTCAAGCATCGCAGCAATGTCAGGTGCCATAAGAAATCGGAGCATTAGGCTGGAGAACGATGTGCTGTTATAAACAGTGCGAAGATGAACGTTCCTGGGGGAAACCCATTCCATTGCATCAGAACTTTTGACTCTGTTTTCTTGTTGTTTTTGAGACAGGGTCCTCAGATGTATCAAACACACTATGTATCTGGGATGCCCTTGAATTTCTGATGCTCCTATCTCCACTTTTCAAGTATTGAGATTACAGGTATTAGCTGAAACTGGTTGATTAATTTGGTGCTGGGCATCCAACCGAAAGGACTTCTTGCATGCTAGACAAACCTTCTACCAACTGAGCCATACTCCCAGCCCTTGACTTTTTAAAAAAATTTTTTTTGCATTTTGATAATTATATACTTCTATAAAATAAAGACTTTAGATCCCATGGGGATACTGCAACTTTCACTTACGATGATATTTTCCTGTATTATCCTATTATAAAGACCTCTCTAATGTAAAGCACAGTTGGGAAGAATGTGTAATGTACACCCATGTATTCATGTAAGGTGACTTTGGTGCATTAACTCCTGTCTCCGAAATGCTGAGTAGAAATCAATTCATGAAGAAATGCTTGTCAGATTTCAACTGGTACTCCAGGGACTTAACAATCATAGCAGTTCATTTTGTATAATAATAATAATAATTATGGCTATACTTTATAGGATTTTTTTAAAAGGTGTCTTTAAGTCTGCTTTCTTGTTCAGTTATCCTCAGGATATAGGAAACTCAGATATTAGTTGTATGCTTGTAGATGATGAAGCACATGGTCAGAGAAGTTGGGGGCCTGGTTAGGTCACACAAAAAGAAAGGGGATGCTGTTGGCAGTACTGTGCTGGCTTTCAGCTGAGCCATGCTTTTGAAGAAATGGTCCCCACTCCCTTTCCGTAGGAGAGTGGTTTGAGTTCCACTATCCACTGGGTGGTGGAACAAGCTCCACTATCCTGTGAGCCAGTTTGAGTCCGCATCCACACTGTTCTCTTGACTACAGAGTTTTATGGCCCTTCCAGCTCCTGATCGTATCTATGATTCCGCACTTTTTCTAGTCTGCGAGAGCAGGAGCATGCGTCATGGTAGCTGGGAAACCATGCCTGCTGATGGAGGATGTGGAACCAGCTTCAGGGCTGCTTTAGTATATGCTCAGCGCACACAAGGTCAAGCATTCGATCCCTAGCGTGCAGGAGTGTGTGTGTGTGTGTGTGTGTGTGTGTGTGTGTGTGTGTGTGTGTGTGTGTGTATACACGTGTGCACACCAGGCAAGCTACAAAAGGGAGTTCAAAGGAGTGGGACAAAGCTGAACCATGACTGGGCTTTCAAAATTCCAGCACAAGTTCTGTGCTTTCCTGGAGAGAACAAACCAAGGCAAATCTGAAGGTTCTGGGAGGCTGGGTCTCACTCTGAAAAGGAGTTCCAGTACAACTTATTATGGACGCCAACTTTCTCTCAAAGGCTTACATGTGAAAGGCCTGGTTCCAGAAGCCATTAGGAGGTGGTGAGGCCCAGAAGAGGAGGAAGCTAGTGAAAAGAAGTCAGGTCCTTGGGTTGTATTCTTGAATCCATATTCAGCCTGCCTCTTCTTGTTTCTCTCTTTGACTCCTGTCCATCGTCAAGTGAACAGGCTTCTCCAACACTGCTATGAGGGGCTGTGCCACCATACAGTAGAAGTAGCAGGACCAAATGACCATTGACTGATACCTCTGAACTCCACAAGTCAATATAAAGTAACCCACAAGACTTATTTGTTTATTTTATGTGCATTAATGTTTTACATGTATGTTTATCTGTGCGAGGAGGTTGGATCTACTGGAACTGAAGTTACAGACAATTGTACGCTGCCAGATGGATGCTGGGAATTGAACCCAAGTCCTCTCTAAAAGAGCAGCCAGTACTCTCAACTGATGAGCCATCCATCTCTTCAGCCCCATGCTTTCCTTCTTTTAATTTAATTACGTCAAACACTTTGTCACAGTAACAGAAGCAGATTGACATAAATACCCTAACATCTCATACTAATACTGACAAAAGCAAGAGGGCTTTGACTGAGGTCCTGTGTGAACTTTCACCTTTAACAAGGTGTTTCCCTGCTGTGTGTATGTAAGCTTCAGGGTGGTATAGAGAATCAGGCAGAAGTGAGATCTGGGGAACAGAAGCAGGGGCATTGTTAGGGATTCTCACAGGCTGCGTTTTCCTGCTTAGATGTCTTCTGTCCTTTGCCATACAGTAGGGCAACTCACAGTGTGATTCAAACTAATAGTGAACTCTCCATCGTCCTGCCCACTTCCTTCCAAATGTTGGGATGGCGGATAAGTGCCCTACACATCACTTGGCTAGGTAGCCATTCTGCTTGACCAAGAGCCCCTTTCTCCTGGCCACTCCTGGCTATGGTTACCACCTTGCACAAACAAGGAGAGGCTATCTCTACCAAGTCTGGCATCCTTCAGCCTGATTTTGCTTTATTCTCTGAGACTATTTGCATTTTAAGTTGGCAGAACTGTCTTGGTTGCAGTAATCATGCCCATACCAAGACATCAGGGTCTGTCTTTTTGTCTTTGTTTGCTCTCTGTCTCTCTCTTTTTCTCTCTCTCTCTCTCTCTCTCTCTCTGTCTGTCTGTCTCTCTGTGTGTCTCTCTCTGTGTCTCTCTCTCTCTCTCTTTCTGTTTCTCTCTCTGTCTCTCTCCGTCTTTCTCTCTGTTTCTCTGTCTCTCTGTTTCTCTGTCTCTCTCTCTGTCTCTCTCCATCTCTCTCTGTGTGTCTCTCTGTCTCTCTCTGTCTCTCTCCATCTCTCTCTCTGTGTCTCTGTCTCTGTCTCTGTCTGTCTCTCTCTCTCTCTCTCTCTCTCTCTCTCTCTCTTTCTATTTCTCTCTCTATCTCTCCTCATCAGGGTCTGTCTTTCTGTCTCTGTTTCTGCTTTCTCTCTCTCTGTCCTCCAAAATAGCAGGTGTTGGATGTGTAGCATAAAGAATGAGAGTTGGAAAGTCATTCAAAGTCTTCTGAGCAGGAACATCTGCTTGTACTTGCCCTTTGGGGAAAAAAATCAATGAAATTTGATTTTTGGATAGTTGGTTCCTTAAGCTCTAAAATATTCATTGGAACACCAGAGGCAAGTGAAGTCCACCCTTCTAGCCCTCATTGATTTCTCTGAAGCCAGCCAATACAGAGGCTAATTTCCCAGAGCAGGCCTGAGGCAGTTCTCTGGAGTAACAAGAGGCCTTGGAGCTTGTATGAGCTAGGTGGGCATGTCTCAAGAACAGGAGCTTCAAGCCGGTTCTTTAGCGCTCCCATTCCTTTGTACTGGGGATGGAACCCAAAGACTGGCACACGCCAAACACATGCTCTACCCACACAGCTACATCCCCTTACACTGGCCTTTGAGGTCAAATCTCTTTCCAGAAACAACAGTTCTTCCATAAGCACCATCAATCTAGTGGAAATTAAACAACTCTCAGAATTTGTGAAGCTGTACTTACCACATTTTCCCAAGATAGGTGATGGAAAATTCATTTTTGGATTGGTTATGAAATGCATGCTAGGTTGACTTCCTTCTCTTACTTGGTAGGCTGTACTTCTTCTGTGGAATCCACATGAAATGGAGACTGACATGGTAGAGACTCAGGAAGAATTTGCCAGAAGCACTTTTTGCAGGCCTGTAGAAGTCTAGTACCTGTCCAGAGAGTTGGATACAATGAAAGCCTTTTCTTTTCCTCTATCCCTTTCTCTACTTTAACCTTCTTTCCTTCTTGCTCCCTACCCCTTTCTTCTTCTTCCGGTTCAAGGTCTCTTGGTCACCTATCCTTACCTTGAATTCTTGGGCTCTTAATGCTTTAGCCTCCCGTATCCTGGAATTAGAAGTGCTCACTATCTACCTTGTTCCAATTTCAGTCTTCATGGAAAACCGGGTTCCCCCAAGTGTTTACCTAGTTCCTTTTGTGCAATCATGGGCCAAGGCTGTTCCTTTAGTAACGGGACTGGGCTTAATCTTCACCACATCACTTTTACTGTGACTCAGACATGGACCTTCTGTCAAAAGAGCCATGACATAGGGTCTGATTATGAAACCTGACTAGTTTTGAACTCAAAGTTCTATAATCCTCTTGCCATAGCCTCCGCAGTGCTAGGATTATAGACATGTTACATTTAAAATCATCTTGATAAGAACTTTACTTGGTCACAGAGGAGTATAGCTAATTACACACCAGGTCCACTTCCCCCAAGAAATCTCCTGCAGAAGAGAGTCAAGTCAAATACCCAAGCAAGGGGTAGAACTCACTTTTATTGTCCCTCCAACCCCATCCAGACGCTTTAAATAGATTTTCTGAGACAGTTAGTCTTGGGCAACAACACTGAGGATTGCCAGTTAGCAGACAACTACAGGGAGATAGAAGAGAGCTTGAAATGACTTACTGGACACAGCTAAAGAGCAGAGCCACACAGCAGGCAGATTGGGGCCAAAGTCCAGTCTTTTGACTGCTGTAAAGGGCAGAATTCCAATAACTCTTGGACTGATGGAGGCCTGCAGATGCCCAGGAAAAGGAACAGCTGGAGAGAGTTCGTACCTGGGGGATCTGTAAAGTTTGCATGGGAAGTCTCTGCATGCAGCCTTGAAACTCAGGAACCACTACCAAGATTGTTATCCTGCCTTACTCCTAGGTACAGGGGAATTTGTCTTGACCTGGGGCTACAGCATGAAATATCTCCCCCCATGGTGGCTGAGAGCCCTGCCTAGCTATTAAGGTATAGATGATGACTTCTTACCTATACTCTGCATTGGGGAACAGCCAGATGGCCTCTGGGCTGATGCTGTGCGTCAGTCTGACTAATCTCTCCAGGTACAAGAACAAACACACAGTCTGGGACACCATATGTCCTTGACTCACAGCCTTTACTACTCAGAGCCATGACCATTCCATCTGACATATGCTCTCCTGGGGCAAGGTGGGAGATGGGCCAATGGAATGGAGGAAACATCCTATAATTGAAGACAGAGCCACTGAAAACACAAAGAGAATGTGTGTGCCCAGTAGCTATATCCTAAAAGTCGTTTATTGAAACATTTTTATTTTGTTACCCTGGGCATTGAAACCAGGACTTGATAAACAAGTGTTACACTACTGAGGCAATGCCCAGTCCTAAAGGACATTGTTTTTATTGTGGTATTATTATTATTATTATTACTTTGTATATTTTATTTGGTTTTATTGATACAAAATCTCTTTCTGTAGCTAGCTTACAAGAACTTATGGTGTGGCTTAGGTTTATCTCTAATGTGTTATCCTCCTGCCTCTGCTTTCCAAGTCCTGAGATCACGGGACTTGGTTATCATGCCTAAGTTATTTATTTACTTACTTATTATTTTTTAAAACCCGCTGTATTTTACTGCAGGCACTGATCACCTTCCTCAGTCTTCCTAGCGTTCAGTCTCAGAGTGGCGCTTGCAGGCTGCAAGTGGGGAACTGTGGAGGAGGGGTGAGCTTTGTGCATCCCTTTACTTTGTTTGATGGCTTGGAATTTCACCCTAAGTTAAAAGTTAAACAGTTCCTGGGTTAGTTTAAAGGATCTCTTGTTGAGATTGGGAAATGACATCCCAACAGGGTGCCCATTTCTCTTGTTCTCTCCAGGGACACCAGCAGAAGAACCTAAAGGGGTCACCTGTAAGGTAGATTAGGTTCTCAGGGGCAAGGACACTGAAATATTTCTGAGTGGATGGTTAGTACCCGCTAAGAAAATAATGACTCTTGAAGCTTCCAGCACCTTCGTTCTTTAGTCAAGCAGAGTAATGGGATGACGTTAACTCCTTTAAGTGCAGGATCATAGATGCTTTGAACTGGAGGAGGAGGAGTCAACCCCCTCGTCATTCTTTCCCTAGATATATCCAACTCAGGCACACAGGGTAAAGCCATTCTATGGTGCACTGGAAAGAGGGCTAGGTGGGACTAGAACTCAGAGGCTCTTAAGGATCCAGGTTTTTTCCAGGACTATAAAATACAGTGATGGGGGAACTGAGAGTGCAATGTGTTTTCCACACTGCAAGTCGTCTGTGCTTTGCAGTCCATGCTAGGAGGAAGTTAGAAATGCTCTCAAGTTCTGATAAGAGCAAAAGGCTTTCTAGAGAAATCTCATCTAGGTGAGGTCAAGAGCTTCTGAATGTTTGTGGTGGTTTCCTGTTCCTTAGCTCCACTACCTTGATAATTGGTTAGGCGGGTCTTATCATCTGCACTGATAAAGAAGTTGGTGCTTCAGTGGTCAAAGGGTCTTTCTCATGCAAGGACTCGCTGCTGCTAATACATAAGACAGGATTTGAGCCCAGTGTGAGATGTTTAAAGGTTCTACCCTGAGGTTTGGGAAGACAGAGTTTAGATCTAGGCACTCTTACAGACATCCGAGGCAGAATACAATGTGTTTGCTGAAAGTTTCCTCTTCTAGGTCAGCAGCCAACAGGTGGGGCTGGGCAGAGGGGGTCCCTAGGAAAGTTAGAGCATATTTACTTCTGCTTAACATTGCATTTCCAAACTCTTTCTCCTAATGAGTCCTGCTTTAAACGACAGAGTTTTCTGAACTTTTTTTTAATCTCCTATTTTCTCTATAGGGCTTTGTCTATAAAACAGCTCAGTTTCAAGAATGCCCATAACAGGGACACAACATAGAACTTTGTTTCCTTTGTACAAAACTGGACTTAACTATGAGAGGCTCGAGTTTAATAGAATAAGATTGCTTTTAAGGGAAAATTTTGTAAAAATATTCTTTCGGATAAGCATAAAATCTCTACCCATTTATCTCTTTATTATTATTTAGACAGGGTAGCATAATATAGTTCTGGCTAGCCCGAAACTTTATGTGAAGTTGGGGCTAGCCTCAAACTCACAGAGATCTGAGTGCTAAGATTAAAGTTGTGTGCCACACATGAATACATTTTGAGAGAGAGAGAGAGAGAGAGAGAGAGAGAGAGAGAGAGAGAGAGAGAGAGAGAGAGAGAGCTGACTCACCAGCTCAATCTAGTTTCATCCAGTTGCTCTTTCAGGGAAAAGCAGATATATGTACTTGTTACTATTACACCTGGAGGTATCGTTCTTGTTTGGGATATTTGGAAAACCCCATTTTGAAAAGATCCAGGCAAATATGAACCAAGATGTTAGCAACCCCGTGACTTCTCACTACCCTTCATGGGATGCACCTTCATAAGATGAGAATGTCTCAACAGACATCTGACTGGGACCCTCGGGGTACACACTAGGAGCTGCCTTTCAGTTTGTATGCACACTCTGCCAGCTTCCTCATGGTAGCCTTTCCAGTATGCTACATCCAAAAAAAAAAAAAAAAAAAAATCAGTTAAGAAAGCCTTCCTGGAGTCCCAGCAGGACGAGCCCCAGAGGGCATAGCAACAACTTATGTGCATACCTGAACAGGTGACTTCCCTCCCCTCTCCTGCTTCCCTTCACCTTGGTTCTTGATGTCTTCTTCCCGCCCTCCATCCTGCATCTCTGTAACAGAACACCTGAAGCCCTGTAATTAAAAACAAACATTTACTTCTCACACCTTTGGAGGCTGAGAGGTGCAAGATCCAGGCTCTGTCATCTAGCGATGACCTGGTTGCTGTGTCCTCACACAATGGAAGGGCAGACAGAGGGAGAAAGAGTGCCAAACCCATCCATTCTTTGTATGGAAACCACACCTACAGTCCTGAGTTTACTTCAGCACTAATCCTTTACAGAAGGCGCTACCTCCAGAGCTTAATAGTTCACCTCAAGCAACATATCACCAAACTAATAGTTGAATTTCCAAAAACAAATAAGCTTTGGGGGACACATGGAAATCTCAGCATGGCCCCACTCGAAAGGGAGCTTCTGGAGGAATCCAAGCTAACATTTCCCTCAACTCAGTGTGCTTAAAGCGGGCTTTCCCCTTCCTTTCTTCTCCCAAGATGCAGCTCTCAGCAGAAACCACAAGGATCATTTTCATTTCTCTTTCCTTTGTATCGGAAAGTCTACCTTTCAATTGGGTACTAATTTGCATGAAGATTTAAAAAAAAATCTCTCCAATCAGTCCTTTCCTTATTTTTAATTTTCTTAAGTCAAAACCTTCAACAGCATTTTAAGTGATTTTAATAAGTTCCTAAGGCTTCTAGTCACCATTTTATCCTCTTTCTAATCCATTCCTCATGTAACCACATGCATCCTTCAAAGATGACCACATACTACTCTTGCTACCCCAAGCTGTAGAACTCATGACTGCCGGGAAGGAAGAGATGCGTGCTCCAGAACTCCGTGAATTCTCAGGAGCACACCCATCCTCTCATGCTCTCTGCCAGTTGTGCCAACCCACTTTGTGTCTTCAAAGAGCCTACCATCTTTGTTAATTCTGGGTTTGGCTATTCTTTGGCTTTTGAATGTGTTTTCAACCCGTTTTCATGAGATTGAGATTCCTATTATCCCCTTAGGGCTACCCACCCTCTCTCCCAATCTCAAGAGCTCCACGCCCACCATGCTTAGTTATCCAGAGGATTTACCACCCACCCAGGCTAACAACCCCATCTCTTCAAGTCTGCCCCATGCTTCTTTGTTAGTGAAAACACCAAATGTTAGCCTCCCACCCACACCTCTGCCTGTTTTATTCTTTTCATAGGCCTCACTGGCTTTGGGCATGTGCTGAAATTCACTCATCTTCTATTGGTTGTTTCTCCCCATGAAAGGTGAGCCACACATTCCTTGGAAACTGATAAATGTCTACAACAGCTTCTGGTACCCAGTGTTCTCAGTCACTTTACAAAGGTAATAAATGGATGAATGGTACGAGTCCCTTGGCCAGAGTGACAATTAGGTGTGTATGGATTGTTTGCAGAAGACATACCTCAGAAATGTAGGTTCTTGTTAAAAGTCTGGTTTAAAATTTCTCTCTCATTAAACTAATAATATATGGTCATTTCTCATTGGGCCAAAAATGTGTATGTACTTCTGAGGTGCAATATAATTATCTAAATCCATCTAATCTACATTTTCTTCTCTTCAAACACTTATTATTTCCATGTGTTAAGAATTTATTTTTCCTTTTGGGGAACAGGCTTTCACTTTACAGCCCATGATGACCTAGAACTCACTGTGTAGTCCGGACTGTCCTTGAACTTATGGAAAACCTCCTGCGTCAGCTTTACAAATGCTAAGATTACAGATGTGAGACACCACAGCTAGCTTGTCAAAGAACTTTGAACTTAAAAGTAGCTATTTTAAAATATAGATGACTATGGACACCAGTCATTCTATTGTGTCACTGAGCATTAGAAAGAATCCTTCCTGCCTGTGTGCTGATTCTCATTACCTAAGCTTCCTTTATTGCTTTTAAACCTTTTCTTAATGTCTACAAAACAACAATGAACCATGAGGAACACAGCTGCTCTCTTCTATGAGAATGGCATCTTTGCTTTTTACAAAGGAGTGAGAGTATTTGCTAAAGTGATTTACATCGCTAGCTTCTTAGAATTAAAATAACACTGATTTAAATAGTTCACTTTCTAGTATTTCTAAACATATCAATATCCAGTCTAAAAATATTCAAGAGCTACCCTACATTCTCCTTTTATATCATACACATAATGTACATTTCTCACTAAGGCACATCTCAGAGTGGACATGGGACAGTGCAGGTTAAGAGACAATTCCCAAATTAGGGAACAGCCTTGTTTTTTTTATTAAAAATATTTATTCATTTTTATGTGTATGGGTGTTTTGTCTACATGCATGTCTATGAACCATGTGGCATCATGATTCTCTGGTATCATGACGTAAAGTTGAGAAGGAACATGAGAATTCTCTTGATCTTCCCTCCTTCCAGTCTGTAGATAGGCATAGCCATGGGTTAAGGAGAAGCTGGGTTTGGTAGAGCATCCCTGTAGAACAAACATTTGGGACATGGAGGCAAGCGGCCCATGGGCTTGATTTTAGCCTGAGCTACATAACAAGATCCCTTTTCAAACCAAAGGTTGGGTTGTAGTCTCATGGTAGAGGCTTTACCTAGCTTGAATGAGGTTCTGTGTTCATCCCCAGAATTTCAAAAGTGTCTCATAGGAACTTGGAGAAAATTGCCTAGCTGCCCTAAGTTAAATAATTATTTTCCTTCTTTATATTCAGTTGTGAGCAACATGGCTGAGCTGTGAAAGGTCGAGTGTTGTCAGAGGCTCAAGACATTGATAAAAGTGTGGCTTATGTTTGGTGGTGGTGACTGTCATGATGGTGAAGGCTTTGTTTTCCAGAAAAAAAAACAATTACTGTATCAGGCATAGAGCTTGGTGTGGCACAGGGAGTGTGTTGAGTTCCCCAAGAAGTCAACGTGGTTAAAGAAATTGAGGTGGCTTTCCTTCTCTCTCCTCTTCTTTCTCTGTGCCCTCACACTTTTTCTCTTTCTTCCCCAACGCCCATGGTGACTCCCCTGGCCTCGGTCCTTGGGGCCAGTGAGTTTGACAGACAGCAGCTTCCCAATAAACCTGCATTTAATATAATCTAAAAAAAATGAGGTCATAGTTTCCAGTACCACATTTTAAGCAGAGCTTTGTATGCGCTTCCTTTTATTTACTAGTTCCAACCTTTGAAGATGAAGTACTTTGATTTTTCTTCATTTTGCTAAAAATGTTTGAGAATGTTAAAGCATTTAATAAGATCTCTTTGATTATTGCTTAATATTGAGAACTTGTGGAGTATCACCATCAAACTAAAGAACACAAATTGATATAGTACTAGATAATTTAGACATCTTGACCAACTTTTTTTTTTTAATAGAAAAAGTTAAACACTTTTCATTTTAAAAGGCAACATCTCTACGTTTCTTATTCCTGGGCTGAAGCCATTCATCTGCTTCAGTTTTCTTGGTTTATTTTGAGACAGGCTCTCACTGTGTAGCCCTGGCTGGCCAGGAACTCACAGTGTAGACCAGGGTCTCTCTGTCTCCCTAGTGCTGAGATTGAAAGCATGCACCACACGTCTTGCCCCTTTGACATTTTTATACTGAGTATGTAGCAGAAACTTGCTGCTTTGGATATGTTGTGTTAAAGTAAATATATTACTAAGATTAATTTATTTCATCTGTATCTTCCTATGTTTTAATATTATCACTAGAAATAAGTTGCTACTGTTTCTAATAAGTTGAATATGTTGCTACTAAAATATTTGTTCAGCCAGCAGCCTGATCTAACAGACGGACCCAATGCTTGTACTGATTTACAAGACTTTTTAAAATTCCTCCAGAACAAAGAGCTTTGAGAAGTGTCAGGGGATCAATATCCATAAATATACATAATGAAACCAAATAAAAAATCAATACAAAAATGACGGACAGTGCTGAGGAAGGGTTATCCCCCCCTCCTCCCATGTGCACGCACACTCAAAAATAATCATTGCAGTGATTACAAAGTTTCAGCTATCTCTTGGCCCCAAAGTAACTTTAATATATAATTTTATAAAGTCGCTGGAGTGAGAAGGAAAAAAATAAAATAAAATAAAATTTAAAAATATTGCAAAATACTCAGCAAGGAAGGAACTGTCAACTGTTGAACTTTTTGATCTGTTGCTAAAGTAGTCCTTAACATTTTGAATAACTTTGAATATATTAACATTGACTAAGATATAGTCAAAAGCAAAGTCCTAAAGGTATAGTAAACACATTTGGGGGTTGGGGAAGAATGAAGTCCAGCATAGCAGACAGATCTTTAATCCAAGCACTTGGGAAGCAGAAGAAGACAGACCTCTGAGACTTCAAGGTCAACCAGGTCTGCACAACAAATTCTAGTATAGTCAGAATTTTACACCATGAAAATCTGCCTCAAAAATTAAATTATTAAGTACAATTTAAATTTGAAAAGGAAAGAGACAAAGGAAAGGTAAAATTCTATCTATCTATCTATCTATCTATCTATCTATCTATCTATCTATCTATCTATCTATCTTTTAAATCAATGCCAGAGATCAAACCCAGGGTCGTAAGTATGTTTTGCATGCCCCATCTCCCATCAGGCTTGGCTGTAGGGAGGTCTTAGGCCTTGGTCTTCTACATAGCCCAGGCTGCTTTCAAACTGGAAATCTCATTGCTCATCTGCTGAGGCTGCGATGGCGGATGTGTGCCACTGTACTGGGCATACGATACATTTTAAAACTAGATGGTGTGATGCCTGACACAGTTCAAACTCAGGGGGCTGGAGGAATCCAAAGAAAAGATGACAGGAAATACAAGAATCTTACCCCAGCATAGCATCCGAAGATCTACCCCAAATCCTAGCTGAGCAGGGAGGACACCCGGGAGCTGTCTGTGTGACTTAGAGACCCAAAATGTTAAAAGGACAGTAACAAAATAAGACATGGAGGGTGTGGGTAGTTTTCCTGAAATGGTGTAGAACATGCTGGGACGTGCTTCTCAGCCTCTGCTTTCCTTCTCTGTTCCAGAAATTCTGTAACACACAGATTTAGCACTTCACTTCTCCGCTTTGTTTTGTTCAACAATTCAACCAAAATCTCTTTAGAGAAGAAAAGGTCTTGATTTCCTAGAGACATGTGCTCAGAGGTTAGCTGCCCAGGAATGATGACTGAATTGACTCTGTGTCAAGCGCCCAATGACAAGTAGGGATAAGCAGAGCAAGGCCAGGTCCAGCAGGATGAATCATTTTTTTTCTTTTTAGTTTTAAAGGTGTGCGTGTGAGCGTGCATATGTGCGCACGCGTGTGCGTGCATGTGCCTTTGTTCGTGTTCAGGAGCTTACAAGCATCTGCAAATGTGTAAATGGTCTTGTTAAAGAGGAGAATGTCAAAGGTAAACTCAGTAAGATGGATTGCTAGCTGAGCATTACCTATGAAAAAAGATAGATTCAGCTGCCTGGTCGAAATTGCCTAAGCCATCCATGTTATTCCCTAACATTCCCAGATCATGGATGTACCTTCCAGTTTGCTTCGGGTTTGCAGCCACCACTCAGGAGACCCTGCATTCCCTACTTGTCCCCCTTGCCAGCAAACATCAGAGAGGAGCAGGCTGGAGCCAGAGGTAGCAGGCCCTGTGCCTCAGCAGCTGACTGGCCAGGTGAGTTCCATCGGCTGTGAGGTGGCTGGGATCTATTTTCTTCTGTACATAAAGATAAGCCGAGGGCTCCTTCCGAAAGCAAACACCCTTAATTTGAGCCACTGCCTCCCCATGATTCACCGGATGGAATTTACGATGGGGCTTTACCCCTTCCTGTAAGAGTAGCAAATGGGTCAATCCTAATAGGAAATATCAATCCATGACAGGTGCATTTTGAAGACCACAGGACAAGGTTTCCTAAGAAGGCCCCTGCCCTTTGATAGTGTTTTGCCTGCGTGAGTGAACGAAGACTGGTTCTGATGGGTTGAAAAGTCTTCCTGCTGGGAGCAAACCAAGTCTCTGCGTGTGCCAGTATCTACACTGCCCCTTTCAGCAGTGAGAATCCAGACAAGACTTCACGAATGCCTTGCCGGGCAGCTGGGGTGCATTCAAAGCTGAGAACCTACCCTAATCTTTGCAAAACCAACAAAGATAAGCAACAGCTTTAGCCGGCTGAACCGAGCTGACGCTCTGCTGCACAATGCCCTTGTGACCATTATCCCAGCTCTGACCGCCGCATGGCACTGCTCGAGCATGCTGGCAATATTTAACAAGCCATCTGTCTTGTACCTGTTCCCACCGCAGAAGAGGCTTTGTCTGAAGCCTGTCCTTGTCCTCTTCCAGAAGGCTTGTCATCTGCTCAACGGCAAGTGAAGCCCTCATCCTGTTGTATCAGTTTCATAACTGCCCTAAGCGTGGTGTGTCTTACCGTGCAGCTTCAGTCACAGGACATCTCTGAAAGGGGGACCCGGACTGGTGTCTGCCTGTCTCTCTACTGTTAGTACATGCGAAAGCCAAGCTCTTCCTCATCTTCTTTGGGGGAAATGTTTTCAAACCTTGCAACGTGCTTTTTTTTTTTTTATACTTCATTCTTTCTTGGTTAGTCATTGTTAAATTGGGATTTGCTCTCTGACTTCCCTGCTTTCTCTCATATATATATATATATATATATATATATATATATATATATATATATATAACATTTCCTGTAAAAATTTGTAATTCAGTCCTTGTCAGGAGTTTATAGATTAAGTTATCTAAATATTTGGCTGAGCCAGTTGAATGTAATGTTTCCATAGATGGAAAAGAGTCACATACCAGCATTTCCATGATTTCACATGTTTGACCTCATGAAATTGCCCACTGCTAGAGTTTTCAAAAGATAGATATGTAACAGTTAAATCTTTGTTTAAAAGTACATTGTGAAGAAATTGGGGCTAAAGATGTGACTAGTGGTTAACAGTGCTTACTTCTTTCACAAAGGACCCAGGTGTGATTACCAGCACCCAGTATTGGTGGCTCGCAGCCACCCATGACTCCAGTTCCAGGGCTCCAATGCCTTCTTCTAAGACTCCACAGGCACCTGTGCTCACATGCACATCCTCACCCAGAGAAACACACACATACACATAGTTAAAAATAAAATTGATCTTCAGAACAATAGAACAACATTCTCATTAAGGAGTCCATTTCTCCCTTTATGCCTGACTTCGCATACCCCAGCTTCTGTTTGGAGATGTTGAAATGAGGATGAGACTATGGCTGTCTCAGACACCTCCACAATGTTATCAGAAGGCATCAGCTCAGGCGACAGAGACATCCTTGAAATGGACCTTCAGTCCTTGCCCTCAGACAGCAAACTGGGATGACAACATAGTTGCTTCCTGCTGTGGCCTCCCTGGGACTGACTCCCAGGACAAGACTCTCATTATCTATCCAGAAAACTGGGTTTGACCAGAGACAGACAGCAGGTAGACTCATTGATATGGGTGAAGTTGAAAACACTTTGGCTTAGAGCTTATAGTTTATTCCAAAAGATGTATCCACTGCCATTCTTCCAGCCAGTGGTCTAGCTTGATGGCCTGCATTCACTAGAACTATACAGTGGGCGTGTCCTAAACACAGTCTTACTTAAAAGTAGACAGGGTGAATGGAAGGAATGTATTAATAGGTACCCAGATCTTTTTCTAGAGATTTGGAAGATAGTCTCCTTTTAGAGGAAAGCAGCCCGAGAAGCTTAATTCCAACTGGGCATGAAGGAAAGACTTTAGATAAAACCAGACGTAGGGGAACCTCTTCAGATTCTCCCATTCATAATCTCCAGGCAAAGGAAATTCACTTTGGACATATATTAGCAAACTGAGGGTCACAACTGGGAATGCCGGAAAAGTGGAATTTGTGCATGGTTTCCTACCATTTTTTAACGTTAATTTTAGCATGCAGTATATGTATAGCATGCAATAGAATGTTAAATTCTATTATGTACCTTTGTGTGTGTGTGTGTGTGTGTGTGTGTGTGTGTGTCTGTCTGTCTGTCTGTCTGTCTGCCTGCCTGCCTGCCTGTCTGTCTGTGCTTTTCATGGTCATATCCATCCATTGGTGCTTGTTTTTTCACCATTCATTTCTAGTGAACAATGGCCAGAAGTAGATTTGCAGAGACATATAGCAATTCTATGTTAAAACCTTTACGAAATTGCCCCACTCCAGGGACTAAGCCACTACCCAAAGACTATACATGGACTGACCCTGGACTCTAACCTCATAGGTAGCAATGAATATCCTAGTAAGAGCACCAGTGGAAGGGGAAGCCCTGGGTCCTGCTAAGACTGAACCCCCAGTGAACGTGATTGTTGGGGGGAGGGCGGTAATGGGGAGGGAGGATGGGGAGGGGACAACTCATATAGAAGGGGAGGGGGAGGGGCTAGGGGACTGTTGGCCCAGAAACCGAAATGTAAATAAAAAATACCAAGCTAATAAAGATGGGGGGAAAAAAAGAATTTACACTAAAAAAAAAAAAAAAAAAAGAAGAAGAAGAAGAAGA
Source organism: Rattus rattus (assembly GCF_011064425.1). NCBI lineage: Eukaryota > Metazoa > Chordata > Mammalia > Rodentia > Muridae > Rattus > Rattus rattus. The sequence continues at coordinate 127,556,303 of NC_046158.1, read as the reverse complement.
AGAAGAAGAAGAAGAAGAAGAAGAAGAAGAAGAAGAAATTGCCCTACTCTTCCCACTATAGCTGTCACCATTTGCTTTCTGTCTGGCATGCTTCACTTATTCTAACATCTCCATATTCTTGGTAAGACGTTCCTTTCAAACACCCAGGGCTATTGTAGTGGGAAGGACGTAGGACTCTGTTGTAGTTTTGACTTGTACTTTCCTGGAGTCATCACTGTTTGCACTAAACAGTGGGAACCTTTAAAGACAAGGGCATATCGTGGCCTCTGGTATTGTCAGGAATGACATGTCAGTTTGGGTAGGCCCTCATGGCATCTCTTAAAAATCTCCATATGCCTGAGAGTACCCAAAAGTGTGGTTCCTTCTCCCTTCTCGTCCTTATTTTTCTTTTCTTTTCCTACTTTCTCGTCCTTCTCCTGCTCCTGCTCTGCTTCCTCCCTTTCTGCTCATCGTCTTCTTTTTGCGACAGAATATCAGTATATACAGCCTACACTGGCCTCAAACTCACCACCCTCCTCCTGTCTCAGCCTCCCAAATGCTGGGATTACAGGCCTGGGTCACTATGTGATTTCATGATAAGCGAGAAAGGATTATACATTCTAACACGGCCTTCAAAATTAACACCAAAATCATTTATTGTCTATGAGCAAATCGAAATTCTAACGGAATAAAGGAAAACCATGAAGTTGGTAGCAAAGGCTTTAAAACAATAGAGTACCCCAAGGCCTGGCCTGGAATTATTTCCAAGGCCCTTACTTCCGTTGGGGAGGATAGGACAGGGTGGGCTGGTGAGCACCTTACACTGCAGGGAACAGAATGAAGACTGATCTCCAGGCAGAGACTGAGGAACTGGATCCCACGCAATAGGGATAGTTAAGCTCTCAGAAGTCACAAGGGAGAGAGAGTGCATTTCAAGGCAGAAGGCTTCCATGGTGGGCTAGACAGGACCATAGCTTCTAATTGTGTTCTGAGAACACCAGCAAAGGATGCATCTGAGGTCCAGAGCTCACAGGAAGGTATTGAGCCAAGTGTGGTCTTAAATTCACTGCAGAGAGCAGGTCGGAAACATAGTTCAGACCAGGAGCTACAGGGAGATACGGGGACGCTACAGGCAAGCCCCCTCTTCCTGCCTCCTGACCCCTCCCCCACAAAACAGACCTGAGAATAATCCTTGCTTCTGAGCCTGGAGCCCTTTGTCCTGTGTTGGGTGTTTCCCCCACCCTGGACCCTCCCCTCCCAGGCTCCAGTTAGAGCCACCTAATGAGGTTTTAGTAATCTGTTTTTAGGAGCCCCTGTGTGTGTTAGTATCTTGATGTTCCCTAGATGATTCAAATGGAGCAGCTGAATGATGGGGTAAAAATAAACTGAGGTTAGTAGGCTTAGAAGGAAGAATCTATTAGATCGTTGTTTAAAGTGAAAACTGAGTGTACGTACATAGAAGTGTGGAGGAAATGAAGGTGGTGATGGAAGACGACACCACCTGTTGCCTTGTGGCTTTCTGGCGGCTGCAGATGCTGCAGCCTGTGCCTTATTTAGGGATCCATTGCCTAGGATGGATGATGGCTGACAGCCAGGCTGGGTCATGCTGCCAAGGACAGGGAGGTGATATGTCTTGTGTCCTCTGCACTGTGGCAGACCCAGCAAAGGCTGCACTCAATAAATGTTTGTAGGGTGAGTGAATGGAAGCAGGAAGGCATGAATTCATGAAAAGCAGCCCACGACACGGTCCCTGCCCTCTAGGAACGTACAAAGGGGCAGCTGAATAGACATTACAATGACGGTAATCGGATGGCAGTAATAGTTCCCGCATGGGTGGCTCTGTGTTGTCTATGCACGCAGCCCTGCAGCCAGGGAAACCAAGGAAGGGCTTTTGAAAACTCTGTTTGGTAGCCATGGCCTCTCTTATCTTTATTAATGTCCTGCAAAGCACTGTCACCCTGCCCCCTCCTTGATAGAGCAGGTAAACAGGAACATTGCAAAAGCAGCCAGTTGCCAGAGATACCCAAGCTCACCTGGTGATCACAGAGAGGTGAGCAGAGGTGAGGACCGAGCCTCTTAGATGGGAGTCGGTCTATTGACTTTGCTTGACTGACAAAGTCCCCCCAAGATCTCTAGCCCGCAGATAGATGAAGTTGATCAAGCTAGAGCTCATTGCCAATCAATGATTACTGCTCATAAAGGTATAAAAGGCGATAGAACACCCACAGACCATGGAGGAACTGGGACTTCCTCTTCGGTTATCAGTCGTCTACCGAACCCGCTCTTTAGTAACCCACACAACTTCGCTGGATTGCAAAGGGAGGCAGCAGGCTGCCTTCTGTTTTCCGGGCCTAATGATTATACACATTCAATAAAATACAATTATTGACTTTGAAAAGCATCCAGGCAGACAGACATTTGTCTGAAATGGTTGGGTCTCTCAAAGATTATGGATTTTGGTCGTTTTCAGCTTCCTGCCTCTGTCACCGGGATAACCTTCTAAAAAACACAGATTTTGGAACTTGAAAGTGAAGAGTGATCAGTCCATGCCTTTTGATCTGTAAGTGTTTTTGGTGTTTTAATTGCTTTGTCACTACAGGTCCCTCAGGCACAGTCCATCCTACAGGCTGGGGACATGGGCACGGCCAGCTAAACTTACATCTCATGCACCTCTCATGCACTGGGAGCAGCAGATCATAGCCATAGACCAGCAGCACCAGACTTCTATAAGGATACATGTCCCCTCCTGCTGCCCCTCCCCACCACATGCCGAGCTTCAATCATGCTGGTGCTGTGTGAGTCCATGCCCTCCGTTCCTGTCCACTTTAAGGAACCACTTCCTTTGTTTCTAAGTAAAACAACAGTCTTTTCCCTCATGGCCTATGACTAGTTTACAGATTACAGTGTTTTGGGATGACCTTAGATCACTGGTAGGCAGTGGTAAATATATTGACCCTCAACTGCTAGCCAGAACTGTTGGCTCTGAGCCCAAGGGGCAGCTGTCCCATGGCTTCCCTGTGTTGTGGAGACTTGGTGGTGGAACCTAGCCCCAGCCAGCCCGGCCCCAGTCAGCCTGGCTCCAGACAGACTAGCCCCAGCCAGCAAGTCTTTAGGCCTGGCCAAGCTATCTCACTTAACCTCCATAGTGCTCTTAAACTACAGTCAGCTGTGTGTTCTTTCCTGGAGAAGTAGATGGCCACAGGAGTAGATTTATTCATTTTACCATTGAGATTTTACTCCTGTGGCCTGTCCTCTTAATTAAATGACTCTGTTTTCAAACGAATTCTTATGCAGAGACATCCATCTTTAAAACAAGAAAACGCTTGGTAAGTTATTAGCATCTGTCTCTTGGCTTAAAATTATAACCCGACTTGTCACCAAGTTAAAGAGAACAAAACAGTGATCTTAAGGTTTACATCTAAGCACAGCTTCTAAATAAAGCAGAGTCAGTGTGCTTATGTTATGGAAAATCTAATCATGTGACTTCACCATACAGTTTAAACGAAATTACTGACTACACAAACTGGGTAGAAATGTGGTTCATATGTGAATCCGATCTCCAGATAAATCAAGTGGCTTACAACCATTAATAACTCCAGTTCCAGAGGATCTAATGCCTCAGGCCTCTGAGGGCACCCCACTTATATAGTATACACTCACATAGACACATACCCAAGATTGAAAATAAAACAAATCTTAGACATTTTAATCATGGAAGTGAGCATTTATGAAGGATGCTATTCTAAAAAAATTCTTTCTGCAATCTTTCTGCAGTCCTCCACAGTGTTCAGGAAAAGGCAGTAAGGCTGTGCTCTGAGGTTGGTACCAGAACATTGACCTGGTGGAGTCCCCTAGAGTGTCTCAGCGCAGTAACTGTCCTGGAGTTTGCAATTCCAGGCTTAAAATCACTCCAGAATAGGTAAACTATTTATATACCCCACCCAACCTATTCTTTAAAAAACCCAAAAGGCTATACCTCGATATATACCATAGTGATAGGACACTTGCTAACGTATATGAGGCTCTGGCTTCATCTTTGGCACCTCCAAAAATTAAGCAAATGCCTTATATCCCTTAAAATGCACATACAAATACAAAATCATCTGAAAGTCATTAAACCCTTGAGCTGTCTTAGACAGCAAGAGTCTGGATGAAATAAAAAAAGTGACTTTATTTGAAAATGATAGTCTATCTTTACATTAAATTTGAAGTGTGAAGACAATGCTGTCTTTTTAAATTTTAGCTTAAAAAAGTTAAAACAAGTTATGTCTCTGTGGGTCAGAGTGTGGGTTTGTATACATGAGTGCAGAGAGCATGGAAGCCACAAACGGGCATTAGATCTATTTTAGCTGGAGTTAAAGGCCCTTGTTAGCCACCCCATGTGGGGTCTGGGAACCAAACTCAGGTCTGCTAGAAGTACCTTGACTTCAAAAGTTTTTTTCTTCAGGATCATGCAATACTTGTAGCTGTGTGATCCCATTTCTGATGAGATCTGCTAGATCCACAAGTCAGTGTGGAACCAACCCCATGCCACCTCTTCCTCTGTACTCTGGCTTCTTTGAAGTTGTCATAAAAAGAAAACTTCCTTCCTCTTTCTCTTTCTCTTTCTCCTCCTCCTTCTCTTTCTCCTTCTTCTTCTTTAAATGCAAAATCATTTACTTTAGGAGCCATATCTGAGAACATAATAAGGAAAAAACTTTAAATGACACTCTCCACCTCTTGTGCGTATTCCACACATACAACTGAAAGCAGATACATATTATATGAATATTTTCCTTTATTGAAATAGATTTCTTATTCAATCTATTCCTATTACAGTTTCCCCTCCCTTTACTCCTCCCAGCCTCTCCCCACCTCCTCCCTCACCTGGATCTGTACCCTTTTTTAAACATTTTATTTTATTATTCCTTAGATCCCTCTTCTTTTTCTAATGAGAAACAGAAAGAAGACTTTCAGTCACTTAAGGATGCCCAGATGATGTGTCTGGCCCTAGGATAACCATTGCATCACTTGGCACACTTTCTAGGGAGGTACCTTTTCTCAAGGGTAGTTGCTAGGGATTTTTAGTTCATTTTAACAAAATACCCCCTGTGAGTGGAATCACCGAGAGAGAGAGAGAGAGAGAGAGAGGGGGGGGGGAGGGAGAGGGGGCGATCGAACTAGGGATATGTTAGAGATAGAGATGAATATTAATCTCCCTTTGGGTTGACTGGGCCATGTGCTGAGGACAGGGGCCACATATGAGCTCTGCTGCTGGTGTGACTCAGGTCTCCATCTTTTCCTCTCAGCCTATGCATCTTTCCCTTGTAACAGATGGGGTATGTGAGATCTAAAACTCCAGCCATTCCTCTATGCTGGAGGCAGGATCATTTTCCTCAGACTCTTGAGTTTCCAGGAGTGTTTTTTTTTTTTAATAAAACCACACCTATTGCAGCATTCACAAATGGTAGGTCCACTAGAGAGGTCCTAGGAAAAAATCACAAGCACACCCCAAACCAAGTGTCATAGTGGCAGGTGGACCGGCATCAACATCCAAGATAGTACCCTCAAGTGTGGAGGGCAGGAAGTTTCTCTGCCTTACTTTCCTGAGTAAGAAAGAGGATTCCCACTTACCTACCCCTTCCCCACCCCACAGCAAAGGAAAAGAATGACTTCTTTGTTCTGGGACAAACTTAGCTTGGCCTGCCCCCCTATTAAAAAAAAAAAAAAAACCCTTATCTTCACTGCTGGTAGGAGACATTTTATTTCCTTCCTGTTTGCTGATCCTTGTTCTTCAAGGCCCCTCAGCCCAGGCCCTTTCTAGTGTACCAGGTAACATCATCATTACCAGGAGTGTTGGAGCCCATCTGTCACCTGACACACTGTCTTTATAGCCACAACAGGCTTGCATGCTGGCCACCAGACCTGGGCATGGCTTCTCGGTAGTAGTCAAACCTACTTCTTGGCACATCCACCTACCAGACACTTCTGCACCTGTCGCTCCTGGTGGTCACCCAACAGCATTCAGAGGACAACAATCTCCACTTTGTCACTGAAGTTCAAACTTCTGCCAACCTCCCTTCCGGCCTGCTGGAAGCTAGAGTCACCCAGAGAACAAGCTTTAGGATAATTTCATTTCAGGCGTATCCTGATGGCAAGGGACGACCCCACACAGATGGGTTCCATTTCCAAGTGTGAGGATGGAGCTGGAAGCAGGCAAGAGGGGCTGCAATGAGGGTGTGGAGGGGCACCTACAGGGTGGTGATCCCTGTAGGCATGGCACCTGTAACAAGACCAGAAACACGTATACCACACACGAACCCTGTTGTACCTTGACCCTACTCACATCATCCTTGTCTTCAGCTGCTCTGACAGGTGAGGTGCACCTCAGACAACACAAATACAAACTTGCCCCGAGATGGCAGTTCAGGGATGGAGAGGAAAGCTTTGTGGCACCGAAGGGGAACAGTGGCTCAGCTGTCGATTATATGGTTTCTCATCAGCATCTGTGAACCTGATGGCCTCCTAAGTTGCTGTTCTGGAACACTCCCTGACTGGGTACCATATATCCTCTGATTTTCCTGAACCTTTTGTTCCCAAAGCAAACACTTTTAAACAAAGGTGCTATCAAGCTCCTGTAGTTGCTCGTAAAGGTCTGAACCAGCTGGGACAAAGATATTAAACTGATACCACTCAGGCCAGAGGGGGTGGCTTAAGTATATGAGAAGTTTTTTCTCCTTTGGGGTAAAGTAAGACCTCTTGAGTACCAGAATTGCGCTGTGGAGGGAAAAAGCAAAGGCTCCCTGTAAGGGGCAGTCGGAGCTTTCTAAGTTATTGTGGTATCAGGAAGACATCTTCAGCTCTTCTTCCATGGTACTATCCTGAGTGAGGAGTTGAGGTCGGAGAAATGGAGGGAGCATCAGGTTTGAGCTGAGATGTAGACGTAAGCTGGTATTTAAGGAGAAGTGTGTTTCTTGGAAGCCTAGCAGACAGCTGTTTGGGCATCCTTGAAGGACATATTAAAAAAGGTGTGTGCGTGCACGCGCGTGCACGGTTTGTGCGGTGTGTGGGAGGGGGAGCTTTATCTATAAAAATAGCACTGCAGAACATCTGCTGGGCACCCAGAGGACTCCCAGTCCTTGGTAGAGGAGAGGAGGAGATGTGTAAACAAGACTAAAGCAGGTGTGGCCAAGTGGCCCCTGCTGAGTAAGCCCGGTGCCTACTTACACTACCTCAGGATAAACGAGGACAAAGAAGGCACTTGGGAAAGACAGCTTCTGCCACCAAATCAGTCACCAAGTCAGTGAGGTGCCCCTCCAATCACCCAGCCATAGAATATGACTTCTCTCTAAAGAGGAACACGGTTGTGGATACGTTTGGAACTTCCTGCCGCTGAAGGAATAGAGTGGCAAAAGAGCAGCTGGGGGTGGGGTGGGGCTCTGCCCGCAGGCAGGCAGGTGTCTCTTGTAGATCCACTTAGCAGTTCATTACCAAGCTCCATCTGCCTGGATAACCATTACTCATGCCAATGAGTGTCTGAGGCTGTAAGGCCACTCCATCTGGGGAACTCTTTGGTGAGAGGCCTTTGGGCCATGCCTGGGACGCTACCACCTGGGGAAAGGATGGCCTCTCTTTTCTAGAGCACAGAACAATTGCAGCACAAGTTTTCATGACCAGATCGTGGTTTCCTTGGTGTCTTCATTTTGCTGAATTGACATAGCACCCAGCACCCAGCACCCAGCACCCAGCACCCAGCACACAGCAACCGCAGGCAGCAGTTCTGTGTTGACCGTTGGAGATGCATGGGGTGCTAGTGTGAGGAGTGGAGCGTGGGCATTTGAGTTGTTAGACCGACAGTTTGTTCTTATCTATGAGTTCGTTTTTTTCTTGGGTGGTGACCAAGCTTTTGAGCATTAAGAATTGAATAGGAGCTGGGGAGATGGATCGGCTGATAAAATGCTTGCTGTGAAAAGCATGAGAATCTGAGTTTGATTTCTCAGAACCCACATCAAAAAGTTAGGTGCAGTGGTGCACCACTGTAATACCCATGCTAGAGAGGCAGAGACTGGCAGGGCCCTGGGGCTCACTGGACAGCCTAGGGATCTAGCTTAATCAGTAAGTTACAGGTACAATGAGAGGTCCTGTCTCAAAAAGCTAGAGTGTGACTGAGGAGGACACCTGACATTGTATTTTGTCTTTCTTAGCATAAACACATACATGCACACTAGCATATACAGATGTGAACACACACACACACACACACACACACACATACACACACACACAATTGAATATATAAAGCTCCATTGATAGTGTGCTTGCCCAGCATGTGGGAGTCCTTGGGTCCAACCCCAGCACCACATAAGCCAGTCATGCGGCTCACACCTGTCATCCCAAGCAAATAGAGGCAGGAGGATCTGGAGCTCAGAGTCATCCTCAGCTACAAAGTGGGGTTGAGGAAAAAAATTAAATGCAGTTTCTAAAGTGGCACCTGGCACCAATAAGGTATCACATGATACAGATCAGTGTTTGCTTTACCATGCTGACCCTTCCACACTGAGCCTTCCAAGGATATTGAGAGCACTATTTACCCCCTGGACCTCTATCTTAAATCCAAGTTTATGGTATTCCTCTGCAATCTTCCTCTGCAGGCAGTGCAATGGTCAGTGCCATCAGAAATCATTCCTGCAGTATCTCTGGCAAATAATCAGCCGGACACTTCTGGGGTGTACCAGGACATATTCTTTGCCCTGATCACCACTCTGCTTTCATACTAAGGCCATTTAGGGAAGTCAGGCTTCAGAATGAGCTGGTTCATTGGTTGTTCATGTGGAACAACAAAATTGGTCTACCTCTTGTCCTAAAACAGTGTGGGCCCCCTTGCTCCACGAAGCCTTCCCAGCCACTAGTGTAGAGAGATGAGGGCTTTGTGTGTCCAGAGTCTATGGAAAACCTATGGACTTTAGTAAGAACCAAGGTGGAGGCACAGCCTAGCCTACCAAGAGCACCACAAAGCTTGATTCTGGTTCAAGCTGAACAGCCCCCTTTGTGACATTTCCTGGGTATTCTCTGCTTGCAGATTTGAAAGCCCTCAAGATCCTTAGTTCAGCAGATAAGTCTTCAGACCAGGTGGCTCGGGACTGTGAGCTCCAAGGGGGAGGGTTGTTTGGATCTGGAGAAGTGTAAACTTATTTTTTAATGTCCTCCCCCAGCTTTATATTATAAAAAACTTTGAACACTAGAAAATTTGGATAAAAGGCTGGAGAGATGGCTCAGTGGTTAAGAGCATTGGCTGCTCTTGTAGAGAGGACCTAGAGTTGAATCCCATAACCTGCATGGTAGCTCACAACTGTCTGTAACTCAAGTTCCAGGGGGATTTGACACTTGTCTTATCTCAACAGGCATTGAACATAAATGGTATGGGATAATGTTAAGTTTATCCTGAGGATCCTAAATGGTGGAAGAATACCTCTCAAGAGATGGAAAGATTCTAAGAGCCAGAGGGAATGGATGACTCCAAGGAAACACAGGACTGATGACCACATGAACTCTCAGAGACTATAACAGCTTCTACCAGGCCTGTATAGGTTCAAGCCGGATGGGTTTCCAGCACTGAGAGGAGAATTGGACATGGGCTTCTACTCCATACTAAGAAGCTCTCTGCAACTGATGTTGACTTGCAAAGGAAAATAGTTTTCTCCAATGAAGTATCACTAGGTATATTAGCCATATTTCAAGGTAGGCCACCTTCCAGTAGTAATTGGCCAACAAGTTTAATAGTACTTATTTATATATTGTATTTTTTGTAGAGTTTATTTCGCGTATTTTTTTCTTTTTAAGAGAGAGAAAGAAAGGATGTGGAGTTGGCTGGGGAGGAGTTGGGAGGAGTTGAGGAGAGGGGAAAATTGTGATCAGAATTCATAGTATAAATTTTTCAATTAGAAAAAAAGAAAGAAAAACACCTCTTAAATTTATCACAGCCAAGATTTCAAATCTGAATGTGGGAAGAAGTTGCCTTTAACATGCATCTTTTACTTGAAACATCACCCAAAGGGAGGTAAGGAACTAGAAGGGAGATAAAATTAGTGTCCCAGAGAAAATAAGTCACCTTTATGGAAAATAATCACCGCTGCAAAAAGCATATGGGCATATTGCTGTGTTCAAAAAATACAAGCAAAGCAAAGTCTTACATTTCAGAGTTTCCCAGTAAGTATAGAAAGTGCAGAGTTTTTGATAGTCTGAGCAAAATCATAAGTGGAAATTGGAAGTGTAAAGCTACTGTCTGTTTTGGTTTGTGCCAAAGTCACCAGATGAGCAAGTCTATTATGTCAGACACTGGGTAGAATGTGAGCATTTATTCATCTGCTGCTGCTGAAAGTCACCTGGCCCAAGTCATGTGCCTTTCCCGGAGTATCCAGAATCCGAGAAACACTAAGGAGAGGAAGCGTGGGGACCTGACTAGCCCAAGCACTTGGGTCAGTTGAGGTTTTAGGGGTGGGACACACTCCTTCCTTCCTACCCTACACCCTGGTTGTTTCTGTCTTGGTGCCGGCCACATTTGCACTGTCAACTCTGCCTCTAACAACCCCTTGGGGAGAATCATCCTGGAGAGGAACACACGGCTTTCAGTCTAGCTTTGATTCAGAGTTACCTTCTAGTCAGGCCAGATTATAATAGCTCTTAAGAAGCAAGAGGAGCCACATGGATGCATTTAGGGACACTGTGCAGATGAACAGACTCCCGGGGTGGCATGTGTGTCTGGAGAGGCCAGAACGGAGACAGAAGTCATATCTTTCCATATGGGGACTGGGTCCTACTTGGAGGCGCAGTGGTCAGTTAGAATCAGAGCTACCACCTCACTGAGCTGTACTTTATGCCTTTGCATTGGAGTTTTCTCTTTTTTTGTACTATTTAATATATTACTTTTATTAATTATTTGAGAATTTACTATAATGTATTTTGGTCATATCCACCCTCCTCCCCACACTTCACCTAACTCCTCCCAGGTCCACCCTACCTCTCTGTAACCTCTAAATTTTCTTTTTTAAAATAATCCACTGAGTCCAATTTATGCTACCCATATACTCATAGATATGATGGGTGTGAACCCATTCATTGGAGCGTGGTTAACCTATTAGGAGTGAGATAGGGTGGCATTTTCAAGTCAAGGACAGCCTCAACGTTGTACCTGTCTCAACCTCCCAAGTACTGTAATTACAGGATTTTATCATTTCTCTTTGTCCTGAACTTCTCAGTTTAGCATGAGGTCAGAGAGAGCCAAGCGCTGTCAGAGTCAGAGAAGGAGAAGAGAATCCATTCCAATAACCTTGGGGTTGGAGTCTGGCTCCCAACACGTGTGTTTCTGTTTCCAGAATGAATGCATTTCATATTTTCACAATTTATGAAAAAATATTTTAGATGCATGTAATACAGATCAAGATTAATCAATCTCTGTTCTGGAAAATCAATCTCTTGATAAGATTCCTTAAAACACCAACATTTAAAACTGAAGAATGTGGTAAGAAGATCTAGAAAGCTGAGAATGGGGGAGGGGGACAGAAGTTCTCAAGAGAACTATGATGGATACCCTCTTGACATCTTTAGCATCTCTGGGGGCTTAACTCCTGGGGTTCCACTGGGAACATTTCTGTTGGCTTGAGCTTGAGGTTTGCCTCCCTCTTGATTGAATTCCTATCTGATAGTGATACTGGTTCATGACCACAGTTGGAGAGACATTGGCCAAAGGCATGAGTTGCTGTTGCAGGGTACAGGATCAGCTGAATGAAATGACTACATGTGACGTCGGGCAGGCAGGCTGACAGGCAGGCAGGGCAGGCAGGCAGGGCAGGCAGGCATGGTGGAGTATGGCTTAATCCCAGCACTTGAAAGGCAGAAGCAGGCAGATCAGTGGGAGCTTTAGGTCATTCTACTCTACGTCATGAGTTAAAAGGCATCCAGTTAGGTGATATGAAGACACAGTGAAACTCTGTCTCAAAAAAAAAGGAAAGGTGACTTTGGACAAAGAGTCCTTAAGGTCCAGGACTTTGTGAATGCTGGATATCCTTACTCCACTGCCCAGTTCCCACCATCACAGGCATCACCGTTGCCAAGCTCCTGTAACTACAGAGAGTTGGGTGCCAAAGGGAAAGTTGTGTGGCTCCCAGGAAGCATACACAAACACTTTGCAGTGAAACATTCTGAAATTGATGCTCGGAAGACCTCTGAGTAGGGCCTGTCACTCCATGCTAGAGAATGCTTGCTTTGTAAACAGCAGACACCAGAGTGGCTGGGAAAACAGCTTAGTCAACAGAGTTCTTGCTATGCAAGCAAGGACTATCTCAGTTTGATCCTTAGCACTTATGTAAAAAGCTGGTCAGGGTGGTGAACTGGAAAAGGGGATGCAGGAGAGTCCCTGGGGCCACTAGAGAGCCAACCTAGCCAACTAGTCAGCCCTAAGTCAAAGTGAGAGACCTTGGCTTAAAAAGAAAGCTGGGGCATGGAGAGATGGCTCTGCCGTTTAAGAGCACTGACTGCTCTTTCAGAGGTCCTGAGTTCAATTCCCAGCAACCACATAGTGACTCACAACCATCTGTAATGGGATCTTATGCCCCCTTTTGGTGTGTCTGAAGACAGAGGTGGTGTAGTCATATATGTAAACTAAATAAATAAATCCTTACAACAACAAAATAAGCAGCGTTGGTAGGTGTGAGGAACAAAACTGAGGTTGACTTTTTTGACTTTCACACACACATGCACACACACAAACATACAGATACATTCATAGAGATACACACAAACATGTATATACACACATATACATGTATTCACATATACACAACAGGGAGACCTGGTAGAGGCCTACATCATCTTTCCTTCCAGGTTGAATTTCCATGATTAAAGCTCTGCTTATAAGTTGTGTTCATTGGCTGAAGGTATCTCCTAGATGGGTCAGTTCCCCAACACTCTGGCTACCTCACCCATGAAGAGCAGCACCTCTCTGTCTAGAAAATGCTCTTGGGCAGGTAAAATGATTCTGCCCGTTAGCAGGCACTTTGATAGTTGTCTGAACACCCCTGTCGATTGCTTTCCTCTGACATGCTTTGGGATCATTTTCCATATAAATAATGGACTCTTTCAAGGTGTGGAAGTGCAAGCACTAATTCCAACAGAGGTAGTTTTATCTTTGTGAGTTTGAGGCCCAGTCTAGTCTAGATAGTGAGTTCCAGGATATCTAAGCCTATGTAACAGACCTTTCTCATCTCCTTCCCTCTCCTCACAAAACAAAACAAACAAAACAAAACAAAAACAAACAAACAAAAAATGGTCTTAATGTGGGGTCGAAGTTTGGGATATCCTGAACTAAGACATGTGCCTTCCTCCTAGAAAATGGGATGATACCCAATACAATCTATCTTTTCCCTCTTTACTCACTTTCTAATTATAGGAAATTATAGATATGATCGTATACTGGGTATAGTGGGTGAGGTCATTACCATCAAGTCACTGAGTACTGTCTGACTTACATGGCCATCTCCTTGAGGCCATGACACCAGGTCGCAAAGCATAGAAAGTGACACCCACTGGCAATCAGTAAGGCTACCTGAAACCCCTATCCACATGGTCGAGTCCTCTCAGGGTCCTACCCATCAGTCTGTTGCTTGAGTTCCTAGTGTTAGAGCTAGTCAGTTAACTTTCACTTCCTCATCTGCTTTAAAAAAGGAAGCTAATAAAATCTGCCTTCACTCCAAATGCCCTTGGAGTAAAGATAGCTGGAGAAATCTCTCTAAGGTTTTTGACCCAGGCCAAAGGGAGTTGGATGACTACAAGGGAGTGGACCTAGCCTGTGAGTGTGATATCGTCAAACAACGTATTTAATCATAGCCTACGTTGCCGATGATGCCCTCATTCTCACAATTCCCAGAAGGACATTTTGCCCTTAATAGCTCTAAGCTTTTAAATCCCTGTCCCATGGCAAACCCATTTTGAATGAATGTTGCCCTTTGGTTATTAGCTGCAGGGAAAGACCATGGGGTGTCATGGTCTCTATCTTGACAGCCAGGATGTTTTCTTCTCAGAAGACAAGGTAGTGTTTTGTGTTGTTTTGTTTTGTTTTGTTTTGTTTCCAGCCTGTAGGGGGCAAAACCTCTTGTCGATGGTTTTAGAGAGCCAGGGAGAAAGCTTCAGGAAAAGACCAGGGAGCCAAGGGTTCGCCCTAGCAGCAGTCATGTGACATGTGGGCTACTTCCCTATGTACTTCTTAGCCTGTGAAGAAGGCTAAGGAGGTGGGTGTTCTTTCTGTAAAAACTGCTGTCAGCATTCCCTGAAGCTGACACAGAGAAAGGGACATCAGAATTGTTCAGGTGTGACTCTAAAACCAAGTTTTAGGAAGAAAACACTCTGGCTGTTACATCAAAATGATACTCTCCTGGTCTCCATTCAAGCAAGCAGGCAAGCAATGTTCATTTTTGTCCCTCACCCACCCCCTTTTTTTTTCCTGTTAAGCAAAGCTGTGATCCAGGGAAGGGCAGACTGTGGACAGAAGCCCTTCTCTGCCTTGCCCATCTGGGCTCAGTTATGTACTATGCACTAGGGTTCCAGGCCGGGGCTGTAGAATCTGATGGAGGTACAGGATGGATGGATGGGCAGTATGACAAAACGGTGCTAGCCAGGGACTGGCAGGATTTGGTGGAAAGGTTACAGGCAGGTCCAGTAGGGCTCAGACACTATGTAGAGATCCTGGAGCCAATGGGCCCCTTAGTACCTGGCTCTGCCTGCAGCCGGCCCATGGCAAATACTGGCTATCAAAGCCTTCAGCACTCCTGAATGGGACAAAGAAAAGGCGCATTAATGATTAACTCTGCTAAAAGCTCCGGCTTTTGTATTCCCATGGTGCCTGGCCTATCTGCCTGCCATGTGACCGGCTCTGGCCATTTTCTCGCAGATTGGGGAAAGCTAGTGAGCAAACACAGGTGGTTCGGAGTCGCCCGGCTGTCAGGGACAACCGCGGGCAACAGCAGCTATGCCTGGCGAAATTAGCTGTTCTGTTTGCCTCCAATTTTGCTTCCTGGTGCTCTTACTTTCTAAGTCGAATGTCATTTTGCCCTTATTTTCCACTATTCACAGGAGCTGCAGAAAAAGGCGGCAAAGCCCCCGCCCCACAAAAAGGGAAAGGGAGGCACACAGCCTCGTGTTCTTTGAACTCGGCAATAACATTTGGTGATCAAATGCAAAGGCCGGGTAAACTAATTAAAACCCCTCAGGTCTTTAACTCCCTGCAAGAGCAAATTGATTCTTCTCAAAGGGAATTATTTTAGTGATCCTGACCAAATACGCAAGCCACAGAAGTGACGTCATAAGCCTGCTAGACAGGACCCCAGCTGAGTACCCTGTGATGCAGGGGCCATGGCAAGCACCCACTGGTGAAAACTCAAAGCTGGATAGGGTGCCATTGGAGCCTCACCTTGTCAATTTGTGGTGGTTCAGTGTCAAGGTCCCTCTAGTGGCATTTTGTTTTGTTTTGTTTTGTTTAAATTTATTTCTTCCTTGGCCCACATCAGATAGACTTTCTTTTTCTTGTTCAAATATTTATATGCGTGTAGTATTGCACACCGCTTCCATTGCTCACAATCGCGGCCATAAAGCATAGATTATCAGCTCAATGTGATAAAGGCCCTTTAAGTCAACACCAGAAATGAGCAGAAAATGAAATAAAGTTATAAAAAGGAGAGCATCAGTGTCTACAACGGGTGTGTCAGTCTGCAGGGACTCAAGCCATTAGCTACAAGAAGGAAGCCATCTTTTTCACACCAACAGTACCACTGAACCTGTTAGCAGCCTTTCATATTTAAATACAGCATCCAACTGTTTCCCATTTAAAACAGAGGATGAAGAAGAAAAGGAGGAGGAAGAGAAGGGAGGAGGAAGAAGAGGAGGAGGTGGAAGAGGAGGGAGGGAAGAGGAGGAGGAGGAGGAGGAGGAAGAGGAGGAGGAGGAGGGAGGAGGAGGGAAGGGAGGAGGAGGAAGAGGAGGAGGGAGGAAGAGGGGAGGAGGGAAGAGGAGAAGGGGAGGAGGAAGAGGGAGGTGGAAGAGGAGGAGGTGGGAAGGGGAGGAGGAGGAGAAGGAGGAGGAGGAGGAGGAGGAGGAGGAGGAGGAGGAGGAGGAGGAGGAGGAGGAGGAGGAGGAGGAGGGAGGAGGAGGAGGAGAAAGGTGATTGGAGTAGAGGCATCTGTTCAAATGTTTCGCAGGTGCTTCTGTGCTGCCCTCTGCTCCCAGGTTGGTTGACACAAAAGAGACTTTTGGAGCCTCAAGCTTATCATTGTGATGTTTTCACGAGGGACCTGGTGGTGTTGAAGCTGCACTTTCCCATAGTGCCTAAGCTTTTGATTTTTTTTGTGTGATGAAGATTGTATGGCTACAGATCTCAGTTGCAGGGGAGACTTGATTATTCTTATATGCATGATAAACTCAGTGTGGATCATTAACAACTACCACAATTAGATAATTAATTCTGGGTTTTGTTTGGTTTGTTGTCATTGTTGTCTTGTGGATGGATACTAAAAGATAATTTATTTTCCCTTGTAGGTGCTTACAGAATAATGGTCATGCTACAGAAAGAACTGTAATTAAACAAAAGTCATATTTATCCAGCAGGTATGTGGAGCCTGACTGTGAAACTCGCATATAAGGATAATCTTATGATGTTGGACTAAAAAACTCAGCTTCTGGCTTCTTATTCCCAGGGCATCTCTTAGTTATTTAACAAAACCAAAAGTTGGTTGCAAACAAAGACCAGTGCATAGATAAATGTTTAACTAGACTCAACAAGAAATTGTGTGTGTGTGTGTGTGTGACAGAGAGAGAGAGAGAGAGAGAGAGAGAGAGAGAGAGAGAGAGAGAGACTGTCATCAAACAGGATCTTATTAACGCTCATAAAAAGAAACCAACCACACCTGAACATTTTGAGCTGATTCCTAGGCTGTATTCCCACTCCCTATGAAAATTGAAAGCAGGATAGGAAATTCAGTTCAGTGGTATCTTGCTCAAGACCTTGAGCTCCCTCCACAAAGTAAAAGAGAATTGAAATTATAAAAAGTATTCACTGACCATGATAGAAGAAAATAAACAACAGAAAGCCAGTAGGGAAGTCCTCAAACACGTACAGACTAAACGATAGTCCAAACAATATATTGGTCCAGTTAAGAAAAAAAATCACGTTAAAGAAACTCAACCTAAAGTAAAAGAAGAAGAAAAAGTAAACACATCACATCAACATTTATTGTGCACAGCTATTGCATTGTGAAGATAGAAATTATAATCCTAAGTGTGTAAGTTAAGACAGATTAAAACCACAAATCAGTAGTGCAAGCTCTTAGCCTCCTGAGCCTAGAAGAAGAAAAGCAAATAAGCAACAACATGTACAAGAAAAGAAGTTCAGCGAAGGGAAAAGCAATTGGGCTTTGCTAATTTTTATTAGCAAAGCAGAGAACTTTTTCTTGGGAAAGATCAATTTAACTGACAGACCAAGCAACACACAGACATAAAAAGAAAGCCATAAGTTACTTATATCAGGAATAATACAGGAGAAACTACTATAGACCTTGCAGACACAAAATACACACAGGAAATACTTAGTATAATTCTGCACATCGACAGAGCAACTTCAGTAAAATAGACAAGTTTCTTGAAAAGCACAAATGGCCATAGCTTTTCATCCTAGGACATAATTTTAAAGCCTCATAGTGATGAAGAACACTGGGATTTTTACTAACTGACACCCCCCCCCAGAGAAATCTCCACACCTGATAGCTTTACTGCAGAATGGGACCAGATATTTAAAGAAGAGATGGCATATTTTCAATCTCTTCTAGAATATAAAGGAGAGGAAATACTTGCCAATTTCTTATATGAAGTTAATTCTATCCTGACACCAAAACTAGACAGACAACTTAAAAAGAAAATTAAAGATCAATATCTCTACTAAATACAGGCAAAAGTTCTTTAGCAAAAGGAACTTTAGTAAGAGGAATTCTTTACTATATCGAAAGTTATATACCATGGCCAAATGGGATTTGTTTTGTAGCTGCAAGGCTGGTTCAATATTGAAAATCAATTAATGTAATTCATCTCTTTAAATGGCTAAGGAGAGAATCCACACAATCATATAAATCTACAGAGTAAGTACTTACCACAATTCCACACCAACCCATGACTAAGAACTCTCAGAAAGAAGTATGGAAAGTCAGCTGAGCGATTAAAAGTGTTTGCTCCTCTTGGAAAGACCAAAGTTAGAATTGCAGTATCTACCTACCTCGTGTGTCTCGCAGATGTAAGTCCAGCTCCAGGGGATCCTTTCCTGGACTCCAAAGGCACCTGTATACACAGACCACCCTCCCAAGCACGTGCACACACACACAAACACACACTCACATACAAACACACAGACACATACACACACACAACCCCCATACACACAGAGCACACACACATACACACCACACACACACACAAACACACACCACAACCCCCATACACACAGAGCACACACACCATACATACCACACACACACACACACACACACCACAACCCCCATACACACAGAGCACACACACACAGAACAGAGAGCCAACAGAGAAAACAAACACACACACACACACACACACACGCACAACACACACAGAGTAAAACACAAATCTGAAAAAAAACCTACACACAGAGAAAAGGGTACACACACCACAAGTTGAAAAAACAGACTACACAAGGTTAGTAAACACTATTTGCAGAAACACACACCTGACACTATGTTCGATGACAAAAGTCTGAGTATCTCCCCTGTTATTGAAAACAGTGTGAGTGTTCATGTCCCCATCCACGTCTACCATGGCACTGGAACTTCTTGCCAGTTGAATACGGCAAGAAATGTTAATGAAACTCATATTGGCCAGAAAAAAAGAGCAAAACCTTCTGTTTCTTGCACACAACACCATCATTTCTATAGAAGATTTCAAGGAATTTACAGAAAATATTTTAGTGAGTAAATCAAGGCAGGTCACGAGAAACATATGCAAGGATTAGCTGTCTTCCTCTATTCTAGCAATGGGCACTGAAAATAAAGTGATAAACATTTATCAGTTCTAGAAAGAAGGGAAGAAAAGGAAGGAAGGACAAAAGAAAGAAAGAGGGAAAGAGAGAAGGAAAGAGAGATTGATTTATGTACATCAGGTAGAGTGGCACTTGTTTGTAATTCTAACCCTTGGGAGATAGAGGTGAGAAGTTGGTTAATTTGAGGCCAGCAGAGGCAGCAAAGTGAGGCTGTTTAACAAAAGGGAGTCAGAAAGAAAGGAGGGAAGGAAATGAGGAATTTAATTAAACAAGTATAAGGTATCTATGCTGCCAAATCCATAATGCTGATATGAAGGAAGCGGTGAAGACTTAAAAGAAGTAGAGAAAATATACTATGTTCATGGATTGGAAGATTAAATTTATAAAGATGCCAATTTTCTCTAAGTGTACATAGAAGATTAGTATAGTCCTTATCAAAACCCCAGCGAGAGTTAAGTAAGTAGTATTTCTCTAAAATCGACCTGGAAAGGGTAAGGGAACTAAAATAACCTAGATATTCTTTAGAAAAAGAAAAGAGAAGGGATCAGTTTTTCATGTCTCGGTAACTTACTACGTGACTGCACTTGACACAGTTACAAAGGTTATCAGTGGGGGAAGACAGCACGGAGATAACTGGACACCCCAAGGCAAACTGCACAGTGACCCAAGTTTCGAGTCTTAGACAAAAATTAACTTGAAATGGATTATGGACTTACATGTAAAATTACAACACTTTTCGAAGAAGACATAAAGCAGCCCTTTAGAGATGAACCAAAGGTTTCTTAGATTTTGTACCCAAAGTATAAAAAGAAAAACATCATTAGACATAGTAAAGATTGCTTGGTGAAAGACCCTGCTAGAGAGTGTATCACAAACCACCTATGTAACGATGACTTAGACAAAGAATATATAAAGTCTCAGCAGAAGAAGCTCCCCAAACAATCCTGTTTAAAAAATGGGTGTGAAGGGACATTTCATAGCCGAGGCTATGAATATTAAATACAAGCACAGGACTGAAGGAAATCATCAGCCACCGAGGATGCTAATAAAAACCAGAGTGAGAAATAGTGACAGTATCTAACAGCAGCAAGGAAGTTGGGAAATGGTGTCTGAGATTGCTGGTAAGAAGGTCAAGCAGTACAACCAATCCGAAAAACAGTTGGATCGTTTCTTTTAAAATAAGTGCAGGGCTGGAGAGGTGGCTCAGTGGTTAAGACCACTTGTTATGTTTCGCAGAAGACCTGTACAACCATCTGTAACTCCGCTTCTGATCCAGTGCCTTCTTTATGACCGCCATAGGCACCAGGTATGTGCATGGCGCACTTACATACATCCAAATAAAACAAGCACACACCAAAAATAAAATAAATCTAAAATAATAAAAAGTAAACATGTTACCATCTATGATCAGCAGTTGAGTTCTTACACATTTCTGCCCAAGGGGATGAAGGCTTATATTCCCACAAACACCTTTGTGCAAATTACAGTTTTAATCATGACAGCCTCAAGCTGATACAATGTACATGTGTTTCAATGTCACTCAATGTTCATGAGTGACATTAGATACAATGTGATAAATCATATCATAGGATACTACTGGGCAATAAAAAGGAAAACCAGGACTGAAAAAATGTCTCAGTCACTAAAATATATATACATATATATTAGCATATATATCTAATATATGTGTATATTATATAAACAAAAACTATTGATGGTTTCCAGATAACTGTATTGAGGCAGAAAATTTTGATCTTCAAATGTACCAAAATGTGTGACTCCATATATGCAACATTCTTCATATGTAAATGAAAGAAATGGAGGACAGTTTAAAAACTCCTAGTAGTTAAGGAGAGGGCAGAAAGGGAAAGAAACTAGTGGCTGTGACAATTTGTAGTGTCCTTTGTTTCTTACTACGTCTTCTTTATGCCTCACCCAGGTATTGTGCATTTTCTTCTGAATTGCTACCTAAGAAGTACATTTCTTAGTATTCGAAGCAACTTGTGAGGATGGTTGATGCCTCTTCTAGGCACAGGGCGTCCCACACATTCATAGCCAGTATAACAGTGGGGCTCTTGTGAGCCCCACAAAGGGTTGGGTTCCCAAGGGGAGCCTGCTTCCTTTGTGAAAGTGTGGGGAGGGAAGCGATATGGTGTTAATCAATACACCCAGTGATAAATGTTTATCTTGAGCAGAAAGCAAATAAAGGCGGGTTAGCGAGACCTTTATTGCCTGCTGTGGAGACAGATCCACCTACAGCGGCTGGCGTCTTTTCTAGGTCATGCAGCAGAAAAGTTGAACAACCGTTTTCATTTTTTTTTTCCCGAAGTGCTAGGATGTAGAGGAAAATCTTTGCCAACCATAATATGTAGTATTTATAGACTCTAAAAGTTTCATGAATGGTTTATGTTTCTCAAAAGCATAAGATCAAAACTGGAAAACTATGTTAAGTCCGAAGCATAGATTGAAAGCATGCGGAGGCATTATATGTGGGCGTTAGGAATTAAGACTAGCTTGAGAGTCTTCGAGATGTTCTCCTGTCTACACCTTTTGGGTTCTTTAACTTTCTAGGGCTCCTCTGGATGACTAGTTGAAACATAACATGTTAGGTACTGCTTCTGAATACCTAGCCCAGGTCAGGCTCTTGGACTGGGAGCCAAGAACTGGAAATGTTTGTGACAAGTTCCCAGCCACCACTGTTCCTGGTCAAAGGACCCTGCTGTGAGAATCCCTGTTAAAAGGCACAGGCTCTGGTCCCAGGCTCTTTAGTTTGATGTCCTTATACCTGGAGAACTCACGGTTGTTATTGAAACGGAGTACACTTGCTGTTTCATAATTTTTCTGACCTGAGCAGAATTGCCAGACAGCTGGGAGTGTGGTTCTGTATTTGGCAGCAACTGGAGTAGCCCTAGAAGGGCAAAGAGCAAAGATGCGACATCAGGCAGAGTTGCCGTGAGGTAAAGAGACAGACTGACTTAGCACAGGAGAATAAGCCCTTGACTCGTGAGACTGCTTGAAATCTTATTGAGGATCTTTTTAAATTTACAAAGTTTATCAAGAAAACTAAAGCCATTTTCTTTACCATTTTGGCAAGGAAACTCTATTTAAAAAACCACACGTCTGTATTTATTTATGTGTGGATAAGTATGTTGGTGCATATGCTTGCATGTGAGGAAGTCAGAGGACAACTTGAGGGAGCCAACTCCCTGTGGGCCCCAGGGACCAGACTCAGGTAGTCAAGACAACTGGAAAACTCCTTTCCATATGTCATCATTTTGCTAGGCCTCTACATTAGCCTCAGACACACATGAAGTGAGAAGGAAGGTGGCGGCTTCTAAGGACTCTGTTAAAATGGCAGTGAGGAGATGGATTCAGGGAGCATTTTTACTCCCTGCACAATAGCACATCACACCTAGAAATGATCACTCTACCCTGTGCCCACGAACAAGGATTCTGGAGTAATGAAGGGACTTGCAGGATGAGAGACTTGTGTAGCAGAGCCAACACAGCCTTCCTGAGCAAGTAGAACCCCGGATGAGATGTGACTGTCCCTGGAAGAGTGATTCAGTACAAACTTCAGGGGGATCAGCTTTTACAGTGCTGATCAGGGGTAGATTTGTTAGCTGTGGAGGACAGGGAAGGTGGAGGAAGCAGAGCTTGGCAAAGAGCACGCTGAGCTAGCTACGCTGTGGCTTATAGGAGGCGATTATAAATGCTTCTGTGGTTGAATCCTGCCAGGAGAGTGTACGCGTGTGCATATGTGTGCAAGCTTTGTCAGCATTGTTCCACATGTTTGAAACCTTGGGTACAAAGATGCTTTGGTTGATCTTTTGCTGCAGTGAAAGGTCTGACAGGATCAACTGAGAGGAAAAAAGCTTTCTTTTGGCTTATGGATTCAGTGTTTCAGTTTCTCATTAGAAGGGAAAAACAGGAAAGGGGCTTGGTTTTCTTGCCCCCTAGCCATCATATTCTGCCAGAGAGGTTTCACCTTCTAACGGTGCCACTGCCTTCAAATAAGTACCAGAAGTTGAGGAACAAATATTCAAAATTTGAGTCCATGGGGGACATTTTAGACATAAATTTTAAGACTGGCTGCAGGGAAGAGAAGATACTTGGTAGCACTGTCTCTATTTCCCAAGCAAATAAAAAGATCTCTTGCAGAATCCCACTCTGATAAAAGGATCCAGCAAAAATTGATTTCCCATGGTTCAAAAGCCTTTATTCAAAATTACAATTGATCTTGAATATAATCTCTGTCCTGGAATAAGTGAGCCAAGAGCTAAAGGGAATTCCTTTCAATTTAGGGAAGAAACATGAATAATTCTTACTGAAATAAATAAGACAAAAATATTTATAGGAGTTATCACAGATTCTTAAGCAAAGGCTATTTTTTATTTCCACAAATCTATTTGTTTTTATATACTATAGCAATGCATTCCTGGATGTTAGCAGGATCTTGGTTATTGATGTAAAGAACTATATTTCACATCTTCCTTTGGACCTAGCCATGTATCTAGGGTCTGGCCAGGAAGACCTACAAAGAAGAGTTTCATAAGAAATCTTTTCATGAAAGACTGTTGATCTGAGCTGGGCACAGTAGCTTCTGCCAGTAATCTCTGTATTTGAAAAGCAGAGGCAAGAGGAACAGAGAGATCAAGGTTAGCCTATAATACACAGTGAGAGTCTTGTCTCAAACAAACAAATACACGTTATAGGTCTATCATCTTGCCTGGCTAATGCCATCTTGGATTATAAAGACAGAACATAGCATAGAGATAGCTGATAAGTTAGTGAGTTGAGAGGGGCTTCAGAGAATATGTAGAGCAAAGCCTGCATCCACAGGCAAGAATAATACACTGTTTCTTTTGTAAATATTTTTAGATCTCTCCTACTTACAGTTAAACTCCATCCTAAGTAACAGAAGTGCATGGTATGTGTGTGTGTGTGTGTGTGTGTGTGTTTGTGTATGTGTGTGTATTTTGAACAGGAGAAATGCTTTCCTCCAAAAGGACATAGCTTTCTCACATACAGGAAACAGGTGATTCTTATTCTCCTCTTGACACACTCTTCTTTTCCAGGCTTTTTGGTGCCAATATTAAGTATCTTTTAAGATGTCCTATATAGTTTGGAATTCAGAAGCAGCAGTGCATCATTTAGATGTTAATTACATTTAAACCAATGGCACTATAAGCAAAGCACACGTCTGGAATATGTGTAAAACATATGGGCATTCATCTATCTACAAGGGGTTATTAATTTTACACTTTCCATCTGGAAGCCATGAAGCAGCCATTCTCTGAGATACTAAAGATCCAAGGTCACGCAAAAACATACATTTTCATGAACACCAAGGTCTGGAGAAGTTTGAAGTTATCTGGCCCCAGCAATTCTGAAAAGATAATATTGTAGCCTGCTCTCTCGTTTGCATAGTTAAAGCTATGCGTGGCCAAGAAACTCAAAACATTATGCCTAAAAGCCATTTGGAAAATGACTGGGTTTAGAGAATGGTATTTAATCTGCCTTTTTTTGTACCTGCTAATTGTCTTTCCATTATTAGCAAACTAAGTGTCAGAAGACATTAGTGTAAGCTAGTTGGAGAGGGTCATGCTGGGAGGTTATACTGACCCTGAATGCTGAAAAACTTTGTGGTTTAATATTGGTGTCACACTGACCTGGTGAACAAGAAGTACACATGTAAAAGAAAAGCCGAGAAAACAAAAACAAATGCTTAAGTGTTAAGACAAATTCTTTTTTGTTCATTTGTTTGGAAACAGAGTCTCTCTATGTTGACTGGGCTGTCCTGGAACTTGCTCTGTAGACCAGGGTGTACTCAATCTCTTTGAGATCCATCTACCCTTGCCTCTTAAGTACTGGGATCAAAGGCATGCGCCATCACCTCCCCACCCGGTAAGACAATTTCTAAACATGGGATAGAGTAGAAGTTTAACTTAGCCTGCTTGGACCTCACCAGGTTCACCTTTCCAAGTGCTGTCTTCTCTGGATCGAGAATGCTTTTCCTTCCAATAGCCCAGACTCCTTTACTACACAGGAGAAAGAACCAGAAATGCCCCAAAGCTACACATACTCTAACAGGGCCCTGTAGCCTGTCAGCAAAGGGACTCAGAGGAGATGAACCCCACATCATGATGGAGGTCTGGGATACCACATTACCTAGTTCTCCTGCTTCATCAGGATGAAGCCACCATCCTGTTACCTTTCCTGAAACATCCCCATTACAATCTTTTCCTTCTTCCTGACTCACTTATGGCATACGGTTTGCTCAGGATCCCTCCTGTATCAGGGTCTTTCTGGGTAAACTGGGGTACATTCGTTTTGTGTTTTAGACAAGTGATTTCTCCCTATGTCCTTGTCTGAAAGTTACAGGCAATCGCTCCCCTCTATTCTGAGGTTGTTCTGAGGTTTAGACAGATCATTGTGTAGCATACATCCAATGTCTGAGATGCATTTAGGGCAGAACCAATTTTATTCAAAGGGTGCTGATGAGGTCAGGGGCTGGGGGCTGGGGCTCTTGATTTCTCTCATCTTTCCCCCTTTAAAGTTGCTTTTAGAACAAGTTGAAATTGATCAGAAATCTGCTTATAGGTTGGTTTGCTGTTTTGTTTCTCAGTAGGACAAAGCCTTACAAATGCAAAGCATGTGCTCTGTCCTGGGCTACCCTCCCCGCTCCTTTACTGTGTTTCATTGGTCTTCTGGTTGGATTGTAAAGTATTGGGTGACAGACTGTACCTGAGGTGACTAGCTATCTCAGAGTTCCGGAAATGTTCTGGTTTTAGCTTTGAAAACTTAGACTTAAGGAAACACCCCAGGTCAAGAAATCAAGATGGCTGCCGTACTACATTGGTTTTTGCTTGTAGTTCCATCTCCCTGTCTAAGCATAACAGCTGGCATAGAGCGTGCAGTCAAGAAGAATTTGAGCAAGTACCCATGGAAGAACATGTGTGACCTTTGGCTGTTGTTTTTCCTTAGGAAACTGTTCATTGACCTGAAGGTCAGTTAAAATGTCCTTGCACAGATTTAAGATACCTACACCTTAAACCTTGGTTGTACTGTGTGACATGGTCAAGGGTCACAGTGTGAATAGAATTAATGTTGTTAGGAAACTCACTCTTTAATAATAAACTCTCTGTAGAGGAAGCTATCCATCTGTGTCTCAACATTCCACGGAGACCAATGCTGAGTTGCAGAAACTAGGAAAGAAAGTTGCGGTTTATACCACTGTGCTACTTTGTTACTGCAGCAAGAGATGACTCCTACAGACTTCAGAATCTTTCGGAAATTGTATCAACTTCCCATACTAGATTCTTGCCCTTCACACAGCACCATCTCCTCATACTTTGACCTGCAGATGAATAACTGTAACTCTGACCCTGAGCCATGCTCTGACCCAAAGCAAGATCGGGTTTTGAGGAAGATCAAAGTGAAGCTAGGGGTTCTCAGAATGACTGGCTACCAGACAGGCTCAGGGCTTTATAGAACAAGAGCCTTGGGTGAAAGTCACGTGTCAGAGTGAGGAGTCAGTTTCTAGCATCAGAGAGCTCAAACCTGGGAAGATAAGAAAAGGTGCCAATCACTAAATTTTAAAAATAAATTCTTGTTTAGTTAGTGTAGTTAATGTAGTTAATATATAGATTTTTTCAGTATTTAATACCTATAGTTCAGTTAGTAATTTTTTCACATATAGCATGCTGCCTGTATGAAATTGAACTCTAAAGTTAATTGCTGAGCAGATTCCGTCTGTCATTTGCATAGCAGAGATGAAATTTGTTTACTACGTCAACAAATTAGGGAAGTTTCACAAGCCAAAAAATAAATAAATAATGCCAGTTAAAAAAAAAGGTGCCAATCACTAAATTTTAAAAATAGATTCTTCTTTAGCTAGTATATAAAACAATGGGTTTTATTATTTATAAAAATTTATTTAATATCAGTTTATTTAATATTTAATAAATAAATACATATTTGTTTAATATTTATAAACATTATTATATTGTTACATTTATTTTTATACACATGTAGTCATATTTTGCTCATGTTTACTTCTGTTTATTACACTCTCTTGGCCCTTTCCCCACCTCCCACAGGTATCCTATCTTCTCCCGAAAGTCCTATTTCTGTTTTCATGCCTTGGTGAATTCTATTGCATCTGCAAGCATTTACAGTTCTGCTACCGGTGTATACGGCTTCTTTTCCATAACGCTTGTTGCTCATTTCCTCGTCATTCTAACTAGGATTCTGATGGCTAAGAATATTGAATTTTTTTCAAATATTTATTAGACTTTTTTATTTCTTCCTTTGAGAATTATCTTTTAAATGCAGTTGCCCACTTATTGATTGGATGATTTATGTCTTGTTTTAAACTTTTTGAATTCTTTCTATATACCGGTTTATCCCCTCCCATATATATAGTGGTGAAGATTTTCTCCCATCCCATAGGCAGGCTGTCTCTGTCTGCTGTGGTTTTTGTTGTTATTGTCAGTTGTGATGCAGAGTACTTTAGTTTTACATTATCCTGTGCATCATTTTTTGCAATTATTTCCTGAGCTATTGCAGTTCTTTTAAGGAGGTCCTTACAAGCCTGTTTCTATAAGTGTTTCCCTAAGCAGTTCGAGTTTTAGATACTGAACTGAGGCATTTGGCTTATCTCAACTACAATCTGTGCAGGGCCAGTGTTATTCTCCTACAGGTAGGTATTTAATTTTCTGAGGAGCATTATCGGAATGTATGGTTTGGTCATTTTGTTGAAAATCAGATGACTTTACTGCATGGATTTATTTCTGGGTATCCTATCCTACCCTATCCTATCCTACCCTACCCTACCCTACCCTACTCCATCCTGTTCTACTGATTCACACATCTGTGCCTGTGCTGGTATCATGGTGGGTGTTTTTTTTTTTTAATTTTTTTTTTATTTTTAACTATGACTTAGTACAATTTGAAATCAGGTACTGTGTTATCTCCAGCACTGCCCTTTGCTTAGGACTGCTTTAGCTAGTCCATATCCTTTACATGTCCTACATATTGTAGGATTAATTTTTATATTTTTGTGAGGAATGGCATTGGAATTTTGATAGGGATTGTATTGACTCAGTAGGTCACTTCTGGCGATGTCAGTTCTGCCAATCTATGAGCATGAAACTTTTCTTTCTTTTCTTTTTTTAAAATGTATTCACTTTACATCCCCATTGCTGCTTCCTCTCCATCCCCCTGCATCCCCTCTTTCATAGTTTCTCCCTTCATTCCTCCCTCTGCTTCTCCTCTGTGCAGGGGCTTCATTCTCTTCACTCTCTTGACCTTTGGGACTCTTTACTGTCTCTCTCCCTATTGATCTTGCCACCCATTCCCCTCCCCACCCTTCTCCCATCCAGTTCCCTCCCTCCGCCTCCTATGACTATTTTTTTCCCCTTCTAAGTGTGATTCAAGCATCCTCGATTGGGCCCTTTTGTTGAATTTCTTTGGGTCTGTGAGGGGTGTATCATGGTTACTCTGTACTTTATGGCCAATATCCACCTACCAGTTAGTACACACATGCAAGCATGCATGTCCTTTGCGGTCTAGGTTACCTCATTCAGGATGATATTTTCTAGTTCTGTCCATTTGCCTGCAAAATTCATGATGTCCTTGTCTTTATTAGCTGAATAATATTCCACTGTGTAAATGAACCACATTTTCTGTATCCATTCTTTGGTTGAGGGACATCTGGGTTGTTTCCAGTTTCTGGCTATTACAAATAAAGCTGCAATGAACATAGTGGAGCACGTCTTTGTGGTGTGGTAGAGCATATTTTGGGTATATGCCCAGGAGTGGTATAGCTTGATCTTCCGGTATAACTATATCTAATTTTCTGAAAAACCTCCAGATTGATTTCCAAAGTGGTTGTACAAGTTTCTAATCCCACGAGCAGTGGGGGAGAAGTGTTCCTCTTTCTCCACGTCCTCACCAGCATGTGCCGTCGCTTTCGCTTGAGTTTTTGATCTTTCTACTCTGATAGATGTAAGGTGGAATTTCTGGGTCATTTTAATTTGTGTTGGTGACTAGGAGTGCTGAGTGTTGAGCATTTCTTTCATTGCTTCCTGGCCCTTTGAGTTTCCTCTGTTGAGAACTCTCTGTTTAGCTCTGTACGCCATTTTTAAATTGGGTTATTTGGTTTGTTGGTGTCTAACTTCTTGAGTTCTTTATTTTAAATAAGGATCATATCATGTGGCTAGGGACACTTTGACTTTTTCATTTCTTACTTGTGCCTTCTTCATTCCTTTTTCTTGACTTTCTACTTTAGACTTGATGCACAGGATGCTGGCTGGTATGATAGCTCAGCAGTTAGGAGCACTGGGTGTTCTTCCAGAGGTACAGGCCTGATCCCTAGTATCCTCGTGGTGGCTCATCACCATCTGTTCCAGGGGATCCAGTGCCCTTTCTGACCTCCCAAAACACATGGTATACACACACACACACACACACACACACACACACACACACACACACAGGCAAGATACATGATGAAAAATGAAAAAACAAAACAAAACAATCCCCACGAAAAAACAGAACCAAACCAAACCAAACCAAAAATATTTGAATCACTGTATTGAACAGAGTTGGGGGAACAGACAGCCTCATTTTATTGATAATTTCAGGGAGAATATTTTCAAGTTTTCTCCTTTTGGTATGAAGTTGGCTGTAGATTTGTCATATGTATCCTTTATTATATGAAGTTATTTTATTCAGTTTCTGGTTTCTTCCTGCTTTTTATCATGAAGCGTAGTTGAATTTTCAATCAAAAGCTTATTGAGATGAGAATGTGCTTTCTGTCCCTGAGTGTATACACTGTGGTACCTTCATTGATTTATATATGTTAGCCATCCTTGTGTTCCTGGCAAAACAACCCACCAACCAGCCAAACAAACAAACAAACAAACAACAAACAAGTTGAATATGCATTATCTTTTTGATGTATTGTCATATTCAGTTTTCCGGCATTTTAGTGAGAATTTTCATATCTGTGTTCATCAGGGGACTTGACCTAAAATGTTATTGTTGTTGTTGTTGAGCTCTTATCAAGTTTAGGTTTAGGTCGATACTGGCCTCATGAGTTTGGAAGGATTCATTTTCTGCTTTATGGCATAGTTTGAGACACTTTGGTGTTACCTCATCTTTGAATGTCTCAGAATTCATCAGTGAATGTGTCTGGTCCTGGGATTCTCTTTGTGCTCACAGACCTGAGGTTGAAGATGGGTACACTGAGGAAGGTTCCTTTGTCTGCTTATTATCAGTTTTTCTTTTCTTATCCTCTTGGTTGAATTTTGGAAGCTTAAAACTGTTTGTGTATAATATCACTGTGAAGTCCTTTATAGCGTCTCTTCACAGCTCCCCCTGGTAGACTTTGAGTTAGTGCCAATTGTCTCCTATCAGTTGATTCCAGGGTCCTCTCAGCTCAAGGTCTCCCTGGAACCTCACTTGCAGGACAGATAGCAAATATTAGGACAGACATTTGTAGAACTCATTGGAGCAGCTCAGAGATTAGTTTGTTTTTCACTGGAGCACAAGATGTGGCCAGGTGCAAAACCCCGAGAGAAACAGCCAAACAGAATGCCCGGAGCTGGGCTGGTCCACCTAGAGTTACAAAATGTCCTTATTTTATAAGAACTTATGGTCCACAACTCTGTGTGTCCAGGGCTCACAGACACATGACAATATGTCAAGAACATTTTCTCAGGGAAATCAGGTAAGGACAGAGAGGAAAAAGAGCAGGAAGAACTGAAGCCCAGACGCATGTTATTTCATAGCTGTCTGTGGGCATTGTCATCTGGCCCTGTGCATGCTAATAGACATATCCTTCATCTATCCCAAGACAAGGTCACATTGCTTCTACATGCTCCCACTGCCAACCACTGACTAGAGTGTGATACAGGGGTATGTGCCTGCAGGTCCTTCTGGTGTCTATACGAAGGCGCAAAGATGAAACTCCAAAACAAGCAATGGTGATGTCATTTCTCCACGGAAGTGAGAGCATCCATTGATCCTTATCAATCCACTGTATGGAACCCATAGGACTGTGAGCTCACACACTGTCAGACTCTGGGTGGGGAGGTCAAACTCTGAGGATCTTATTATCCTCTTGACTTGGTTGTAACCAACAGTGCAAAGCCAAATAGTAAGTAAGACGCATGTTCATCTCACTGTAGGCACGATTCTCTTTGTTAGAGTTCAGTGTCATAGGTTGGAAAAGGAACACACACACACACACACACACACACACACACACACACACACACACACACACACCATCACTGTTTCACAGAAACACCAGTAAGTTTAATTGCAACATAAAAGGGCTGGTTTGACTGCTTTCTCGCCAACGATTCTAAGATCTAGTAAGAATCGGGGTGAGGCAGGCAGACAATTTATGAGGTCTGCCATGTGTGAATTCTGAGGGTTAAATGGGTGTGGTCACTTAGTCAAGGGCTAGGGAATGGGAGAGTAGAGCCCAGTCAGGTAGATCCCATTCCTGCTTTTCTCTGTTGATCAGAGCTCACCTGGGTGGGTTTACCTTACCATCCGCACCTTTAGCTCAGCTCACTGGTCAAGAAAACCTTGCCTTTTCCTTTTTTTTTTTTTTTTTTTTTTTTAAAAAAACCGACTTCCTCTTTCTCCCTTCCTCTCCCATTTTCTCTTACTTTGGCGCTCATAGGTTTTTATTCTATAAACACTCTGTCGTCTTTGTGACATGGACTCATTCAGGACATGTTTACAGTACTTAATGACATCTCCCTGAGAAATAATGAGAATGCCTTTAAAGGTTGTCTTCTTCCCGTGCGTGCAGCGGGACGGCACGCCAGGCCTACGAGATGAGAGCCGAGGGTCTGGCAGGGGGAAAATTGACTTAATTTCTTTTCACCACATGAAATGGGGTGTCTGGGAGAGATGACCTAAATGCAGAGCCTAAAAACCAATTAATTCTGAATTGTGAATTTGTGAGCGCATCAAGCTGTGTGCAGAATTTCCGATGAGGCAGACGACGCATACCTGGCTTGTTTGCAAAATGTGAAGAATTTTCCACCTAAATACACCTAATGGTCTGTTATTAAAGCGCAGCCTCAATCCTGTCACACTCCAGCTTGTACACCTGCTGCAGTTCCTCATGAGACGCCAGTTCAGTCTTCAGCCTGACTGCTGATGCTGGGTGTTACTGCTCTGGTTTCCCTAGGGTTGGCTGAACGCGTTCTCGGGGTCCTTTGTACATTTCTGTCACTGTTATAAAGTCAGGCTGTGTGTAGCAATCCACATCCGTCCTTGGTGTCTTAGGATCAGTGACAAAGACTGGTCCACATTCCCTAAGAAGGCCCCTGGTGCTCGGCTGATGTTCAGTCCATTCATTCGGATGTCTCTGCTACGATATCAACCCGATTCTACCACATCCGGGTTAACTCATCAAGGGCTCCCTGAGTTGGCTTTGCAAGGGGTACCGATTTGTGTCTGTGGAACAAAAATGAGTCAGACACAGCACATACTCCAAGGACTACATAAGAAATCGTGAGGTATGAATAGAAGTAATTGCCATCACCCCAGGTTAAATTCGGTGACCTTTAATAAAATCGTAACTAAAAAACATGAGAGGGAGGGCTCAAACATGGGGAGGTCTGGGGGGGGGCAGGGAGACAGAGATAGAGAGAGTGACTGAGAGATGGACAGATGGACAGACAGACAGACAGAATTTTCTGTCTATTGGATGGTAGAGTGTGAGGTATGTGAGTGATCTGTTGGGCAACACATGAACACATGTATGCTACATGTTTAGTCTGCTGGGTGGAGGGACATGAGGTGCTTAAGTGTGTGAGCTATGTGTGGATGGATGGCATGTGTGAGTTGTGTGCTTGCTAAGTGTGGGTATATGAAGTGTGTGCTTGCAATTGTGTTTGTGGGTGTCCTATGCGTCTACTGTAGGGTAGGATACGAGTTGTGTATGAGTTGTGAGTGTGCTGGGTGGCATGTGTGGGATAGTCATGTACGTCTGCTGGATGTCGCGGATGTGATTTGTGATTGTATGACTTTGCTGTGTCTGTGCAATGAATGGTGTTTGTTAGGTGGGCAAATGTTGTCTGTATGTGCCAGTTATATATGTGCTGGGTAGCATAGATGGGGCAGTCACCTGTGTTTGCTGGTGTGTGTGTGTGTGTGTGTGTGTGTGTGTGTGTGTGTGTGAGAGAGAGAGAGAGAGAGAGAGAGAGAGAGAGAGAGAGAGAGAGATCTGCATGGGGAGATGAGACACTGTACATGTGTGAGCTATGTGTGTGCTGGGTAGCATGTATATGTCCTATGTGTCTTCAGGGCAGCAGTGATAAGATTACATTGGCTCAGGTTAGTTCCCTAATCCAATATGGCAATACACAGGTACAAAAGTGGAGACCGAGGAATCCATCAGCAAGAATGCCAAGAAGTCCGGCAAGCTGCTGCAAGCTATGGTAAGGCATCCCGTACCTGATTCTTAGATTTTGGTCTCCAAGATGGTGAGACACTAAATGTATGTTGTTTAAGGCCCAGGCATATCAAACCTTTTGATACTGAGAAGCAACTTATCACCTGTAAATTCACACACAAGGCTCACACAATCTAGTCATAATAAAAGAAATCACGCACACAAATCTCACAGTGTTTTAAGTAAGTTTACAGTTTTGTTTTACACTACGCTACACTCACAACTATCCTTTGTTACACACAGCCTGCGGGTCTCAGGTTGAATGTGCCTGGAGCCATCTTGCTTGTACTCCCCGCCCCCCCAGCAGCTCTTATAAACTCCACAGCCCACAAACGAAAAATCTTTTGACATTGTCAGTCTTTGAACACTTCTAGACTAACGTTAAATTTCAAGTTTCATGGTTTATGTTTTTCTCTATTGCGACTGTGTTTTTTAAAAGAACATAAACAGAAAAGCAAGCAAGTGGCCAGGTGACTGTGAGCTTTGGCTGTGGGCTTGTTTTGCTTGTAGTAGCTGACATTGTTGTCACCTGCCAATTCACTGAAGTCCCTTTTCCCTACCTGACCCTAGGTGCATTCACCTGGGCCCAGGGTTAAGCTGGATAAAGTCAGCTGGACTCTCACCTACTCTGCTGTTGCAGACAAATCCTTTCATTCTTGTCTTTTCTTTCAGCTTGGTCTTCTGTTTTAAACCCCACTGACCCTTCTCTGCCTCCTCCCCTCTCGCTTTCTTTTTTGGAGGGAAAAAAAAAACATTTCAGAGCTCTGCTGAATTCACTCATAAAGACTCAACCAATAAATTCCTAACTCAAAAGATTAAAGACATTTATGTACAACATACAAAAAGAAAAAGTCTTGCTTACATCAGAGCCCCTGTGTTTGCATAGCTTAACCAAACAGAGAATAATGTTTGAAAGACGAAGACTAACACAGACATTTTTTGCTTTTTAAAACGAGGCTCACTTACTCAAAAATGTTGCCTGCTTTGTTGGTTTTAAATGCTTTTATCTCGTTTTGATTTATGGCTGTCCCTTGTATAGAAGCAGATCTCTGCTTAGCCACCTGTAGGCAGGTGTATCTTTTTTAAGCACAGTCCCTGGAGCAGAAATTCATCCATCAACTGCTCACGTGGAGCCAGAGCATGCAGGATCCTTTATCTCT
Source organism: Rattus rattus (assembly GCF_011064425.1). NCBI lineage: Eukaryota > Metazoa > Chordata > Mammalia > Rodentia > Muridae > Rattus > Rattus rattus. Next base: position 127,521,598 of record NC_046158.1, on the reverse strand, counting down.
GTGACCCAGTCACTAGGTCTATTTCATAACAAATATTTAATTCTGGGTGGCAGCCATGAACAGAGAAGAGAAAGGGGAGAGAAAGCACACAAATTTGGGGTGAAAGGAAAGAAACTAATATTTATTAGGTGTGTATGTAGGATCCAGAAGCAGAAGACACACTTCCCAAGCTCCTTCTTCCCCTCCCACCTCTTCTCTCCTCCATTTTCTTTTTTCTTTCTCTCCCCTTCCCTCTCCTCCCTCCCCTTCCTTTCCCATCCTCCTCTCCTCTCCAACCCTCATCTCTCTTCCCCTCTCCCCTCCTATCCCTTCTTCTCCCCTTCCCATCCTCCTCTTCTCTCCATCCCTCATCTCTCTTCCCCTCCCTCCCCTTCTCCCCTCCCGCACCCTCCTCACTTCACTTTTCCTGTCCTGTCCTGTCCTCTCCTCCCTTCCCTTCTCCTGTCTTCCCCTCCCCTCCCTTCCCTCTCCTTCCCTTTCCTTTCCTTTCCTTTTTAAAAAATATTTTAGAAAAATTAAATGTGACTGTCAACAAATTACCAAATTTCTTCTTCTTTTTCTTCTTCTTCTTCTTCTTCTTCTTCTTCTTCTTCTTCTTCTTCTTCTTCTTCTTCTTCTTCTTCTTCTTATTATTATTATTATTATTATTATTATTATTATCATTATTATTCCTAAAAGATAGACTCATTAAGTCCCGGCTATTGCCTTAAAAAAAAATCTAGTTACTACGTAACACCAACTTACATGCATGGTAAGAGTGTTTTTCTGTTATATTTCCACCATTTAAATTTTAAACACTCTCCTTCAAAATACATGGCCTAGAAGACACTGTCAATTCCGTTGGACAGATCTGTAAAGGAGTGTTGTAAAAGTCTGGGGAATAAAGCACTGGGTCACCCCCAATGTTGCTCTTGAATATGATCCAGGTCCTGTCTGTTCATGAGCATACGTTTTGCCTTTTGGAATCAAGGGATCTTCCCTCCTTTGTCATATAATTTAAATGCTTTATAAAGATGCATGCCAATAAAATAAAATGGAACATTATCTAGATAATTTCTGAATACTTTCATTGACAAAGCATTATAAGGATGCTAAGCGCTGATGTGAAGGTGTGAGGCATGCTGATGAAGTAGCAGGAGAAGGCTGGTGTCATCTTGGCACAATGACTTAAAGTCATAACCCAGAATAACCCAGGTGTGATTCTGAAGGTTCGCAGCAGCCAGCAAGATTGTTTGGGGGGAAGCAGCTTCTTGGTATTCCCAAGTTTGAGGACAAAACACGTATCTTGGCAGAGCTGGTTACTTCCAGTAGCTGCCATTCTCGGGTACCATTTAGCATCTTCAGCTTTTCACTATCAACGCTTCCTGGGACCTTCTAGTCTACCCATGCTTTCTACACACGGGAATTTCTCAAGGACCTCTGCTCATTATCCTCACCACATATAAGAGATTGTATGTATTCTGTGCTAAAAGAAAGCAATTGCAACAGGTCTAGCAGACGATAGATTGAAAGCTCCAGTTCTTCAGTAATCAAGATCAGTGAAATTGGGGCTTAAACAAATAGAATATTCCTCCGTAAAGTAGGTATGGCAGTGGGAGAGGAGACGTCCTCTCTGGTATACACTACAGTTTCCATTTGCCAACCTCACATAACACACACAGGTACAAATCCTGCCATGTGTGAGTTCTATACTCTTTCCACAGGGCAGGGCTGGGAACTCTTTGATCTGTGTTGTATTCACTCATTTTGCCCAGCTCTCTCTTCTGCTTGAGAATGTTAAAACCATCCCATAGGCAGCTGAGCACAGGTGAAGGACGGCCTTGGGATTCTGTGTGTCTATCCTTTCTGAATGTATTCACCTTGACATAATGTTACCTCCCTTAAAAAGAGAAGAGCCTGCTTGGGAGATGGTTTACTAATTTTCTTTTTCTTTCCTCAGTGTGCACATGCGGCTCAGCCTTCTGCAAACTTTTGGTCAAGGGAGAAAGCTCAGAGCTTGTCTGATAGGCTGGACTCCTCAAAGGTATTCTTCTCTGTCTTGATATATGGGACTGTGGATACGGCTCAGTGATAGAGTACTTGCCAATCATTCTCAAGGCCTGAGGTTCTATTTAGTCTCCTGCTAGACTGAAGGTCTCATTCTTTATTTTGAAGCTAAGTTAGATGAAAACTTTGATAATTTTGGGTCTATAACCTCTTTTCACTCTTAAAAAAAAAAAGAAGACCCCAAAGAGCTTGTGTTTACATAGGTAACATCTTTTGACACCTACTGGTATTTGTGACATGTAAAATACTTATGTAATTTATTTCAAAATTAACAACAAACTCATTATATGTTGACATGAATAATGTACTTTTAAGTAAAAAATAGGCTTTCCCTAAAAATCCCAATTACTACATTAAAAAGTACAGGTACTTGAACATTTGGCTGAACAAAGATGGCTGAATTCTCTTTCTTCTGCCTGTATTCATGTCGTGTTTGGTTGAAGCAAATGAAGGGACTCTTCGTGCTCATGAATATAGGAAAAGGTTCTGAAATAGCACGTTCAGCTCATTGTGAACTTTCCTTCTTTTGCCACAAAAGTCTAAGTTTCTTAGAGAGTAGCTGCCTTGTGACACACAAAAGACCTGGCATCCTTTTATGCTAATAAGACTTGTTCCACACAAGCAATGCATGTGTTCAGAAATATCATACTGAGTCTCATTCATATATGTAGTTAAGCATGCAGTGAGCATGTCTGATGAATGCAAGTAGTATGTTTAAAAAATAAGACATTGATTTATTAATGAAGAAGTCTTTTTTATTCTAATTCTGTTGAAAGCAAAGATAAGCCATCTTTTCTGAATTAGAATGCCTATAATGGCTGCATATGATATAGATAGATAGATAGATAGATAGATAGATAGACAGACAGACAGACAGGCACATGCCTATAGTGCCAGTGTTCAGGAGGCTCAGAAAGGAATACTTTGAGTGTAATGCTAGTCTGGGCTGCACATTAAGTTTGAGGCCATGATGGGCTGCATAGAGAAGTCCTACCTCAAACAAAACAAAAATCAAAACAAACCCAGAATATCTTAACTGGACTTCAGTGGACATAGTTCATCTTTTCCTTAACTCTCACCCCATATTTGCAGAATCCTCCTAGGTCTATTCTCCATGAATTCACTAAGTGACTTTAAGAGATGGAGGATACTCAAACAAGCTCTATCACTTAACACAAAGACAGTCCTCTGAGGCTTCGCTTAGTTTCTCCCTCTCTCTCTGCCTGAATCAGATTTTGTCAGTGCTTTATTGCCTGAAATGAGATGCGGAGACAGATGGACAGAGCCAAAGCTTCCTTAACCTGGTCACCTTGCTCTCCTGACAATTATACAATGTCAGGGCAGAGCATTCAGAACTCAACACCGAGCCTGGCTCTGGTTTGGACAGAGCATCTTGATGTGTAGTGGGGACAGAGAAAAGAATGGCCTCCTCATATGAATGAGGGATTTAGGGGGATCATGAATGGTGCCCAGAAGACGTTGCAGGTGAATACATACTCTAGTAAACATGCTCGTCTTTCATATGTGCTTCTCTCTGTGTGAGGCAGCTGCTTTCTGAGCTCAACACAATGTGGGTTGGCCAGGTGACATTTTCATTCTCCTTCTGGTATTTACCCACCTTCTTGTCGTTGGACTATTGTTTCCAACCTGTATGACTGTAAATGTGCATCTCTATTAGGGCTCAGAGTTTAGTTAGTCCAACCTGGAAGCATGAAGCTGTAGGAAGAGAAATCTATTAACCATGTACCTGCCCCACATCTAAACATTGCCATTTCCTGCCTTGTGTCAGAGAAAACCCCAAACTCTGAGTCTCAGCACAGAGAGTCCTGCTGATTTGATTCCATCTATCCAAGTCCATGGGAAGTTAGCTCAGTACAGTTGCTTCTCACAAGAAGGCGTTGGTAAAGAACTTGCAGGGTTTATCAGCTGCATGCACTTAGCCTAAGGCCTCCCAGTGCTTTTTCAGCAGATCTGAGACCATCTTTCCTCTTCTAAAGACTCCACAGGCTTCACTCAATTTTCATTGTGGACTTTATTCCCCTTATGGTCTGTTTCTAGAAAAGTAATCTCTGTTCATATGCTTTCGGTCTCCAGGGACTGTGCCTGTAACTTACCTGAAGAGGAACTGGTGGACAAGTCGTCAGCAAACAACTGAGGAATCCTGCCATGACCTATCAGCTCTCTGCTGCCTCCCAACTATTGCAGCCTTGGGAGAGGCACATTCACTTGGAAATGTAATGAACAAACATTCATTTACTTTGGAGTCAGGCCAAAGAGTTAAAGCCAATGTCATTTGTAGTCACAGTAATTTTAACTTCGGACCCATGAAGATCTTTTCTGGTACTTTTGTGTGAACGAGAGATGCAACTTAATGCTGTTGTGCTTGGGGACATTAATTTGAGGAAGCCACTTTGGAGGCACAACTCTCTAGGGTAAAGAAGAAATAGCTTCCTGTCTTCCTATGCAGGAATCTGCTGAAATAGACAATTTTACCCTTAAAGTTTAGAGTTCATGTCCTCAGTGCACTTGGGTCCATATGTTCAAAGTGGCTTGGAAAATAATTTATCAGTAGTTAACATCCCTTCCTCATCAGCTGTTTCCAGGAATAAGAGCCAACGTTGAGCAATGGAAATTGGGCTGCATCTGAAAGTTGTTTATGCTGTGTGTTTCTGAGAAAGGGCAAATTGTCAACACCACTGTCCCAGAGAGCGCTGATCGATAAGTGCTTCATAGGAAGAGAACTTCCACAAGAGGTGAAGCCAGGACAGCTTGAACTGGAGTTAACTTTGGGAAGTCTTTGGGTGAACTATGAGAATGGGGGTGGCCCTGCTTCATTCCTCATGTGTACTTGTGTGCTAGAGACCATCTATTTGCTAAGAAACAAGGTTGAGAACTTTGTTTGGGCAAGGAGTTCATGAGGCATACTCCCGTTCCAATCTTAAGTGTCAGAGAGGAGAGCAAGGAAGGATTCTGGGAAGAGGTAGGTTCTACATTGAGTCCTGAAGGATGCATTTCAGTCAATGCATCAGTTAATGTCCTGGACCAATGTCCCCTAAAGAACATCAAGAAACAAAGATATAGGCTGGGCATGGTGGCACACTCCTTCAATCCCAGCACTCAGGAGACAAGAAGAGGAAGAAGGAGGAGGAAGACAAGGAGGAAGAAGGCAAGAATGCAGAGGAAGGGATGGAGAAGAAGGAGGAGAAGGAGGAAGAAGAGTAAAAGAAGGAAGAAAGGAAGGAAGTAACAAAGGTATAGGGACAATAAATTTATTTAGAATATTAATTTAGGAAGCACCAGAAGAAAGTGGGAAGTAGGGATGGGAAGGGAGGGGGAAGAGAGAGAGAAAAAAGAGAGGCTAAGAGAGGCTGGAAGAGGCAACAGAAGGGAAAGGAGATGATAGGAAGTGGGGAGGGAGGAAGAGGAAAGTAGGCAGGAGCGGAGGGAAGGAGAGGGAGGACAAGTCAGCCAGAGGAGGGTTTGTCCATCAAGGACCCACTGTGGATGACCTGGGCTTTGTCCTTCTGGGGCCCTTTAGGAGTATCTTTGCCAAGCTTCACTTCCCAATGAGAAGGAAGTAGTAGGCTCTGTTCCATTCCCTTTCCCTCTGATTAGCTACCAATCTACATTGTTCCTAAGATACTATTTTCTGAAATCCATATGTGTACCTCAAACAGGCCCAGCTCTGAAGAGAAATGTCAGTGAAGGTGTGAGTATCAAATGGAGAGGTGATACTGTGCCAACTCCAAGCTTTTCAGTGTCCTAGCTCTTCCGTATCATTGTGGTACTAGTCCTGAGACTCAAGGTATGGCCACACCCACAATGATGATGATGATGATGATGATGATGGTGGTGGTGGTGGTGGTGGTGGTGGTGTGTGTGTGTGTGTGTGTGTGTGTGTGTGTGTGTGTGTGTGTATGTGTGTGTCTAAATTGGGCTTGTCTTCTCCAACGTGGAGTGTTAGAAATGCATCTTTTCACTTGATGGCACCAAAACTTCCTCTGAACTTGCACACTTTACCATCTTTGACAAAGAAGAAACAGCCAATTTCCATGTGGCTGAGTAAATTTAGTAGAAGGCATAGCAGTTTTTTCTTTTATGTGAGTCTAGGATTTAGTGGATCACACTACTTGATCAGAAAGGAAAGCCCTTGTCCTCTCAGCATTATCATGCTGAGCTAGCTATGTGCAAAGTCCTTACTGGAGGGCACCAATATTAGAAGATGAAATAACACTAGGGTCACTCACTCTCCTGGCCAGGAGTTGAGCACCTTTGTCCTACTGAACTAGGGACTCTGGATCTGTAAACATCCAGTGCCACAGTCCCAGGGCCAAAGAAAGCTACTGAAGTTGTGATCAGAGAACACATGTGAGCTGGCAGGGGTGGGGTGAGGCCCAGTGGCTTATCACCCTTCTTGCCCTCTCCCTGACATAGGCGCTACTTCTCACATCCCTCCCTTTTCCCTCAGAAACTGGCCTGTCTGCTCGTGCTCTCCTTGACTTCCCCATCCACTTTTAACACAACTCAGAGTGATTCCTTTGCACATCTACTCTGTTGATAAGTGTGTGTCCCTGTTACACACTTTCTACAGAATTTGGAGAAGTCCCAGCAAGGACTGGACATAGCTATGCTTTGTAAGCAGTATGGAGTCTGATCTCAGAAGAAGGATCCTAGTCATTTCCTTGGATGTGACAGATTTGTGGGAGGATTTTTACCTATTTCCTTTTGTCTGTCTGTATTTTCTATATAAAAATAATCTTTCCACAAGAACCGTTTTTCTGTACCAGAAGGGAATAACCCTGTAAATTATTTTTAAAACCTCAGAAGAATTGCTCAGGTTTCCAAGGTCAAGGGCTTGGGCTCTGCTAGGCTTCTTTTTATGCAGAATAAAAACTTAAAGATTAAATTAGTCAGCCCAGTGCACATTGAAACTCTTGTTCTGTCCTAGGATGAAGTCCACTTCACTAAGTTTGGGTATGCTGTGGACATTAGAATATGTCTATAGAACTCACTACTGTGTGGGTTCCATTGTCCTGTGGACTGGAAACATCTCTGTTATTCATTTAATTCTATGTGGCAGCCCAGCACCTACTCATTCAGGTATCACTGGAGTCAGGGGCCCTTCTGTCCCAGGTAAGTAGCCCTACTCAGCCCAGTGTGGCAACCTCTGTGAGCTTTCCAGTTTGGTCTATGGGTGGGCAAGGAGGAAGGATAGTGAGGCTCTCTTCTGGGCTTCAGGGACGGAACAGAGGGCCCTGGAGTCTTGGCAGGTCTAAGAACTACTAGGAACCAAGCCCAGTGGGTGGGCTAGGTGCTGATAAATAAGACTCCGAATCCAGCAGCTCCGCGCTTCTGGAACATAAGCCAAGCCTGCAGGCCTTTTCTGTGGCTCTCCGGTCCGTACTTAGGACCTTTCCTTGGGATTAAATGAAACTTAAACCTGCTAAATAAACACAGGCACAAAGAAAAACCACTGGGACTCGTTCACCTGCTATCAATCATCACTGCCAGGGTGTTCCTTGTCTTGACAGCTTACTGTAGGGAGGAAGCCCTGGGCTCCCCAGAACAAAAGCAAGAGAGAAAGAAAGAAAAATAGCAATGAAGGAGGAGATTTACCCTGCAGGCTGAGGAAGGAAATTAACTGGAGACAGCAACAGGAAGACAGATCCCAAGTCAGGCCAGTGGTTGCCATGGTCGACTTCACAATGAGTTCTGTTTTCTCTGCTTACTTCACTAATAATAGTAACATTATCATCATTCTCCTTATTACTGAAAAGCTTTGGGAGATGGTCAGTTGCTACGTTGTGTGCCCAGCAAGCACAAGGACCTGAATTTGGTCCTCAAAGCTTCTGCAAAAGCCAAAAGCATGACATGCACCTATGTTCCCAGGCATAAGAGACACCTGAACGAGTAAGTGCTGGGCAGCCACATAGAATAAAGTTCATAACAAATGTTTTGGGTCCACAGAACAAAGGATCCCACACAGTAGCGAGTTCTATAACGCATATTCTAATGTCCAGAGCACACCCAAACTTAGTGGGGAGAGAGATACAGAACGATCCCTGGATCTCGCTGGACAGCCATTCTAGCCCAATTAGTGAAACCCAGGTTCAGTGAAAGACCCTATCTCAAAAAATAATTGGGAGAGTGATTGAGGAAGACATCACCTACACACACACACACACACACACACAGAGAGAGAGACAGAGAGACACACAGAGAGAGAGAGAGAGAGACAGACAGATAGACAGAGACACATACAAATATACAGGTGATTGATCTACTTAGTCTTCTCCATGGTAAACATTATACCTAATACTTCATTCACTCATTTGTTCATTCATTAATTCATCAATTTGCTCACTCAGCAATGTATCTAGGCACTGGAACACAGCGGTAAAGGAGACTGAGCCCCTACAGAATCCAGAAAGCATATAACTTAAAAGTAAGTGCATGGATATAAAAATATAGAGAATGATATGTGTGATGGAGAAGATTATGCCCACTAGGTGGGTGAGTTTGGGAGTTGGAAGGCTGCTTATGACATTCCGTAAAGGGAAGCTTATCTAGGCGCTGGCTCCAATGCTCAGTTCTGAGCAGGAGCCAAGACTGACTGGAGCAGGTGAGGTGTTTCCTAGGAAAGCGCAAAGGCCCTGTGACAAAAGCCCTGTGACAGCTTGCATGTGGCAGAGCTGAAGTCTATTAGAAGGCCTGAGCCTTATGTTCTACCCATGGAAATTTAGGAAATAGGAGAGTCCAGTGGTCAGGTCTGCCAAATGGAACAAAGCATTCTGAAGCCTGATTAGGACCAAATTAAAGCACGTTCTAAAGTCAAGAGCCTATTCTGCTGTTCCTATAGTCTTACGGCTTTTCCATGGATTTGACAGATGTATACAAAAGATAGACAGAGGTGTACTGATGGGTATACAGAAGAAATGTGTGGCCCGACCCTCACCAAGACTGGGCCATGAGTGTCTCCTCAATGCTGTAAACAAACACTCAGAGGAGTCTTGTGCTCAGGAATATGATAAAGCCAGGTTATGTTGACCAAGTCTAGTGTCATCCACCGTTCTAGGACAATTCTTAACTAGATCCACAGACTCAGTTCTCCACTGGCCAGAACAGTTAGTGATTCTTGCCTCCTGATCCCCTCTGTTGGTGTCCTGAGCTAGCAAGTAGGCATTCCTGGGTGTGCTATGTGTCTTCTTCCAGCTCCTAACACCTCTGCCCTGACACATCTCGTTCAAGTACTTTGTTTCAGTGGCTTTCAAAAAATGGACAAATATATAGGGATGAAATCAGGACGCAAATGACAATGAAATGGAGACTTTCCCTAGAGGGCAGAGATCCTTAGGAATGAGTGGAACTTACAGCAAGAGTTTGGGTTTCCCTGGGGTGGGTGACAGAGATTTAATGTGACTGAGCCTTCATTTGCTAGGGCCAGAAACAGACCCTGGCATTAGCCTTTGTGATCTCTGCCTTTTGGCTCCCAGGCAGCTGTAACACATGGCTTTCATTCTAGAATGAGCTACTCAATTAAAATCAAATATCGAACCTAATATCCCCAACTCACCCAAACTGGTATTATTTGTGCAGGCACAGCGGAAGTGGAAAGAACCCCAAATGCACACAAAGCCAGGCGAAGGTCAGCACTGATTATGTCAGGCTGGCAATTTAACACTAGCTCTGCACTTTGCAAAGCATCGACACTATTTGCCTCTTTCGAAAGTTCATATTTGAGAATAACCGACTTTGTGCATGAGTGAGATGGAAATTTGTGTCTGGAAGAGGTCTGTGTGGTGTCATTTGGACCAAGTAGCCCATAGTTTATAAGAAGAGCACATGGCTCAAACATGTGAATGCATTTATTAGACACACATTCAATTATGAATATAATTTAATTTTTTATTTTAAACATGTTGATCACATTGGTATGTGTGTGTGTGTGTGTGTGTGTGTGTGTGTGTGTGTGTGTGTGTGTGTGTGTGTGTGTGTGTGTGTCTGGCAGTTGGTTCTTTCCTTCTTCTGTTGAGGAGCCATAAGATTATTTTTAGATCGGGTCACCAAGCTTGATGGCAAGCAGTTTTCCCCACTAACCCATCTTGCTGGCCCAATTTGATGTTTTAAATGGCAAAAGTATCTATTTTCTTCCTATATCCCAATTGGATTTGTTTGTGCTCTTCTTAGGGTGCAAGTCAATTGGATATTCCAAGGAATAATGGAATCTAGAATAGACACAGGATTGTAGAGAGAACAGGGCTGCTCAAAGAGATGTACAGGATAAATGAAGTCAGAGGTGAAATCTCTCTTTGGTGCCATTTCACCAGTAAGGTCTTGAGGCGTTGCACCTTGTCGTAGGATACATAGGTGGGGTTTCCATTCAGAAGCCGGCTTCCCACTTAGAGGTTGATCACAGTGCTAGGAGAGTCCCATCTCTGGTGAAAGGGTCTTTCTCTGGTGTCAGGGACCAGTAAGCCATCCTGTGATCCTCCACTGTCTCTGATGTTGAAGAGGCCCAGGGTTCTTACCATCCATCTGATCCAGAGGTCTGTGCCATCTTTAGAGCACACCTGAGCTGAGGAGAAAGGGAGGTCCCCCAAGAGCTGGGGCCATATTGCTTTATCTTTTCTTTCATATGAAAGGAAACATTGGCCATGGCTGTCCTGCTTTCCTTAGACGGACCAGCTAAATTGGGGTCACTTGTGAAGGTCGAGAGCACTAAGCACACTGCCTCTACTCACTTTTGGAGGTGCTTCGATCATAGCTGTATCCAACTTAGTAAGCTCTTTCTTGCATTGCGAGATGCCAATATCGATGTAGGAAAAGTGAAAAAAAGAAAGGAATGTGAAGGTACTGCCCATCTTTCAAGGAGCTCAGATGAGAGTCAGCAAATGTCTGTGGGTTTGATATATAGCCCACTCTCAAAACTCCACATAGTATATTAGGCTGTTGTAAAGGGAATTTAATCCACAAACATGGCTACTGTGGCTGGAATACAGACATGCCCTTTAGTTCCTCTGAATACAGGCAGTATTAATACTCACCTTTAATCCCAAACAATGAAGGTTAAGTTAGTTTGTAGAAGGAAGCACCCTTGTTTGAAAGTGACGTCTAACTGAGAGGCAGACAAAGTGATGAATCATGGAAAGATGTGATAGGCTAACCTATGCCCAACTCTTAGGAAAACAGAAAGAAAAGAGAGACTACTTAAGAGACAGAAGCTCAGTGAGAGAAAATGAGAGAGGGCCATTTTGTCAGGAAAGTTGTACAGAAACAGGATACAGAGGGAGAACAAGCTAGACATAGGTGTGGACAGAACAAGCTAGAGAATGAAAAGGATCCAGGCGATTAGAACATATTTTCAAGGTTAGTATGAGGCTAAGAAGTGCAATTCAGGAGAAGCTGAGAGAAACCAGATCGAATCAGTCAGCTTGGAGAGGAGTTTGAGCCAAAACTGCTGAGCTGAGTCAACCATCCAGAGATCAGAAAGAACTAGCAAGGGGTGAGCTTATTCAGCAGCAAGTCTCAGAGACTGAAAACATTCTAGGCCTAGATTAGATTGTATGGAGGCTAGAAGTTTCCAGGACTAGGGCCTGAGTTAGAAGACAGAGGCAGCAAGCCTCAGAGAGGACAATTTCATCAGCAGAGTAAATGCTACTTTCATAGGCAGTATTGGAGAATTTTAAAGGATACAGCAATGGGATGTGGGGCCAGAATTTTCACCTGGGTCAAAACTGATCTGCACATGCTTCGACTCCATCTTCAGAACCACAATAAATAGAGTTTGAAAGTCTCTCTCCAACTGAAACTCAGAGCCATGCTACATGTCACTGGAGTAGCAGGGCAGGTGGGACACTCTAGGGATGAGACTGAACACCTGGGGGAGGGACAGGGCGTGTGCTGTGATGGTGTGTCACAAAGAGAAGCACAGACAGAAATTTCCAGAAGACCTCGTGTTTATTTGCACTTTGTAAACCCCAGAGATGAACTACAAGTCACAGTGGTGTCAGTCATGAAGAGATGGTTATTGTTAATTGTCGCTTTGACAGACTCTACAATCTCATGACAGGTGAATTTCTGAGCATGCTTTCAGGGAATTATCCTGATTATGTTAATTGAGGTGTGAAAGACCTGCCACATCAGTGCCTGGATTGGATCCTTGATTGTACAAACAGAGAGAATTCCTGCAATGGCATGTGTATTTTGCTCTCTGCTTCCTGATTGCAGAAACAATGTAAACCAGCTGTTTCAACCTTTTGCTACCTTGGCTTTCCCAGCATGATGGAGCATTCCTTGGAATTGTGAGCTCAAATAAACCCTTTCTCCCTTAAATTGCTTTTTATATTATTTTATCACAACAACCGAAAAAGAAAACAAAACAGATGTTAAGGGAGACATTGCCTGACCAAGGGAGTAGGTGAGACCTGGAGTAAAATGGAAGACAGACTGAAAAAAGCCAGAATACACATTCAAGTATAATTTCCTCAGAAGTGCACTAGATTTCAAGATCCATATCCGTATGACATGAGCCACACACCAGGCTTTGCAACCATGCTGTTGCCTAGGACAGTGAACACATGACAGTGGATCAGGTCCTCACCAAGGATTTTCCTTTGCAGAGTGCTCATGGCACATGAGTGAGTCTTTGCTGTCTACATTCTGAATGCCAACTGGAGGCTTGGTGATGGGAAAGCAAGTGTCATTTGTTGTGGTCCATGTCCTGATAAGCCACTCAGAGTTCCTTTCAAATGAGGGATCTTTTGTTACATCACGATGACAAGGTTGAGTTGGCAGATGCACCTAAGGCTTGAATTTTTCCAGAATGCCCCCTGGACAGTGCCAAAGCCAATCAGGAGCCTAAGACCTGAACAACGTTCGAGGAACAGGCGATTAATTCCAGTAAACCATTTTTCTTGGAGCAACCTAAGTGCAGACTTTGCTAGGGCTGAACCTTGGCCAGATCCCTCCTCTTGGCTTATCCCTCTCCTTTTCCTTTGATACCATTATTCCCCCCAATGAACTTCATTTCATTGCTTTATTTCATGGGCAGGGAACCCGACCTGAGAAAGAGACAAGAATAATGAAAATTCCTTATATAAGGCAAGTGGAATGGGCCAAAGGGAGTCTTGTTGAGGCCCCTAAGCTCATTTTAAAGACTTGCCTCTGTCTTTATAAACTGCTTTAAGTACCTATAGCTTAGGCTGATCTGAGGGAGCCCATCTACATTAGAGACTCCCTAATGACGCTCAATTAAACGTTGAACTTAGTGGGAGTTGATGCTTTTGTTCTGTCTGCTCACCATTTTCTTTTTGCTTTCAAACTACAGCTAGTCCAATCCCTAAACCACAGTCTTCCCTAACTATCCACTCTTTATGTTTTTACCCCTGAACTTGGCACTCAATCCTGTTTCCTTTCCTGTTAACTGATTGATAGTAGTTAAAGCTGGGTAGAGTAGAAAATCTCCCCAGTGGGTTTTTAGTGAAAGAGATTCACAGAGCCAAGTTCTAGCTCATAGATACTCGAAGATTGAGATTCAAGCCCCTGTTTTTCGACGTGAGGTCCTGAACATCAAACAGAGTCCTTAACCAGATGAAGATTCATTTGAATTATCACACTCAACTTGAGGCCTTACATGGGTAACACACCTGGCTTACCTCTTAAAATATACCAAGGCCGGGGTTGGGGATTTAGCTCAGTGGTAGAGCGCTTGCCTAGCAAGCGCAAGGCCCTGGGTTCGGTCCCCAACTCCGAAAAAAAAATATACCAAGGCCTCAAAACAGGTGAGTTATTGAGAAAATGGCTCCTCAGGTGGTATAGATTTTCTTTCATTCCTGCAGACTATCTTTGATGTTATTAATCTGTGCTTACATTTCTCCTATTGCTCACATGTGTTGTATCCTGAGTCATGTGGGACACACTTCTTTAAGGCACAGATGGAGCAGAACTTGTTTCTGAGTGTCTCTGAAGAGAAGCAGGCTGGGATATGCTTTGTCTTTTACCCTGAGCATCAAGGGGTGGGAGACATTTAAAAGAACTGTGTTAAAGCCATGGAAGACAGAAGACAACTTCTAAGCTGACAGGCCACCAGGATGGCATGACCCAATGATACAGTCATTACTTGCCTATGAGAACAAAGAACAGTTTCCCCTTAAAGAATGTCAAGGGGTCAGAAGGACACACCCAGCCCTAGACTCTCCCCATCCCGTATCCCACTAGGCTAGAGATAGATGCTCAGTTGTTCCCACAAAGACTGGGGAGGGGGAGATTGTCAGGAAATGGTTTTCTCCTTTCCTCCTGAAGAAAGTCATAACTCTTCCTCAGAGCTCTTGCTAGATCGAAAGGCAAAGAGGCATTCAATTTTGTTCATATTTAAGAAAACCTGTATTCATGCAGACACATGCCTTACTCTCACTCCCTTTCGAACATTTTATGGACCAAAACATAAATGCAAAGTTGTATCAGTTACACCCCTAGATATGGCCATGGGGCTTTTCTGATGGAGCCTGGAACTATGTTGGGCTAGAACTGTGGGAATGCTCTCCCCACTCTCTCCAAAGCTCCAGATATTTATGACCAGGGCAAGCCGCTGGCGACAGCATCTGACTCCGCCTGTGGCAGTCTGGCTCTTATTCTTGCTGACAATGGATGTGTGGAGGGCAGAAGTATTTCACTGTTTACTACTTCAGGGCATTTTAAAAGGTAATGAATGTACAAACATCACAGGGAAAAAAAAGAGCCCTCTGAAAGGTGGTTCAGAGTCGGACAGAAAATTCAAACAATATTAGCCTCAAAAAGTCAACATCAGACACCCTTCTACTAAGGACCTACAAACAAACAGAGTTACTCTGTGCACACATTAACAACCGCAACGCCAGGCTGCTGGGCTGTCGCCTCCTCAGAGCCACAGGTTCATAACATGAGTTTGCAGTAGACTCAGAAAGTTCCAAGAGCCTGGAGGCGCTTTGTCTCCAGAGGGCCTTCCCTATCATAGTTTTCATTCCTGATGTCTAGGGCAGAGGAAAGACACGGAAAAAGTGAGGTTCATGCCTGACTGTGATGCACTTGGCTCTAACACCTGCATGTCCTAATGTGTGAGTCATGGGAGGAGTCACTCAGTTTTCTAGCTCTTCATAGTCCATGGAGACAAAGTGCTGCCAGGCACACACACCTCTCTGCCCTTCCGCCCCACATCGGACAAAATTCAAACACAGAAGTTATCGTTTGCAAATGTAATCTTTCTTTGCACACAGACACCTAGGACAAGTTATTTCCATCTCTTCACTCACTGAATGATGAACTAAGCAAATAATAATAATAATAAAACACTTTCTTGTTATCTTTAATACTTTTAGAGCAGTTTGCTTCCCAGCTCTTTAAAGATTGTCCTACATCTCCTTGGCCGAGTCTTTGTGTGCTTGGTTACCTATGGTTACTAATACACCTTTCTAGAAATAGGAGTTTGTGTGATTTCAGAGGAGACAGAGGTTTCTGGCCTGGTGCTGGATGGGACCTCCATACTGCTTGTGGTAATTGGACTTCCTAATGCCTGCTGAATCAAACTTGCCTGCCCAGGGCTGTCCCCAGGAAAACTGGCTAAAACAGTGTTCTGGGCACTGTGTCACATGCTTCTCCCCACTTTATTCAGTCTTTACCAGTGTTACTTTTTCTGTAGTTTGTGCATTTATTTGATCAAGGAAGTTACTTTTTGCCACAGCTTATCAAAAGGACACAGACTTACATACAGAGAAATAGTAAGCGAAGCATTTTTAACCCATCTTTTTCATAGTAAACTGTCAACAGATTTTTTTTCAGCTTTTTCTTTTTTGAAGCCATTGTGCAAAAAGTTTCCCCTTGTACTCACTGTTTTATAATACCTGGTCTGAACTCCCCATTGTTTTTTTTTGGTGGGGGAGGGGCTGGTCATACAAACTTAATTATTCACAGAGAACTTTCAGGCCACAATGGAGAGAAAACTACTTTCCTTGCTCTCAGTTAACCATGAGAGCAGTAAGCAGGAACTCGCAATGTGGGAGACTCACTCTTGGCATTTAGACACTAGGGGAAGACAGCGAAAGCCACAGGATTGATTGCCTGTAACAGATTCAAATGCAGAAGATGGCTTGCAAAATGAGGACACCTTACTTGTTTTTTTTTGCTAGGTCAGCGTGGGAGAAACAGGTTCCTTGCAAAGACATACAAACAACAAACAAACCAACCAACAAACAAAACACCCCAGCTATAGTGGGGGTTGGCTTAACGCATCTCCTGAGCCAGTCAATAGCAGGTGGCCCCTCCGGGTGCCCCCTCCCGGTGCTGATAAAACTAGCCTCTTCCCGGGATCAAGGTATTAAGGTTTCAGTTATTTGTATTGATTTTATGTGCTGCCAGCCATGCTGATCTGTGGTTCACAGATTCCTCTTTTAAAATGTCACCACCATTTCAAATTTTCAATATTGTAGTCCAGGGGGCTGCTTGTTAACCTCCAGGGCTTGTCAGATGTACTGTGGGGGGGCACATGGCAGGTTCCCAAAATTTTCACAGGTGTCATCAAAACAGGCTGAGTGATCATGAGATTTCCCAAGAAGAAAGAAAGGAGGGAAGGGCAACAAAATGAAAGGAGGCTTTCATATATTTTTCTCGGATACTTCAAACCATGTTTTTCTATTGTCTATCCAATGGAAACAGACAAGCCCTCTAGTGGTTAGCAAGGGAGCTTAGACACAATAGGAGGCTCAATAGATAGCCACACCCGTATACAGGTGTGTGTGTGTGTGTGTGTGTGTGTGTGTGTGTGTGTGTGTGTACAGGAATTTCTATGCATGAACACAGCTCAGCTCACACCAGCTACATCTGCAATCTCACTTCTACTTGAAATAATTTTTAAAGATGTTTTGAATAGGGAGATAAATTGTAATCAATAAAGATTTATTATTCCCCGTGGAAATGCTAGTCTTCAGTCAACTATGGAAACTCTGGCATGTAATAATTTTCAATAGATCCTTTCCCTTTTCAGTCCAGAATAAAGTCACTTTCCCTGGAAGCCAGACAGAAACCTACACACAGGCTGTATTTATCAGTCTATGGCGATCCTTTAACAAACATGCAGCGGGTAAAAATAAAACATATGTTTTCCCTTATTTCTCTGTAAGCGCTTACTTAAGGTTTTATTATATTTGGCCATGGGACATTCAGTAAACTTACTGATGATATCAAAGAATGATTTTACAAACAGTAAAAGTTACACTATTGACACCTCCAAATTCTGGCGTATTTACATTGTGTTAGGGGCACACTTGCTCAGGGAGATTAACAAACATTACTAGGAAGGCTGTGGCCAAATCCACCCTGGTTGTTTATAAAACCTTTACAATTCATCAGCTTCCACTAACACACTGGCACTGTTCAATTACCATCAGTTTTAGAGAGCTTTAGCAAAACATCTAGTGCCCATGTAAATAGACAAATCTGAAAACTGGTCTGTTGGCTTACATACTGTAGGTAATGTTTTCTTTTGCTCAAATTTGTTCTGGAAACTAATCACGCTCTGATAAAGCCATCTGCAAATATGAGAAAGATTGACACCCACATGTCAAAAGTTTACACAGCCTGACCAAGTGTACATATAGTACAGATGATGTAAGGCTGTCTCTCCCCGAGCTTCTCCAGGGCCATGTTGGAATGATGCTCCCTGGAGGAGGAAGGCCATGCAAAAGTGAGCCTGTCACTCTCCTTGTCAAGCTAATGTACTTCTCAAGGGTTGCCTGGGTGCTTTCTTCCACCCCCTGCCCCCATGCAACTTCCACGCCCTCTGCATTGTCTTTCCAGGATCATGGGGTGATTACCACTAAACTAATTCCAAACAATGGCCTTACTCCCCCTGCTTCCACATACACAATGTCAACTTACTATGCACATGACAGAAAGGATGGCATTAAGTGTCAGTGATGGAGATGATATGAAATGACATCTGTGCAGTCATTCAAAAATTGGTCACTTCTTACTGTGCACTATTTGTAGGGAGGACTATTCTATACATTGATTTGTACACTCATTTCAAAGGAAACCTGACTCCAAGGCAGATGGAGTAGCTAATGGGACTGAACACAAGGAGGAAGTTTGTAGAAATTTATCCGTGGTTCATTTTGATGACAAATTCATCTGAGAGTTGGAGTATCCAGTGCAAACCTCTGCTGGTAGATGACACTGGCTGAATTATGTGCTCTGATTTCCCTATTTTGTAAGACAGCAAAAAATGAAATAAACAATTTCAGGAAGACATTATTTGTAGCACAATTATGTTGACTCTTGGTGTTCCTAATATATTCTGAACTCAGAACTAATATACTTGAAATCTTATTCTTGAATTTTTCTAGGAATCTATTTCAAACTGCCATGCTGACCATTGCTAGAATACAGCTCAGTAAGTCAGTCTGAATAGTTAAGAATATTTAATACAAATACAAAGAATTTGAATTATTTGCAGGATAACACTGTTTGTTCATACACTTGTGATTTATTTAAAATATTTATCTGCTAAATCTTTCAGTTGCCATTATAAAAATCAGATAATGTCTTAATAAATCACTAAGTCTAAAATTTTCTTGTCTAAATTTTCAATTTTCAGATTTTACTTTCTATTTTTTTTGAGAGGTGTGTGTGTGTGTGTGTGTGTGTGTGTGTGTGTGTGTGTGTGTGTAGGGGCCAGAGGTCAAATTACTGCTCATTTTTTGACAGGGTCTATACTAGAGTTTATCAACATGGTCAGACTGGCTAGTAAGCTCTGGTGGTCTCCCTTATCTCCACACCACCAACACAGGGCCAACAGAGAGGTGTGAATTGTCATGTCAGGATTTTAGATGGGTCTGGGGATTTGAACTTAGGCCCTCATGTTTGTGCAGCAGGTACTTTGCCTACCGAGCCATCTCTCTAGCCCCAGGATTCTACTCCCTGATAGATCATTAAATCTGTACCCAGTAACAGATCACCACTCCCTTGTCATTGATTTAAATACAGCAAAATAAAACCTTCTGCAAGGTAGTTCTGGGATTTTTGTGTTTACGAACACGACAAATATTTAGCTCTTGTTGTTTCCTTAAAACTTTGATGATGACATAGTTGTTTGTTCTGACCAATTTATGTATGTTTTGAAGATAGGAGCACAGCAGAAATCTCAGCTGAGATAGCCAATTATTTGCCTTCTTTGATCTTTATTTCTAAATATTCCAACATTACAAACCCATCTCCTACCTTTAGCAACTCTTGAGTCTTATTTAATTGTGTATTTTTGTGATTGTGACTTCTACCTAATTAGATGCCCTGTTTGTTATACCAGATACTTTCTCTAGTTACCAGAGAATGAATGTAGGCAGTGCTCAGAAGGCTGAGGTGAGAGGATCGCTATAGGTTTGAGGGTTACCTTGTCTATATAATAAATACAAGGCCAGCTTTTGCTGAATACATTTATATGTATGAGTGTGGAATATATATATATATGTATATATATATATGCATACAAGTATGTGTATGGGTATGCATGCACATACATGTGTCAATGTGTGTATAGAGGCCATATATTTATATTTACATGTGCACACAGACACACAAACACACAGACACATACGCAGACACACACACATATGGGGTATGTTTTATACTCATATCTTCAAAACATACAGTGTGTGTGTGTGTGTGTGTGTGTGTGTGTGTTATGAAGACCTCTCCAAAACTGAATATAACCAACTGCCAAGACACATACTCAAAGACATACACTTCAGTCTTTGAGTACTGCTCAATCCTTTGAGCAGCCTTTTGTCCTATAAAGCTACTTTTAGAACCTAGAACCTCTTTTGTGCTCCCCTACCTATACTGATATGAAAAGTGTAACGATTTTTACAACGATCCTTATCAAACAGAAGCCTCTTCTATGTTAGCTCATAAAACTTAATTTCCAATTTCCTCCTCGCAAACAATACATGATCTTTGTCCCCATGTGGGTAATTGGATCATGGCAGGAGGTGATAACTTCTCAGTTACCAGGTAATTCTGCCTTAGAGCTTAGCTTAAGAGCAGGGTAGTAAGTCTTGTTTCTGGGATGGGAGCAGAGGGGCCACTGCTTCCATTTGGTTGATGCCTGAGCTTTGCCAGCCCCCGATGGTGACTGGTGATATTATCTCTTTTATCATCTGCTCTTTTCTGCCTCTTCATTTAGTTGAGCTACCCATTCCCTTCTTAATACCCTTTGATGGTTTCCACATCTCTTAACACAAAGACTCGGCTCATTAGAGGGCTGGTGTGGTTTGGCTAGTGCCAAGCTGTCAGCCACAGCTCTTTTCTCCGCCTCTTTGTTTTCCCTGCTTTCCTTACCATTGGCTCACCGTTGTTCAATTCACCTGTATATCCCTGAGACCGGGACAGTTCTGGCACAGCAGATGCTAAATCAACTTCTCAGATGTGGAGGACAAACAAATGAATGCATTTCATCCTTCTTGGCAATCGTAAAATAAGGAAATAGAGGATCAAAGGGAGTTAGTCACATGTCCGAGTCTCAGCTAATAGCAACCAGAGGTTAATGTCTCAGCAATTCTCGAAGGTCTCACATGGGATCCTTCGCAAAGCCCCTCTGCAGATGAAGGAGCTCAGGCTGGTAGATCGTGACGCCCAAATGCAACGTAGAAATGCTGGAGGAGTGTGCCCTCTCTCTGCAATTTTCTTTCCCCTCCGATGTGTTTGCAGCCCGTGGTGTTCCTGGAGAGATTTTATTTATCTGTGGATTTTCTTTGAAGAAAGGCAGCCGGAGGATATTTTTTAGGAGCCAAGGTGAGAATTAGTGAGACGCTTTGCCATGGCACCTTTTACAACATCGAAAAAATGATCATTAGACTCCCTCTCAAGGATAAAGGATTTGCATCTGGCTTGCGTTGTGCAAACAGGGCTTTTGTTGATTTATCAACAGGACTTCGCTTGGGGTTTTGGATTGGATTCCAGAGGTTGGCACCTACAGTCTAAAAATCTAAACAGAAGGAGAAAATAAATCACCAACTGGCACTTTAAAGGCAAAGATTTATACCAAACTTAATGAACTTCCTGTCTTGCTGAGCGTGAGGAAAATGTCATGTTTACCCCAATGCTCTCTGCTCCTGGCAGACGATGTGCTGGGTTGGAAGGGATGCAGAAGTGGGTCAGACTCACCCAGCTGGAACTCAGGAAACTCATTAGAGTGCCAGCTCTCCACAAGCACTGTGGCCTTCCCAGTCCACCCTTCCCCCTGGCTGCTTAACTGGCCCAAGGCTAATCAAAGGAGAAATGGACACTAAGTAGCAGTACATTGTTCAGTAGAAGCAGACCAGGGATTGGTGATTTCAGGTGCAAGTTGCTGACTTGTTGCTGTAAACGGGAGTGTACTACAATTCTTAGAAAGACTAATCAGGGCTGGCGAAAGTGGGACGTAGAAACAGTTAGAGAAGGACACGTCATCTATTACAACTTAGTCATTCTGGGACCTCAAGAAACAAGTACAGA
Organism: Rattus rattus; assembly: GCF_011064425.1. Classification (NCBI taxonomy): domain Eukaryota; kingdom Metazoa; phylum Chordata; class Mammalia; order Rodentia; family Muridae; genus Rattus; species Rattus rattus. The sequence goes on along the minus strand of NC_046158.1, from coordinate 127,500,034 downwards.
GTTACCGGAGTGAAGGGGCTGGAGTGCCCACCACCTAACTCCTACTGACCTGACAAGAGTTCACAGTCAGCAGGGTTTCGGGGTGGGAAAGATACCATACCACCAAGGAAATCTTAAATAAAAAGTTACAAATGTCGGAAGCCAAGAGTGAGAGCATTCCTGACACAAACAGGAAGGGTCTGAGTGGGGGATCACACACTTGTTGTGTTAACTCCCTGGAATTTCTGTTTCTACCATGCATGCTGCCTGGGAGGGAGAAATAGCTGAAGAGACTTTCTTTCTTTCTAATGGTTGTAACACAAAACTTTCTCTGATTATAGTACTCGTCTGCACATCATTTGACTTCCACCACTGACATTGCAAGGTCTAACATCCTAATTAATAGTTGCTCAGTCTGCATTTTCCTGCCATCTACATATGAAATGAGGAAATCCAGATTCAAATTGATTATGAACAATCTTTCCACTATTATACTCCAGGGTCTACAATGGACCTGATTTCAGAAAGGGAGTAAATCCTCTTACCAGAACAAATATACCCAACTACCGCAGATGAAACAAGAAAGGAATATAGTCAAGTAGTTCACTTATTTTTAAAATGACTAGGAGATCTGCAAGTGTGGTGGCAGACACCACACCCAGACGTGTCTACTTAATCGTTACTATTAAGGACGTCATTGAGAGCCCAGTGTATGCCTGGTTCCCTTAGGCAACCCCACCTTCTCAAACTGTTAGTATAGACCAAATCTTATGGTTCTAGGCCCATTCATCCCCTTCCTTTGCTCTTAAATGTCAGACAATAATTGTGTTCTGATGCAAGAGGCTTTCTTTGGAAGCAGTATCAGGGCAGGTGAATTGCTGGGTTTCCACACCCATCTCCACTGTTACCCAAACCACAATGTGCTATGGTTAGAAGGCCACTGGGTTTTTGCTTGGCATTTCCTTATCTGGGGATTGAAACACCACAAAACTGAAGAACAGAAGTCAATATTTAAACACATTACGAAATCATGTCAGTTCTTCTTGGTTGAGAGTCTCTTTGCATTTGTCAAATTAATAGTTTCTAAAATCAGAACCCTACATTGTGTAAGCATGACTTTTTGAAATATTCCTAAGCAGCCCTTGACAGAGACAAATGGCAGCTCACTTGTTTTGTTTATTCTCTTATTAGAGTGGAATAATTCTCCAGATAGATATTTTGGATAAGAATAAAAAAACACATTAGTGTATCATGTGTCAAAAATATTCCTTCAGGCATGGTCAATTGATATGGAAAACTAGAGACAGAACCTGGAACTGGATATTAACTTTTATTTAATCCATTCATAGTGGCACAAGCTATGTTTTCATACCTGGTGCATATTTGTAGGTTGGTGTTTTTAATGTCACTAACAAATGATTGGGCTTGGTCTCAGCTGCCAGACGCTCACCTGTGTTTCTTCAAGGTACCACCGAGAGGGTACAGTCTGTAAGAGAGACCCCCTTTTCCTTTCAGTCTAACATCTTGCCTACCCTGCATTGGTAACCTACATAGTCCCATGTAGTATTTTGGTAATTTCCTCTTTGCCTGTTAACCTTTCGTAGTGCTGGGAGTTGAACCCAGGGTCTCATACATGTTACTATTACTTCACTACACATCCAACCCTGGTCCTGGCTTTTATAGTCACTGTCTATGAACAAAAACCAAAGCGATCCTCCTATCTTAGTCATTCTCCCACCCTTCCCCTCGTTCTCAATAAATTAGATTTTCTTGCAGTGCTTTCCAAATAGTAAGCATGAATCCTATAGCAAATTATGAAGTTTATCGCTGGGAGCTAATCCAGCAGGCTCAATGTTCTTCTCATAGAGGCCTCACTGTCATTTTTATTTATTCCTCAAAGTTCTTTTCTGCAGGTCTAGCCTGGGATCACATACAGGACCACAAAATAGCTTGGGCCCAAGCCTGAGTACAGGACCGCTTAGGTAAGAGAAAGACATTTGTTCTTACATCCCTTTTATCTTTGAATTATCCTGAGTTGATGCCCTTTACACCTTCAACCAGATGCCACCCTGGAGATTTATCCAACTTCTTCTACCCACCCCATCGTCTGCACAGCCAGCCAACAATCTTGTCCATTCACTTCTTCCTATCTCTGGTCACTTTCCTTTCTCTCATTCCCTCAACTTTGGTTCTCTTGCCCCTCTTGGTCTAATGGAAGAGCTTCTCACTCATCTCCTAGCATGCACCAGGCACACTCATTACCCATCTTTCAAAAAGTCTGATTGGACTGTCTTTCTCTGATGTCCATGGCTCTAGAGGCCAGGACCAATGAGTGGCTGTGTGATGTCCACTCCAGGGAGCTCTGCATCCTCCTTCTTCATTCACACTGTTGCTATTTTAACAGCATTGTTACTATGGCCATCAAAATGCTCACTCAAAAGCCTATCTTGTATTTACCCTACTTTGCAACTTCCCAACCCTCTACAGTACTGGCAAGACCGCAGAACATTTCCACAGTATATCCCAAGCCTATACATTTGTCTTCAGTCCCTAATTGGCCTTTCTGCTTCCCTTCTTCATCTACCCACAATCCCTTATCCACATACTCTCAGAATTCATTTTTAAAATCATCTCTTCTCTGTCTCAAAGTACTCAGGAAGTCTCACAACTTCTTCCTTCCTGTCGAATCTACACTTCTAGAAAGAATATCTAGAATTCTTTCCTGATCTTGCTCTGGCTGTCCTGGATTTAGGACACTCCATTGTGTGACATCTGGCACAATGTAGCATGAATTACCCTATACCATTCATGGTGTACTGGGAACACTGGTTCTGGTGCCTCCACAATAGTGGTTCTTCTGATCTTTGGCCAGCTGGTCCCTCTAAAACACTCTGCTCTCTCCATCTCCACCCAATGCCATCCCTACCTCCAGATATTCAGATACTGCATAGGTCTTGTGTCTTAAATATTATGATCGCATATGGAAGGAAAAGGAAGTTGAGACCATATGTATAAACAATGGTCTTAATTAAATCATGTAGTGGTGTGACTAGAAAAGTAAGGAAACTTGGAAATGGCCTGGATATTAAATAATACCAGCATTTCTTTTTAGAAGAGCCTTTTTTAGTGCTTGGGACTTAAAATACTTTGGATTATCTATAAGATAGCATATTTAATGTTAAATTTCAAGGAAAATAAGTAAAAGTCCCTAACTTTTATTTTTAAAGTTGTCTTTCTTCTCCATGATGCTTATGTTATTTAAACCTATAAAGTGTCATGACCAATGTGTTTCTTTCACTGTTTCTGTCTGTTCTTTTAAAGTCTTGTGTGTGTGTGTGTGTGTGTGTGTGTGTGTGTGTGTGTGTGTGTGTGTGTGTGTGGTTTGTCTGGCCTCAGCTCTTGCTACCTTTGGAATTTATTTTGCACATTTCTTCCTACTTCTTTTTTTTTTGTTTTTCAGATTTATTTATTTATATATGTCTGAAGACTGTAACTGTCTTCAGACATACCAGAAGAGGGCATCAGATCTCATTACAGATGGTTGTGAGCCACCATGTGGTTGCTGGGAGTTGAACTCCAGACCTTTGAAAGATCAGTCAGTGCTCTTAACCGCTGAGCCATCTCTCCAGCCGCTTCTTCCTACTTCTTACAATGTCTACCTTTATTTTGTTTTGTGGTTGTGGCTCTGAATCAGGGCTTTGTCTTTTTTCGTTTCTATTATTAAACCCGAATCTAAGCATTCACCAATTTTAGTGAGTGAATCTCATGACTTCCTATTAGCTGTGATAGATGGCAGGGATAGTGCTCATGCAGGCTTTTCCTGGTTTCACCAAGTTCTCCATGTTTTAAATGCTTTTGTAATGTATGCAGATCCTACATCTTATTTTTGTTATTTCATGGTTAGTGGTATAAATACCTATACTGCACTTAAGTGAACTATAGAGTTCATCTTATGGTTGTTTAGAATATGTTTCTCCTACCAAGTAAGTCCTCAGCAGAGAGTTACTTCCCCCCATTCTCCTACTACGTTGAGGTCATCTGAACCTGCAGGTCTACAGTTAGCACCGGTCACATTTGGCTGTTCCGAACATGTCAAATACGACTAACCAAACAGAGATGTCCTCAGCATCAAATACACACTGTTGTTCAGAGAGTCTGGGGGGAAAAGTGTGTGAAGTGTTTTGTTACTAGACCTGGGGATCAGTTGCATAGTGAAATGAGAATATTCTGGATATAATGTTTACATGTAACTGTCCAAATTATTTCACTTTTTTCTCTACTGCTCTTAGATGTGCCTACAAGAAAATATCATTTCCGTTGTATTTCCACGAGTCAGAACTGACCTTTATTCTGGTTTGTTGTTAGTTATTTTCAAAACAACGCACTGATTCCTCTCTTTAGCACTTCCAGACTCGCGTGTGTTCCACACCACTCTCTGAGCCTTTGCGTTGCTGCCTTGCTCTTGGGTTGCAAAGGCAGGCAGGCACCGACTTCTAGATGTTGGCTTCAGTTTCTTTCTGACTCTCTGGCTGTTTATTCCTTTACAGATTTTAGAAATTACCTTTCACTCTAAGTCCTCCCAAATTTTATTCAGTTGTTCTTCATTTTTGCTGTGGGTTGGATCTGGAATGTTCCCTAACAGCCCTCTGTGCTAAAGGCTTGGTCACCGTCTTGATGCTATTGGACGGTCCTGAGGTAATTGAGGGTGTGTCTTTGAAGGGGCCAGTGCAAACCCAACCCATTCTTCCCTGCTTTCCCTCCTAAGCTATGGATGACCAAGTTGGCTCTGCATTCCCCGCTGGGATTGTGCTGCCTCAAGGACAGGCCCCAAGCTATAGGGACTGGTGAGCAGTGCTAAACAGCCCAGGGAGACTGTTCCTCTTCTCCAAGTTAGTAATGTCCAGTATTGTGTTATGAATCTGGAAGCCAAACCAATGTATTATTCCTCATCTTTCACTATCATAAGACTCTAAAACTATCTTTGTAGCTCAAAGAAAATGTCTTAGACAACTGTTTTGTCTATTTTGCACCCTTTCTGATGTCTACTCTTCTAGTTGAAGAAAAAAACATTTATCATTCCCTTAAAGGAATCTGTGTCTTCTGGACCCTGCTCCCAATCTATGCTTCTTTTATGCTTCTATTTGTTCTTCTTGCCTCACACCCTCGTGCTTGCTTCCCTCTTAGGAATTTGTACGTCATTCTATCTTTTTTTTAAACTGCATTTTATCCCTTTGATAGCAGTTCTGGATTCTTATTTAGGTGCTCTATTTTCTTCTCTTTTATGGCTTCCCTTTCCTGTGTCATAAAAAGAATCTCTCCCTTGTCCTGTGAAGGACTTTGACTTTCCTCTTTGTTAAAGAGCCAGCTTTCAGTTACAAATATGGGGAAACATGCGTTCTCAAGACTACTTACATTTTGCAACTTACTTGCCTAGTCTACAGATTCTCATAGACTTCCACCTAGACTAACTACCTCCAGACCTTGCTTTCCCATTTCTATCCTCCTGTAACTCCACCTCTTAGGACAACTGAGACCTCTTTATGTGTTACTCAAAGGCTGCAGAGTCTGGAAGTCATTTAAAGGGATCTTCATATCTACTTTATTATTTACCTTTGAGCATATATCAACTAGATTTATATTAATGTGAAAAAATACCTGGAATACTTAACTTAATATGAGGAAAGGTTTATTTTGACTTATGGTTTCAGAAGGCTCACATAGTCTAGGATTATATGGTCTTGTTGCTTTATGGATAAGACATTGAAGAAGGAGCATGTGACAGAGGAGACCCATTGCTATCACACCTATAAACAGAAAGAGCAAGACCAGAGGAGGCAAGGTCCCAACACCAGGGCATGTCCCCAGTGGCCTGACTTCCCTTTCCTATGCCCTACTTACAAGCAATTGCAACTTCTCCTAAAGGTACAATAATCTGTGGTCAACACATGAGCCATCGGGAGATGCAGTGGCTCAGAGAGTGTCACTATTGGGAGTTGTGGCCTTGTTGGAATAAGTGTGGCCTTATTGGAGTAGGTGTGCCACTGTGGGCATGGGCTTTAAGACCCTTGTCCTAGCTGCCTGGAAGCCAGTCTTCTCATGTCTGCCTTTGGATGAAGATGCAGAACTCTCAGCTCCTCCAGCTCCATGTCTGCCTTGATGCTGCCATGCTCCTACCTTGATGATAATGGACTGACCCTCTGAACTTATAAGCCAGCCATAGTTAAATGTTGTCCTTTATAAAAGTTGCCTTGGCCATAGTGTCTGTTCACAGCAGTAAAACCCTAACCAAGACAGGAGGCATGCGCAATCCAAACTCCAGTGGTGTTAGACAATCCTGGTTGTATACTTCCCTTATTTTGAAGTTCCCATTTATTTATTTTTCAAGCAGCTCATCTGTCCCACTTGCTTCCCATGCTGATACTTGAGTACTAGAAGGTGAGCTCGTGTATCCCTTCAGAAGTGGGAACCCTGGCTGCCTCCTGGCATTAGCATCTCCAGACCCAACCTCCTTTATCTTAGCCAGGAATCTTACCTTCTAGTCCTACCTCTTGGCGGCCTCTTTTGCTGCCTCTGGTTTGGAACAGGCAGTAAAGGCAGAATCCTTTCTTGTTAAGACTCCCTTGATCTCTGCTCACAGTCACCTCAGTGCTTCATAGCCATACCCTGCCCCCAACCCCAAGCTATGTGATGCAATAGACCATACCTTTCTTTGGATAACATTCTATTTTTGTCCAATTTTGTTAGTCTTCCAGGAATTTTTGGGTCCCCTGACATTGTGTCTCTTACCTTTCTAACATTTGGGGGACCGTTAAAGGAACCTATGCTTTGACATTTATGTCTGAACCAGGATTTGAGTGCCAAGCATATTGGTCATTATCTGTCTTGATGGTATGCTCACACCATACCACTCTCTCATGCATGCTGTTCCCTGGGTCAGAAATAATCTTTTCTACCTTGTCCTTATTAAGTCAAAGCCCAACACAGGAGGAGTCACGTAGGACATCTTTCTAAGTTTTTATAAGTGACTTCGAACTTGACATTACACTACTTTTACGTAAGGTATATATCAGTTTTTTTTTCCCCCAGAACCTTTTGGTCAATCACATATAACTAATTTATAGTCAATGTTTCCCTATCACCTTCTATGTCTCCTGAGAAATAAAAAATATATAATCCTGATCTAGCTCAGAGGGAGATTTCAATAAATTTTATTGAATTGAAACCCTGGACTGTCCGTCTTTTGGTTTTCGAAAGTGATGGGTATTTTTGTTGTATAATGTTGACTTCATCTCAGAGCCTGCATCATTGGACCATGACACTCTATTTTGCATGTAAAATCCAGCCCAGGTCCTTTCTCTACTATTCCATCCCATTCTTTTTATTTTAAGTGCAACTCAAGGGTGCTATGTCCTCTTTGGAGATGATCATCCTTCTCTCTGTACAATAGCCAGCTTCCTCTGAAATGTAAAAAGATCTGCTGAAGTCTGGAGTACTGTATTCTGTCATCCTCCCCTCTCTTTGTATCTTCTCTGCCTCCCACCCAATCATGGAAACATTGAGAAACAAGACAGCATCCAAAGACACAGCATTCTAAGTGCTATCCTGATTTGTCCTTATCTGCAATATATATGCAAGCCAGACCCAGTTGATAAACACAGACAGCCCACCTGACTTCACAAAACAAACAAATAAATATCCAGGCAGATGCTGATTTCCCTGTGGAAATTTTACAGGGGAGTTAAGTTATGGAATGTACACAGACCTGCAATTGTCATGCAAAATGGGTTGGCAGGGATTTCAGTGTCTATACGTGGGCTGAGTAAACCAGTTCAAATTAGAAGACCCTGTGACTTTGGCTGGATATTTGAATGGAAGCAACTGGAAAGTCAGAGTGCAGAGTTCTTCTCTTATTGTATCCCCCATCATCAGCATCTGTGTGCCAATTTCTTTAACTGGACAACCCACAGGCCTCCATGACAGTGATGTCCAAGGATGTTCTGATCTGAGAGGGGATGACGCCAAGCTCGTCACGGCCATGCTGTGAGAGCAGACAAATATGTCATCTTGGAAGTATCTCTTGGAATTATACAGACATCAACAAGCACATTAAATGTTGGCATTATATCATTACTAATAAGACTTTCAAAATTTTTGTGCCCAAGTCCTATACCACGATTTTATTACTGACAGAATCTGTTTAAAAATGAAAATTATTTTAGACGTCACCAAAGTAACAATATTATTTTATCTTCATTATTGTTTCTTAACAGTTTCTTTACTTCCATTGTCCAAATAGATTTCTGAACAAATATATAATTCATTTATTGCAGAAGTTAAGAGTTAGTATGAACAGAAGAAAGGACTTAGAATGGAAAGATGTGGGTGCTATGTGATGGTGTCTATTTAAGGAGTAGCCTTTGTTTGGGTCAGAATTTGACCTGACACATGGCACCCCTCAGTGCTTCTCAGAGAGTCACTAGTCACTTGAGGACAGTGCCTTTTCCACACAGTGGCCACACGCCATATGGCCTTCTGGAAGGCCTATTGGCTCCTTATCTCTGACTTTTCATTTAGCCATAGAACCCAACCCCCTACACCCCTTGTTCCATAAAACTGTAAAGGTTTCAAAAGGAATCTTTCAAGCTGAGCGCTGTGGTGTCTTTAATAACAACACTTAGGAAGCAGAGACAGGCAGATCTTTGTGAGATTAAGGCCAGACTGGTCTACATAGTGAGTTTCATCCCATCAAACGATACACAGTCTGACACTGTCTCAAAATCAAAATATAATAGGATGGACTGTTTCATATACAAAACAACACTTGTTTGAATTTTCTAATATAAAAGCTCAGCCCACTATAGACATGATTTGACACTCATTCATTTCCCCCCTTTCATTGAAAAAATGCAAATATTGACAACCCAAATGCACCTTAAGGCCTGATGGATTGATAAGACGTATTTTTTTTTACATGCAAGAGAATATTAATTCATATTAGGTTATCTGACATTAGACCTGACAACTATAAAAATGCAATTATAAACCTACTAGAAATGACTACGGACTCCATTATTTTATACATTTCTATTGTGGGTGGTGAAATACAGAGACAGATGTCCCATCAAGGTGCAGACACTGAAGGATTTAGTGGTCATCGTGCACACTCGCCTACAGGGAATCCTGGATTTCGAGGTACATTGATCAGATGAGTCTCAGAACATTTGCAAGGAACCTTTATCCACTGTATTTTTATTGCACTAACTTTTAAGCTGGAGTCAAGGAGAAAGATTTCCAAGGCCATGGTAGATTCTGTGTAGCTAGAAAGAGGCTTCAGTTTTTTAAGAGGAGAATGTCAAACACGTTAAACCAAGCTACTGCCGCATGACTCCCCTGAGTCTGCCAGCAAGTGGGCTGAGATGAAGGTTAGCTGTAAGTTATTCTGAAAATGAGTCTCAGAGCAAATCCTCTCATGCAGATTCTCATTGCTGTAATTAGCAAGTGGCCAAGGGACAGATCCAGCCCCTTCCCCATGGGATTTTCTCAGCATCCTAGAAGCAGCAGGAAAACTGTCTGTGAGTGGTCTGTGTACCATCCATGGAGGGCAGAGGGTCTTTCCATTTCTCCTGTGTTTGAGCATCATGAAGCAGCATCACCCTCCCACTCTTAGTGGGCTGCTTTCCTGAGAGCCCCTCTTATCCTGAAGGTTCGGCTCGGAAGACTGGGTTTCCTAGGGCAATGTATACTCTGCCATGGTGCTTAACCTCTGTGCTAGTTTCTTTCTGTTGTTGTAAATACCGTGACCAACAGCAACTTGGGGGAGGCTGGTTTGGCTTATGTATATCACTAAGAGAAAGTCAGGGCAGGGACTCAAGCCAGGAACTTGAAGAAGAAACCGCAGAGGAACACTGCTTACTGGTTTGCTCTCTGACTCAAGTTGAGCTAACTTCCTTATATAGCCTATGCCCACCTGCCCAGAGATGTCCCTGCCCACACTGGTCCTGCCCACAATTAGCAATCAGTAAAATTGCCCACAGACGTGCCTACAGGCAATTCTAATCATGGCAGTGCCCCAAATGAAACTCCCCGCAGATAACTCTGGGCTGTGTCAGGGTGAGAGCTGGAACTAAACAAGGGAGCCTCTGAACCCTATCTGCAGCCATACTATCCAGACTGGAATGCCATCCCTTAGAATCCTCAGCGGATTGGTCCCAAACCTCCTTCCCACAGGGACCCCCAAAGCACGCAAATCCATAAATACTTAAGTCTCTTGAATAAAATCGAAGAGTGTTTGCCTTTAACTCATGCACAACTTCCTATGAGCTTCAGATTATATTTAGATGATTTATGACCCCTAATATAATGTAAACATGGTATAAATAGTTACCCCTTTCATTTAGAAAAAAAAGTCCTTCACTCTGCTTTTGGCATCATTGCTATTCAGAATCTTCCTAGGTTCAGTTTAGATGTAACTTTAAAAAAATCAATTATTTCCCACCTTCTGTTAGTTGAATCTGTGACCATGGGGACTGTGAGTATGGAGAGCCAAATAGACAGCCATTAGTGTGCTTCCCAATAACGTATGTTCTGCATAGGTGTGGCAAAAACTGAATTAATGCAAATGATACCAATTGCTTTTATGTCACTGTGACCAAAACTCCTGATAAGAACAATTTAAGGAAGGAAAGATTTATTTTGGTTCGTGGGTCCCTAAGGTTTCAGTCCATTATAGAGAAGAAGTGGTGATGGGTTATCTCAGTTCATGGCAGTGTGAGACTGTAATAGAGACTGTTCACACCGCTGTAAACCATGAAACAAAGGCAAAGGACACAGCCAGAAGCTAGGAGTAACCTTCAGGAGAGAGTGGGTTTGTTCACGGTGGTATAGCAGTAAATCTTGGAATAACTCAAAGCCCCAATTCCACTGACCAATTTTCTCAAGCTAGGACACATCTCTCAGAAGTCCCACAAAATGGTATACATACAAGTGTTCAAAATAGGAGCTTGTAGGGGACACTTTAGATTTAAACCATGACAAGGACCACTGCATCCATTGGACAGGAATGGCTTCTTCCAGCCTCTAGCCAAAACATTTAGTAAGTTGATTACCTCAGAGCTTTGGGATGGGGATGTAACTTAGTGGTAGAGTACTTTCCTAATATGCGGGAGGCCCCGGGTTCAATCCCAGTACCAAAGTAAACCAAACAAATTAACTTGACTTTCTGAGAATTTAAATTTTTTGTTAAAAGGGACACTTTAATTTTTTATATGTGTTTAATTTATCTAGAATGAACTCACGGCAAACAGTATTAGTGGATAATGACAGTGAGCTTCATTGGGTGATGATGGATGTCAGAGCAATCAAAAGAAAATTAAAGAAGAGGTATAGAGAAGAGTCAAGAACGAGCAACGACTCCCTTGACTAATTGCAGAGAGCTCTTAAGAGCATGGCTTCCAGCTTAGATGAACGCAAAGAGACTGTCTTAGAGGAAGATTGGTAGATGCTATTGGGAGATGCTGAACTCTGCACAGCTCTGGAGCCTACCTGACGTGGGCAGTGAGGGAATGAAAAGACAGACACACAGAAAACCTGAGATTGGATGATCTAGGCTCTCCAAGGGTGAAGTTGTAGCACTTAGAAAAGTCAGTGTGTTTATTATCCAAGTTTAAGAGGGAGATGTGGTTATTGCATACAGTTGAATCAAGCAAGTGCGGTCTATGGTAGACAGCCGAACAGGGAGGCAGATCTAGTTGATCTTGGTAGGAACAATCTTTATAGGGGAGCAGTCTTTAGGCCAGAAACATCCAGGGATGAGAAAGCTACAGTGGCCATTTTCTGCACACATTGTTAACCTTTGCACTAGGACCAGAGGAAGGCTTCACCATCCCTCTGAGCCTCAGCCACGCACGGACTTTTCACTCCCTTGGGACTGACTCATTGAGATCCTGAACATGGTTTGGCCCATGTCAACAACACACACTCACTCAGAACTTCATTCACTGAGGGCTCCCTCTGATGCCCTCAGTTGGCCGTTGAGCATTTTCTGTATTTTCCAAGTAAAATACTTTCTTTCATTGCTAAAGGGCTTTTTGCTTGCTAGAGAGATGCTTTACCACTGGACTAGGCTTCCAAGCCAAAACAATAGATAAGTGACTTTTAATTTTTTTCTTTGTCTCTTAAACATACATACCCATTCAGAAGGAAATAGTTCAGTTAAGTGAGAAGTAGATGCCTGCAATCCTAGCATCCAGAAGGCCATGGCAAAAGAGACACAAGTTCAAAACCAGCCTGGACTACATAGTGAGATTCTCTCTCTTCATATAATTTGTATTTATGTATTATATTTATATTATATTAAAAATAAATAATATATAAATATCATATTGTTTTAAGCAGATATACATATGCAAACAGTTTATTTCAACAATTCCCTTAGAAGTATGTATCTGGTGTTCTAACTTTGTTCTCTTAGGAGAAGCCACCATGGCTATTCTTAAACTGATCTTTGCAAAGCTGTGTTTTCTATGGAATGCACACACACACACACACACACACACACACACACACACACACACACACCACAGTAGAGTTACTAGGTAAGAAAAAGATGCACTTGCATGTATTTTATAATTCAATTCTCAGAAAAGTTATTTCATCTTATAAAACATGCAATCGAACTGTAATTGAGGCTGCCTGACATGCATTTGCTTTAGGAGCCACAGATTTCCATGCCACTGTGAGACAGAGAAATCTGGCTTGTCCCTTGACCTCCTGAGTCTTGGCTATGACGCCAGGACCCAGCATCTCAGGGATCGGGGAATTTCCACACAACCTCACTGCGCCTTGTCTGCTATGTTCAGTATAGTTCAAGACTTAGGGAAGAATATTTTCAGAACAACACATGCTTGTCCAGGTGTTCCTGACAGGGATGGAGGAATCCAATTAGTACTTCAATCAGATCCCAGAGGACTGATCTGAGTTAATGAAAGGCAAAGGGGGCTGGGGTCAGATGTACTGGGCATGTACTTGACCCTTATGTGCCTTGGTTGCTTCATCTACAGGGATGAAATGGTGATACCCACTTCCTAGATCGTTGGGAGGAGTGACATATTTGGTGCATGATTAGAATTACCAAGCACTCAGCCTGTGGGAAGCATCATTTCTTCATAGTCTGAAGGAACTATGCTCTTTGCTTGTAACAGTAGAAGCATTCCAAAGGCAACTTTATAGAATACTTATGATCTAGCAGCTTTGCTCACAGCTGTGCAAGTCTTGGAAGCTAAACTGGTCCCAGCGATAACTGAGGACAGGAGAAGTCTTTGATTTCTAACTTGCTTCTTTTACTGTCTTTGCTGATTTTAGAGACATGTGTGTCCCTCAATGCAGTTGTCTCTCTCCTAGACCTTATGCATTTCCTCTTTAAATGCCCTCCTGAAGCATTATTCCCATGCACTAAAGCAGTAGCACGCAGACTCTATCTAGGTCCAGCATGTGGCTCTAGGATATATAATTGCTCTATCTGAAGCCCCTCCAGTATAAGGCATAGCGTCAACAGAAGGTGGTTACTAATTAATTTGGGCACAGTCTCAGAGCCCAGACAGGCTGTCCTCTGCAGTCTTTCTAGAAATCAGATTGGTTTCTGCCTTCTCTTATTAATATTAATAAATTTTGATGCTTCATTCTAACAGAACTGGTGTGGATCCTGAGTGAGGGTTTGACATATTTATACTCTAAACAGGAACACAGGGGTAAACACATCTCTGTGCCTATCCCTTCCCATCACTGGCGCAGCCGCTAAGCCAGCTCTGCCTCCCTTTGTTTGGTATTCAAAGCACAAGAATAGTGGCCATGAATATCAGTGAAGAAAGAGCAAGGGGATTTTGGGTGGAATATCTTAACCCCAGGAGTGTGGCCCACGCCGGGTGGTCAGACTGTTTGTTTAGTAGGATGGGCTGGGGATTGGAAGCCAGGGACTAAAAGGCTCTCACGGCCTTGATGTAAGGGATTGGAAATATTTCACATTTGGTTATAAGCACCAGGAAATGATTATTTTCCTCGACTATCTTGTCTGTTTGGTCAAGTGGGGTTAGGAAGCAAGATATTCAAAGCAGAAAGCAGATCACTTTTCTGCTTGGCTTAAGAGACCCAAAGTAGCTTGGGACTGTGGCACTGTACCCTGCTTCCTAACTGTCCCTAGTGGAAGGGGCTGCTTTCTCAGAGCACACAAGCCCCTCACCTAAGCAGGCAGACGGTGGGTGGGTGGGTGGGTGAGTAGATAGGTAGATTCATAGATGCATAGCTGACCTGTTAGCTAATAGCCACGTAGTAGCATAGTAGATTAGAGCCAACCGACAGACAAAATAGACAATGGAAAAAATTTAAAAAATCATTTAACTATTTATTTTTAAATTTTGTTTATGAGAATATCATGCCCCTTTACACCTGTAAAGCTCACCTTGGGTAAAAACATATGTTATTCTTAAACAAGGTTTAACTGAGAGAACTGTCTGGTGGCACACTTCCTGGCAATTTCTAACGCATAGAGGGCTGGTGTGAAATTTACTCTGAAAGTGCATGAAGGAATTTAACAATTTAAGACATTCGGTACCAGTCCCTTGGGCTGCCCCTGTCTCTCTAGAGATTTCAAGCAGAAGGGCTTCCACACAAGCTCCCTTCCAGCCAGCATCCATCCCCCCAGGTTAGCCAGCGCAGCAGGCATAGCTAGAATGAAAAGGTGCCTAAGCAGGGCTTGGCCCTACTTAAATGTACCTGAGAGAGATAGATGGCTACCACTGGAAGGCGTTCACTGCACCAAGCCTCCTTAGACCCTGGGGTAGCAGTTCACTCAGGTCACCTTCATGCTGTGAGAACAAAGTCGACTGAACCAGGGTCTCAGCTGCCGGTTCGCTGTGTAAACAGAGCTCAGACAGCCGCCGGCCACGTTAGGGTCCCGGACTCTGCATTGTTAGGTTATAGACGTGGCTGTAGATTCCCTTCCAACTGTGCACTGGCATCCCATCACATCATCTCTTTCCTGTTTCTTAAGAGGTCTCCTAAAGACCCTCTTACAAGACACATCTTGGTCGGCCTTTCTCCCTGCCCCACCCCCAGGCTAGCACTCCTAAGGCATCCTAATATGTTAATGGGGTCGGCTGCAACAGAAAGTATCCCACGGTGGCCTGGTGGTCCCTAGTGGGATATTTTCCTATCCGTTCCCAAGACAGGGATTTTCTTAAAGTCAGGTATGGGTGAAGCTGGACAAGGTTTCCTCTCCCTTCAGTCGCTCTATTTGTCACCAGTCTTAGCACTGACTCCTGCCAGCGGCTGTTCCCCCGGGGGCCTGGGTTAATAGAAACTTGGAATGCAGGTTCACACTCCTGCTCTTAGGTGTTCAAGGGTGCTCATTGGAAGGACCCAGGCCATCAATCACTGTCCCGAGCTACTTGAGAAACGGCGTGATGGACTGGCCAGCAAAGCCCCTCACTGGGCACCATGCTCCCTGCAATTCAATTAGTCATGGTTAGAGGGAGGCATTATTATTCATACATCTCCGATTGTTCCCAAAGTAAACAGAGCCAGGATGAGGTCTCTGATCCTCCCACTGCCTTTAGGCAGGCACAAAAGAAAAAAAGTCCGGAGACAGCAGGGAAGGACATTGTTCTGAATTCTGGCCTTCTTTGCAAGCTTCTCTCAGATCTTGTGGATTTCTTTCTTTTCTTCTTTTCCCCCCTTTCTCTCTTTCCCCTCCACAGCCTTACAGATAAGTGTGCTTTGTGTGCATATGCAGACCCAGTTGGATCATTTTATTCTTTTATTGGCATCAATGACAGATCTTCCCACCCGGGGCAGCACACTCCCTTCTCTTTATAATGGATATTGCCTCACAAAAAACCAGGAAGTAGACGGTTTTCAACTGTGTGAACTGATCCTGTCCGAATATAACAGACCAATAACTTCCCAATTAGCAATAAATAATCCTGCAGAAATAAAGGTGACATTTGTGTTTTGTAAAGTGCTAACCAAATTAGCCATGGCCTGGACAACCCCCATCTGTTTATCAGTTTAGCCCAGTGCAAGTGAACCCAAGATAAATGCCAGTTTCCCTTGGATAAATTTTACAGCCATGCCGAAACTGCCAAAGCACACAGGAGAAGTCAAAGCAAAGCTGTGTTCTCATTGACAGAAAAGTCAACTCTGAGGCCAGACTTAGGCAAGAGCCTGTAGTGCCCCCCACCCCCAACCCCTTCTAACTCTAGTTTTGTATGTTTATAATAGGGCTGTTTTCTCTGGTAGGGGAATGAGCCAATTTAGGGAGCTGAAAGTTCAATTGAACAAGCTCTCCTTGAGACAAGGCTGGCTGGAGCCTGTCAGCAGGAGATAGGAAAGCAGACCCCCTTCTAGCCCTGCTTTGCCTGAGTGGCACCAGGAATAAACATCCCATGATAATCTCCGGCATCTGGGCACAAGGAGCTCGATGCCACTTTTGTTCTGTGGGGCCCTTTGATGGTCCCTTCATTCTGAGACTCAGTCCAGGTGGGCTCATCAGACCTGATGTCCTGGTGCACAGACACCTCCAACCCCAAGTCCTCAGGCCCATCAGCCGCTGCAGGGAAACCTTGCTGTAAATAAGAATCAACACAAGCCTTTCACAAAGCCTACTTCCTGCTTTACCCCAGAAATGGTCCCACTCCAATCTCCTGGAGGAAAAGTCCTTGTTATTTGCGACTGAACAACAAATTACTGGCCTGTGCCTAGACCCTTCTTGCGGAGGACAGACTGTAGGAAAGGATCTCAACTTCTGAAAGTGTATATCAACCATCTTCACTGTCAGTCCACTTCGCCCAAGCCTACTGCCTTTCTGTAGGGCACCGAATAACCAATGGATGCTTGGGTAAAAATGTCCACTATCCTGTCCCTACTTATGAGCATTCTGATGCTGTCCTGCACTCCATTTCAGAACATGCTATAGGATCCACGGTAGCTCCCTTGCATAGCTGGAATGTCCTAGCAGGATTGAGTATATTCTAGAGTACTAGTGCCCTTCCTGAAATTATTGGGCTATTGAAAACAGTGAACCCATGGACTGGGAATTTTTTCAGGAGTCTCTGTCGAGTTGAAGGTGGGTAAAGTGTAAGAAACAGTTCAAATCAGAGGGTAAACTGGCATCCTGGAAAGAGGCTTCACAGTCTCACCACCTTACAGGGAAGACATGAGAGACAATGATGGCTTAGTGACAGACAGGGCCACACCTTGCTCAGGGCTGCATGGTTATGCATCCTCCGTGCCTTCTGTTTAAATATGACCCTCATGTCAGTACTCAGAAAATAAACTTTGGGGCCACTAAACTTCTCTGTTTCTTCCACTTCCCAGAATGGCTGCATTGAATAAATTACTTTACACTGTTGCTTATAGATGTAATTAATGTATGGAGAATGAGTGGCCAAGCCTAGCTCGTCAGAGTGCCAGAACCCAGGCTTTGGCAGTCAAAGCTCGAGTATGTGTCCCAAAGCCTCGGCACAATCCATTTCTTACAAGTTAAACGCCGCCTTAGAAGGAGAAGTACCTTAGTTCATGTGATAATATATGAATACCTGAAACTAATTTATAAAGAAGAAAAATGACATTCTCGGTGAGGGTCTTCTGCCACAGATCAACATCATAGCACGTGAGGAAACCTAAACAATGCTAACTTGGGTCTCTAACATCATGATGGGGATCCCACCCTCATGGTCTTATTTAACCCCAGTTACCAGCAAACCATTCTTCCTAAGTTGGGCAGTTTCAGGCACTCAGTTGAAGCAATAGAAAACAAACGAAAGCTAAGATCCCAAGTGAGAAATGGTCAGCCAAGCCCAGCCAATTCGCAGAACCATGAGAGATGATGTTGGGAAGTGATCTGTGAAGGTACTTCCAAGGCAGGGCTAGTTGTTGTATTATCAATAGATGAGCAACTCAGTGATCCCAAAGCAGGGACTGCTTCCTTCTACACGGCAGGACAGTAACTAGACATATAGACATATACATACTGTTTAGAAGTGGTTCTCTCAGACAAAAGGGACCATTTCAACATCCCTGAGACTTCTCTTGGGAAGAAGACTTCAGATCTGTGTCCATGCCCGTCTTATGACTTACCTTTTCATCCTCTGAAGAAAATGGGGAGGAGTCAATATCTAGGATGCTTCTTGAAGGGCAAGCAGGACATGTCAAGTCCACAACTCAGCTTGTGTCCTTTATTACGGGGCCCTCTCCATCGTACACTCAGTTGACCCATTGTCTGTTTTTTTAGACTCATTAAAAGTATCTGTTTCTTGATGTGGTCAGAGGGTGGAAACACACACACACACACACACACACACACACACACACACACATACACACACACATACACACACACACACACACACACACACACACACACACACACTAGGCCATACACACACACACACACACACACACACACACACACACACACACACACACACACACACACACACACACACACACACACACACACACACACACACACACGTAGTTCAGGCTGCTGTAACAAAAGTACCGTTGCCTGACAACTCTAAATAGCAGGCATTCTTTTCCACAGTTTTAGAGGCTGAGAAGTCCAAAATTAAGCTCCTAGGTTGTGGGGGTCTCAGTGAGGGCAGAGTTCTGACCTGTGGATATCTGTCTCCTTACATGAAGGAGAGAAGAGTTTACATCTCTCTTCCTCTTCTTTTTAGATATCTCATCCTACCACAGGAGCCTGCTATGGTTTTGTCAGACATAAGTACCTTCCCTAAAGGCTACTTACTAGTACCGGCACTCAGGGAGCTGGGACTTCACCATGTAGAGGTGGGGACCACATAGACACTCACTCCATGTATACTATATACTCAGAGTATAGTATTATTACTAAAGTGACAATAAAATTAAATAAATTATTAAACATTCATCCAGATTTGAATATATATTTATAAAGCCAAACGGTTATCACACTTTTAGAATGATTGCTATTTAAATTATAATAATGATAATAACAATAATATTTATTTTAACGATTTTAACACTTCAAAACAAAATTAGTCATCTACTAAATTTTTGTTATTGTATTATGCTAGGATGGCGCCCAGAGCCTCACTTATGCTGCATATGTGTTCTGCTGCTGACACACATGCTCAGTTCAGGGGTAACTTGTCATTTATTTTGAAATTAACTCTGTAGGTTGATGTGTTCAGATTACCTAGAAAAGATATAATATAGTTTGGTTTTTTATTTTTTATCCCACTGATGCTGAATGCTTTTCTTTAAAGCAATGCTATTCATTGTTGTTGTAAAATTATTTTGGGGATTTTAGCTTAAAAGGCTATCTTTTCCGAAAAAAAAGAAACAAACAAACCCCAAACAGGCTGTCTTTTAGGTCCGGTACCACAGTGTCCCAAGATATCTGGTAGGTATCTTAATCTTAGTTCCCAAGGCAGGCTGCCACCATGCCAGAAATATACATCTCAATTCCGTGGCAACTTAGTGTCCCAGCCGCCACTCTTAAACTTAATTCGCCACAAGAAAGAACATACAACACAATAACCTCTGATCCAATTGATAAGATATAAGTGCCTGCCTGAACATACAAAGCCCTATATACATCCATTTTTTAAGAACATTCATAACAACCTGTAAAGGTACGGAGTGGAATCCTAACATCAGCCTCCATGTTCCCTCCGCGGCTTCCTCTCCAGTCTCCTTCCGTTCCAGTCTCTTCCTCTTCCCTCAAACGTTTCTCCCGCCCATCCTTCCTTCCTTGTCCAATGGCAGGCCTCGTTCTATCTTGTACCTGCCTTCAGCTGTATGACATCATCCTACAATTCATGACCTCAAAAGTTAAGACATCTCAAGATAAGATACAAAGAAACAAGGGTTTGGACGTCTTCTCTGGTGGTACAACCAGGTGAAGAGTTGGGCAGACCAAGAGGAAAATTTCAAAGACAAGAAGGGTGTTGGGGCCATGCACGGATGTAGCGCAGCAGACTCAGAGAAGATCACAATGTAGACACTTGGGGACCAAGTGACCAGAGCAAATGACAAATTCAATACCTACAGGGAAGATCTGAATGCCACGGCTCCTAGTTGCTTGTCTAGGGCTCTGTTTTTGAGTCTCAGAAAGCATTAACAGGAAACAACATTTCTCCTGCATGCTTGTAGCAGGTTGGGTAAAGAGCAGACTTGAATTTATATACCCAAGGGAATGTATAAAGTGTTTGGTCTCTTTTGTGAGGCTTTTAAAATTAATTTATGCTCTCATATAGCCTGACCAAAACCTCCCTTTCCTCCTCTTCTTCCAGTCCCTCCCTCCCTCCCCCTTACCATCTATTCCTCTGTTTTCTCCCAGAAAAGAGCAGGCCAGGGATATCAACCAAACACGGCATAATCAATTTACAATAAGGCTAGGCACCTCCCCTCATATCAAGGCTGAATGAGGCAACCCAGTAGGAGGACAAAGATCCCCAAGGAAGGCAAAAATGTCAGAAATAATCACTCACCCCCTCTTTTAGGAGTCCAACAAAAACACCAGGCTACATATATATGTGGAGGGTCTAGGTAAGTCCGATGCAGGCTCCTTGATTTTGGTTCAGTCTCAGTGAACCCTTCTGAGTCCAAGTTTATTGATTCTGTGTGTTTTCCTATGGTGTCCCTGACTATTCTGGCTCCTACAACCCTTCCTCCCCTTTTTCCTGAGGGTTCACTGAATTCCTCCTTATGTGTGGCTGTGAGTTTTTCTGCAACTGTTTCCATGATGGTGGTTATGTCAGGCTCCTGTCAATGAGTGGACAATATCATTAGGAATTGTTTCTTTTCACTTCTAAACAGTTATTAACTGTAAAGTATAATTAGACTAAAATCCAAAGACCCTGAGAGGCTAAGGTGGGGGTGGATGGGTCTCTCTAGGAAGAGGATATGGAATAGATATTGTGGGTAGACTGGGGGCAGGTGGGGACAGCAACAGGAGGGTTCAGGTTGGGGAAACATGAGGGAGAGAGGACCGGGAAAGACAACTGGATTTGAGGGCAATTTGGGAACAAGATATAAACCTAGTACAATAGAAACTCCCAGGAATCTATTAGAGAGACCCTAGTGCTTGGTCCTTTTTTTGAACTGTGTTCCTTACTGTTGCCTTGTGCTTACTCCCCATTTTTTATTTCTGTGACCAATGGTTCCCATCTCTGTCTTATCATTGATGATTGACATTTGTAGGTGGGTGGGATGCTAGGCATCATCCTCTTGTGGAAGAGGATTTTCAGGGGACTTTGAATACATTGTAAAAATCTAAGGCTCTGTCCATGATTAACACAGGAAAGAGAGCTTCAGTCAGCTCAGATACTTGCTCTCAGTTCTTCAAACAGTGTGATGACCTTCCAAGTTGTAAGTTGACTCTGGATTTACCTCCGAAGTACTGGCTCGGGATTGCTTTTGCTTTGCATAGTGTTAACTATTTATTTTACAAATGGATAGTACATTCTGGAATTCTCTCTCCTCAAGAGAGGAAGGTTTCTGTGCCATTTCTTGGATTAACAGGCAGATGTGTCATATTAGCAGAATGTGGGCTTCCTTTGGTGTCATTGAGTTGTTCTAATTGTTTGGTGAATCGAATTATCTTAGTTAGAAATAGTCTGGAACTGCCACTGACCCATAATCCATCTGTATTCCCTGATGCATCTACCAGGCTCCGGTGAATTATAGACACGAGGTCACACAGAAGCCATGGTTACAGTAAGTGGGTTACAAACAAATGTAAGACAGAAATACAAACAAGAGATTTTTAGGAGGAGGGAATATTGACAGGGGCATCAGGGAAGTAAGGGAAGCTGGGATTAAAGGTAATCAGAATGCATTGCACACATATGTAAAATTGTCAAAGAATAAATTCAATGCAAGTTAAAAAAGGAAAGAAAGAAATGATTTGTGGCCTTTCGTGAAGCAGCTGGTATTGGAGGTAAAGGAGGTAGGCTTTCTTAAGTTTGTTAGAGCCTTAGGCCAGTTTTTATTTGGGATGACTCTAGGGATACTGATAAAGAGAGTATCTGTGTGGGACTGTGTGTGTACATGTGTGTTGTTTGTGATCCTGTGTATGTGTGTGTGCATTTAGATAGTTTTACTTTTTGAAGAAAATACATACAACTTGTAGGCTTATATATGTATGAGGCACTGTCATATACATACATGCACTGACTTTGCAGATAATTCTGGAGATCAATTGCAAGAAAATATTAATTCTTCTGTGTGAACAGTCTCTGCTCCGAAAGGTAAACAGCATTTTACAGATGAGTAACATAACACCAGCTCATCTCCACCCATGATGTGGTGCAAATCTGAATGCTCCTTTTTGAGTGTTCTTTGACCTCTATTGCTAAGGCCAGAGTCTCTTTGACTGATGTCAATATTTTCCTAGTTGCCTCTCACCCAAAAGGAATCCTGTTATTTGTATCAACCCACCTCCCTAGAAGTGAATATGTGTCCGTTATACTGTGAGGCAGGGCTTTGAGAAGGTTGGCTAGAAAGCAAGTGGTGGGAGAATGAATGTGAAGGTGGAAATTTCACCAAGAAGCTCAGCCTTGGCTTATGTTGGCAGCTTGACCGTGGGCAGGTTTCCACATGCATTTACAGTTTGGTTAATCTCTATTGTAAATGCATTTGTCTCTATGATGCTTTTCAATTGTATGCTAAATAGCTTGGTGAAATAGAAGAAACCAAGTTATGGTTAGGTGTGTCTCTACAAGGTACCCTCTTAGTCATTTTCAGATGGTCATATCCTCAGGCATTCACACATACATGTGTCTATATGCATGTGATGGAAATATGCATGTGCACAGGAATGTGTGTGTGTATGCGTGTGTGTGTGTGCGTGCGTGTGTGTGTGTGTGTAGGCCTGGTATGTCACCTTTTTACTACTGTAACAAGTACATGAGACAAATAATAAATTTGATGAGAAAAAAGTTTATTTGTCTCAATGCATTAGAAATTGCAGTACACTGTAGGCTGACCCTATCTCTTTTGAGCCTGTAATGAGGCAGTAGTACCTCATGGTGGGAGAGCATAATGTATAAACCTGCTCATTTCATGGCATCCAAGAAGCAAGGAATGAGACTAAGAGAGACCAGGTTACCAACATCTCCTTAAGACTGTATCCTAAAGACTCAAAAAACTCTCAATAGACGCCACCTTAATTCTATGGTCTCCTTATAGCATCTTTGTGAGGACAATGCACTTGAAAATATCTTGAACCATAGTATCTGGATATGTGTAAAGTATCTCGGTGGGAATTTCTATCTGATTTAAGCCCTTATAATTCACAGTCACAACAGAAATTATATCTCTCCCTCCTTTGTTCTTGGCTAGCCCTGCCTGCCATTAGGAGAATTACAACCTGATTCATATAAATGGTAGAATGTGAAAAAAGTTATTTAATCTGACTTTTGCTTTAAGGTGTATATAAGTGCAATAGTGCATTGCACTTTTTTTTAAAGCAGATGTGGAAATACATACATCCAGCTGTGGTGTCTACCATATGCAGGAACCAGTAAAACTGGTTAAACATCTAGCTCGCAGGGAACACACCTTTTCTGATAATTGAATGTTTCCTGCCTTTTAGTGTGTGTTGTTAAAGAAGCAGGAGAAAGTTAGGCAGTAACAGAGAAGACAGTGAGAGTGAGTGTGCTATTTATTTGTTTCATTTTTTTTTCGGGGCTGGGGACCAAACCCAGGGCCTTGCGCTTGCTAGGCAAGCGCTCTACCACTGAGCTAAATCCCCTACCTTGAGTGTGCTATTTATTAGACCAAGATTTTAGAGATGAGTAGGCCTCACTCACAGCATGAGGCAGATATGCAAAGGCAAAGAAGCTTGAAAAGTCCTGTGGGTTTGGGAAATGGATGATGTAGTGCCATTGGTATGTACAGAGGGGATACATAGAGGAGAGCTAAAAAGGGATCAGTGGCCCAGGTGGGAGAGCCTCCTCACACCCTGCGGTTGAGAACTCAGGTACTCTTCCAAGAACAAATGAAGAACAAGCTGCCTGCTGCCCCACGAACGAAGAGGCAATGGAACAGGAGCCAAGTCTCAGAATGATAAGCAGTGGCCTTGTGAGGCTGAAAGATGAAGAAAGCAGTCCTCTAGTGTGCTGGAAAAACACTCACCTTGCTCACACACCGTTGGATGTGTGAGAGAAATTGCAGTCCTACTGACGGTGGGGATATTTGTTCAAAAGCAGAAAACAATCGCGTTAACCAGGGTTCCCTTCTTTAAACCTGAGAGACTTGTGTCCCAGACGACATTTTAAAAGAAAAAAAATCAGGTAGCGTGCTGAATTTTGATAAGCTCAAATAGAACTCATTATTCCATTTGATATGCTTTGTGTTAACTGTGGCACTAAAAGCTACCAATAATTCTGTGGCAGAGTCCAAACAGACTTCATTTCCATAATTACATCAATACTTGTATATAACTGTAATCTGATTGCAGTTGTAGCTTTTTCTTCCACATGTTTAAGCAATATCTTTAAGCCTAGCAATTTAGGATTTTCTTTGTTGTTTTTGTTGTTGTTGTTGTTGCTGCTTCTGCTGCTGCTGCTGCTGCTGCTGCTGCTGCTGCTGCTGTTGTTGTTGTTGTTGTTGTTGTTGTTGTTCTAAGTGGGTCTGGCTGCTCCAAAATTATGGTTTAGGTAGACATGGTCCAGCAGTGTGAGAAGTGTGGGGGAACACCCAGTAAAGGTGCAGTACCCATATCTAGCCACAAGGGGAGCTGTTAAACAACTGGACCTGACAGAACGGCAACAAGGTCTGAAATTAACAGGGAATGCCACCAACCTGTGGAGATTTGGTGGGAAGAAAGCTGAGAAGAACACCATTGAATGTGTCTTTCTCTCACCCTCTAGTGTCCTGTTGGTGATTTCCACTGTCTGAGCCATAGTGAAAGAAAAAGGAAGAGAGCAGACAGCATAGACAGCTAATGACCAAGAAAAATGTCCAGTACACTTTTCTCAGGAGAGTGAACATACAGGGTTCTCACCTGCCCTTTCATAAATCTGGTGCCATCTGATGACTAGGACTGGAGGTGGGTATGTCCTCAGGAAGCAGATATCAGAAGAAAGGCCAAGGAACAAGAAACATATTATGGTCAACAGCTATGGAAGACAGAATGGAGAGAGAACAGAAGTGGACAGGGAGCCTCAGAACACAAAAATGGTTGTGAACTGAAGAAAGGAGAAAGGATGGGTTAAAAGGAGAAATCTCAGCTACTCCAAGGCTCCCTGGTTACCACAGAGTGGGCAGGTTAAAAGGAAGTACTCAGGTTAAGAGGAAGTACTCTAGCCTGTAGGCTACTGTCTTGCCCCATGCTCGTTATTCAAGTGCCACCTGTCAGACTCAAAAGGAACCGCCAGACCAAGGCAGTGGTGGTGGGCTAGATAGTTTTATGTTAACTTACACAAGCTAGAGTCATTTGTTCTGAGAGAAGCTAAGTAGAGGAAATGCTCCCACTGGATTGGTGATGTGGTCTGTAGGGCGTTTTCTTAATTGCTGATTGAAATGACATAGCCCAGATCACTGTGGACAATGTTACCCTGGGCTGGTGGCCCTAGCTGTTAAATAAAGCAGGCTGAGCAAGCCAGTAAGCAGCACTCCTCCATGGCCTCTGTATCAGACTCTGCCTCTAGGTTCCTTCTCTGATTTACCTACATGATGGACTGCAATGTGGGAATGCAAGCTAAAATAAGTCCTTCTCCCACCCCACCTTGGTCATGGTATTTTATTACAGCCATAGAAACTCTAACTAAAGGAGGGGTAAACAACTCGCTATGATATTCTATTGTTTTGATAACCATTCCTATCTTGAAGGATATAAGAAAGGCACATCTTTGTGTCAGTTATAGATATAATGTTATCTCAGAAGAGCTGTGACAGAGAAGAAATCCCTGAGTAGCAGTGTCTCTGTCAGGAAGGCACTGTAGGCAGAAGAGAGGCAAGGTAGGAGGAAGCCTGTGACTTGATAGCCTCTATTTGGCTGCTGAGTCCTGGGTGGGGTGACATGGTAAGCTGAGAAAATCAAAACCTTGAAACTCTGGCTGGAGAGTACACCCAGGGTGGCCCGGGGTGGTCACGGTTGAATAGCGATGGCACAATGGCCTGACCAGGCTGAAATAAGGCCTGAGCCCCAGAGTCTGCACTGGCTGCTCTGTGGAGCAGATGAAGTGGGTGACTTCACAGTAAACATGGGCAGCAGATGAAGGCTGGTGGCTTGTCAGGTGTGTTGGGGGAGGGGAAACTTCCTCCAGCCTAGGTTAGCTCCTCGACTTAAGGCCAAATTGGTTTTATAATCTAAATTCAGGTGGATTCTGTGGTAAGGAGGGAGGAGAGAAAGAGAGAAATAAACAGAGAGACAGAAACAGAGACACACACAGAGAGAGAGGGAGAGAGAGAGAGAGAGAGAGAGAGAGAGAGAGAGAGAGAGAGAGAGAGAGACTATAGATTTTGCCAGCTGGGATAATCTGCATCCAAACATCCACAGGATGCACCTTGTATAAAAAACCTAAATTACCATAATTGTCATTTCATTTTGGGCACAAGTGAAGAGTTAATGGCCTTGGTGATCTTGAATTCTCAGCATCTGTGATGATCTGCACAAGTTTGTGTTCATCATGCAGAAGAAGAAGAGATCATTAGGTCCCACCCCTTCCTGAGTATATAGCCCAGTTAATATTACTCAGAGAAACTTCTTTGCTGGTTTAACCATCCATGTTCCTGCAACTCATCCTAATTAAACTCACTGGTTCACCAACCTGGATTCAAGAGGAAGCTTCTTTGCTCTGTCACTGATGCCCTCTCTTAGTGAATAGATGTTTCCTTGTCTCCCCTGGAAAAGTTCACACAGCAATTTGACATTTCCAGACTGAAATAGGACTGTGGTTCTCCATGTTTACCTGAAATCTGAGGTTGTGAGAGTGGAAGATACTAAGTTATTGTGCAAAAAGAAGGCTAAGTTCTTTTGCCCCAACCTTAACATTTGCTGTCAGCTCCCTAAAGACCTCATATGGAACCATTCACAAAGCAAATATAGATTCTTGGTTCTACTGGTGCATGAGAGAGTGTCACCTCCATCATCCCAACAGAGTGTGAGAATGAGGAGATGATGGGCCAGACTGAAGCAAGCCTGGCAAGGTGGAATCGTTTTTGAAATTGGACAGGGTTTGTATTCTACCAGCTTTCAGTTTCTGATCATGCAAGGTGAGACATATGAAGAAAATCTCGGGAAGTAAGTCTCTGGCGGGTAGAAGATCGCTTTGCTGTAGAGGATCTAGTATTCAGGAACAAGCAGGTAAGTTACTTTTGCTCTGTTTCCGCATTGCTGAATGCAGAGACGGGAAAGAACGGTTGGTCCCAATGGTGTTGTATGACACTGACTCAAGTGTCATGCCCACAGGCTGACTGGCAACCAGTGTGACTACTCAAAGGGTGGCCAATTGTGAGGGAACAAACTGTCCAGAAAAGCAAAGCTGCAATTTCCCTTTTGTCTTCACTAGTACGTCTTTGTATATTTTACAACAGGTTTATTTAAAAACGATATTGTTAAAATTGATTCAACATATCACTTCTAGTTTAAAATTACCATTTATTAAGTATGAACTCAATTTTTAAGATTATATTTAATTGTATAATTTTAATTATTTTTAAAAGATTGTGTGTGCACCACATTTGTGATTAGGATGTGTGTGGGTACCTGTGCCATGGCATAGGTGTGGCCATCAGAGGACAACTTTTCAGACTCAGTTTCTTCATCCACTTTTGCAGAGGTTCTGAAAATGGAACCCTAACTGAATGATTTTACAATTTTTAAAACAATACAATTTTATTTTACTGGCATATTATTTATTTTTACTAGCGTAAAATGTATTTTACTAGCATAGTTGTTTGAAATAATGTGATTCCTTATATTATATATATGTAATTGTACATAATTTGTATATTTTACAAAAGGTTTATTTTAAAATGATATCAATGAAATTATTAAAATTGATTCCATATATCACAATATATCATTACATCAGTATTTTACTTACATCACTTGTATTTATATATATAAAATATATAATTAAATAATATACATTTATATGCTGTGTATATTATTATACAATGTATAGTATGTAAAATATAATATATGTATGTTAAGCATCTTGATAATATTCACTATTATTTCTCTCTTCAGTTCATTTCCAATACTTGGTCCTCGTCTTCTGGAATAACCCCCCCCCCACCTACTTTCATTGTTTTGTTTGTTTGTTTTCAGGGAAAAACATATAAATTATGAGATGAAATATGTTGACACACACATGTAATCCCAACACACAGAAAAAGGGGGCAGAAGGATTGCTGTAAGACTGGCCTGAACTACATAGTGAGGTCCAATCAGCATGGGCTACACCAGTGACAATTCCTTTTAATGTCTGAATAATACCCATTGTTTATTTACTACATTCTATTATGCATTTGTCTACTCATGGGCACCTAGGCTAAATCCATAATGCACCAGTTACGAGTAATATCACAATAAACATGAGACCATGTATTTTAAACACAAGCCTTTTCTTTTAGGACAGTTTTAGATTTAGAGAAAACCTTCCTAGACAGCATTGAGAGTCCTCATATACTACCCTGTTGCATTTTCTCCTATTAGCATCATCTCGTAATATATTTATAATAATTAACAAATCAATATTAATACATTATTATTCAACCAATAATATTGGTATCTTAATATACATATGCTAGTGTTTTCTTTGTGTTCTTTTCTATCTGAGGACCCCTCCAAATTGTTACATATGGTTAGTGATCATGGTTTCTTAGGTGCCTCTGTTCCTCAGCCTTTTCTTGTGTGTGTGTGTGTGTGTGTGTGTGTGTGTGTGTGTGTGTGTGGGTGTGTGTACCTGTGTACTCACAGAGTCCACAAAAGAGTATTTGGTGTGCTGCTCTCTCGCTTCCCAGCTTATTCTGTAGAGTCAGGGTCTTTTTTTTTTTTTTTTTTTTTTTTTTCGGGGCTGGGGACTGAACCCAGGGCCTTGCCCTTGCTAGGCAAGCGCTCTACCACTGAGCTAAATCCCCAACCGAGTCAGGGTCTTTTACCCAACCTGAGCTATGCTAGTGGCCAGCGAGGCCTAGTGATCCTCCTGGCTGTCCCTCTCCTGCTCTTCCCCCAGTGCTTACATGTTACATGCACCTGCATGGGCACACGGCCACAGCTTTATACTTGACTGTGATCTAAACTCAGGTCCTCATCCTCAGCACATGCTCTTACCCTTTGTCCTAGTTAGGGTTACTATGGCTGTGATGAATCTCCAGGACTAAAGCAACTCCATGACTTGTGCTTTTTCATGACTCTTCATCACTGAAAGAAGTCAGGACAAGAACTCAAACAAGTCAAAAACCTGGAGGCAGGAGCTGATGCAGAGGCCATGGTGAAATGCTGCTTACTGGCTTGCTTTACATGCCTTGCTCAGCCTTCTTCCTTACAGCACCCAGGACCATCAGCCCAGTGAGAGTCCCACCTACAATGGGCAGGGCCATCCCCCATCAATCACTAACTAAGAAAGTGGTTTACAGGCTTGCCTACAGTCCAGGGTTTATGGAGGCATTTTCTCAGTTGAGGCTTTTTCCTCTTCAATGACTTTAGCTTGTGTCAAGTTGACATAAAAGTAAACAGCATATCCACCAAATCATCTCTCCTACCTATCCTTTATTTCAGATGACCTTGACAGTTTGAAGGAGGGCCTGTCAATCATTTTATCAAATGCCCCCTTTGGATCTGTCTGTCATTTGTTTATTTTTACATCGAGTTCTGAGCTTTTGAGAGGAAGACCATCAAATAAATGTTTTCTCTGTACCATGTCAAGAGAAGGTTATGCCATCGCGACTAGTTTCCACCACTCTAAAGTTACTTCTTCTTCTTCCTATGTTGTACCCTTTGGAAGGATGTCAACACATAAAGTCCACACCTAAGTTATGTAATACCTTCTGGAGGGGGAGCTTCTACATATCCCATGGTGTGGGAACTTTGTGTGGAATATTAGTCTCTGCTGCATCTGTCTATCTATCTATCTATCTATCTATCTATCTATCTATCTATCTGCCTATCATTTGTCTGTTTGTATGTTTGTCTGTATGTTTGCGTTTATGTTTGCATATATGTTTGTGTGTGTCACCATCTAGCTAGCTATCATTTGCTTATCCATTATCTATTCATCAGCGGTCTCTTTATATCTGAATCCATGGGCATTTATTTTATGTTCTAATCACTCCATTTTGGGCTCATGGGAGGTCTTTCAGTTTGCCCCTGAGTCCCTTGAACATTCTTGCATGAGGTGCCTCCCACCAAAGCTTTCTTGTTTCTAGGCACTGAATGTGACTCCGGGTTCACCTTGTTTGCTTCTTTTGAGAATGGTATTAGAAACCAAGACTGAGCTTGCTTCGGGCTTTTTGCCTTTAGTGGCACTTCACTTGTATGTATAGATAGTACACACGTCACCATGTTAACCTGTGAAACTACGTCTGTCCTTCCCATAGCAGTGTCACTTGGTATGATGGTTTCCATGTGCTTGCCTAGGGAGGGGCACTATACGAGGGTGTGGCCTTGTTGGAGTGGGTGTGGCCTTATAGGAGTAGATGTGTCACTGTGGCTTTAAGACCCTCATCCTAGCTGCCTGGAAGCCAGTCTTACAGTAGCAGCCTTCAGATGAAGATGTAGAACTCTCAGCTCTGCATACACCATGCCGGCCTGGATGCTGCTATGCTCCCACTTTGATGATAATAGACTGAGTCTCTGAACCTGCACGCCATCCCCAAGTAAATGTTGTCCTTTATAAGACTTGCCTTGGTCATGGTGTATGTCCACAACAGTAAAACCCTAACTACAGGGCAAGAGCAAGGTAAATAGGAGTCCTTTATGTCACAGTTCCAAAGAATTAAAAATAACTTTGCATACAGAATGGTACATAGATATTTTTTATTGCTTCAGACTAAGTTTGGGTTTCAGAACAAGGTAAATTAGAAGCCTGGAGGATAAGCACCAATCTTCATGTGATGGATGAATCCTTTGGGCCATGATGAATGGGCCTCTAAACCAAACATGTCAATACCTGAGGAGCGTGGGAAGGAGAACGCTCATCACCTTCAATGAGGTTAAATGCTTTTCTCTCAGACTTCATGTGAAAACAGGCTCCCTGGTTACAGTTTGATCCCAAGACAAAGAAAGAAAGTCAGTGATCGAAAGCAATTCTTTACTATCAAATTAAGATGTGACAAATTTGTCTATTCTTCACTAACAATATTTTGCTTTTTCTACAAAACCAAGATTAAAGTGAAAGAGATAACAAAGAGAAGAAAGACTGCGCTGTTTAAGATCCCCCATTTCAGTTTCTGTTTGTATCTATTTGCTGTTTTAGATGCTATTCATAAATGACTTAAGTTTCATAGCATTATACCATGAACATCTCTCTCTTCTCTCCTCCTCTCTGTTTCTCTCTTTTCTAGACAGAGACTTGCTATATATTTCAAGTTAACCTCAATCTTGCCATCCCCTACATCTGCCCCCAAGTGCTACAGTCCAGTTGATAGCTCCATATGCAACATAAAAATTGTTAAAAAGCCAAAATAATAGAATGCTTTTAGCAAAGAGAGTTAAGTCAGTGAAGAGTTCAATAGTATATTAAAAAGGTAAAGTATTGGTTGGTGAAATAGCTCTTTGGGTAAAGATACTTGCTGCTAAATTGAAGGACTTCCTAGTGAAATTAGAAAGCTGAGCCCTGAAAGCTTTCTTCTGAACTCCCCCAAACATGCAATGGTGTTCATACATGCAAATTCATACACGTACAAACAGATATCTCCACATCACGTTAAATAAATACATGTACTAATTTTAAAACAAAACATAAAGGAGGTAAAGTATAGTCAGAAGTGTGAAAATGAATGGTTGCATGCAGGTGAAGCCCATTATTTATGTTTCAGTTAGTCAGGACAAACTTGCCCCAGACAGTTGACAGGTCTTTGAGTTTCTTTCAGGATCAACATGCAAAGATGCTTCAGAAGTATTCCGATACTCATGGACATGTGGCCTGTCTCTGAACTGCATTGGTTACAAACAAGGATACATTGAAATGGTGTGTAAACCTGAGATAATCGTAGTGTTCCATGCTGGATGGTGACTGTTCAGCCAATGACAATATTGCTGCCTGGAGATGCTCCACCAGCACACTTGTAACAGCCATAGCTATGGTGAAAGTAACTCTGACTCCCACAAGACCTGGCAAGAGGGTTTCACATGGTTTCTAACATATTCAAGTGTACTCAGAATAAAAACGCTTATCAGAGTTTGACTTGACTTCCCGACACACGAGACTCTTACATAATCATGACATAGTTGAAGAGCTGAAAGAATGTATCATAGGTTCCTGGTGGAATGTTGACAAGTAACCCTTGTGTCCCATATGGGGACTCTGAGCCAATAATCAGTCTGTAATTTGTGCAAGAGTGAATGAAGAATGAATTAATAAATGGGTGAATGGGTAACAAGATCCAAAGAGATTGAATGACTTCTCCAAGGTTAGAGAGAACAAAACCTAACATCTGTCAAGTAATATTGTTAGATGACACTAAAACTAGCCATGCTTTCCTGCCCTTGAGCTGCACAGCATATGGAAACCATTAGTGCAATTTATCAATGTATTCAGGAATGCTGGCTCCCAGAAGACAACTAAACAAGTTAGTTATCAGGGACCACAGCTTTTTCCACAAGACCAACTTCAAGGTTCTGCCATATTGCATCTATGAATCGATTATTTTCACATAATATATTGTACAACGTAGGCCAGTCCACCTCCCCACGGGTAACAGTCACATTAAAAGGCACTCAGCTCAACTCAGGTCCTAGGGCACTGCTGATCCTTCTGGGGGAATCACTATCCCTGAACTCAAGCAGTATTACAGAGCAATAGT
The DNA here is from genome assembly GCF_011064425.1 of Rattus rattus. Classification (NCBI taxonomy): domain Eukaryota; kingdom Metazoa; phylum Chordata; class Mammalia; order Rodentia; family Muridae; genus Rattus; species Rattus rattus. The sequence goes on along the minus strand of NC_046158.1, from coordinate 127,467,037 downwards.
GGTAAAAAACTGTATGGTATTGGTACAGAGACAGGCAGATAGACCAGTGGAATAGAATTGAAGACCAAGAAATGAACCCACTCACCTATGGTCACTTGATCTTTGACAAAGGAGCCAAAACAATCCAATGGAAAAAAGATAGCATTTTCAGCAAATGGTGCTGGTTCAACTGGAGGTCAACATGTAGAAGAATGCAGATCAATCCATTCTTAACATCCTGTACAAAGTTTAAGTCCAAGTGGACCAAGGACCTCCACATCAAACCAGATACACTTAAACTAATAGAAGAAAAAGTGGGGAAAATCTCTAGCACATGGGCACTGGAGAAAATTTCCTAAAAAATAAAAACACCAATGGCTTATGCTCTAAGATCAAGAATCGACTAATGGGATCTCAAAAAACTACAAAGCTTCTGTAAGGCAAAGGACACTGTTGTTAGGACAAAATGGCAACCAACAGATTGGGAAAAGATCTTTACCACTCCTACAACAGATAGAGGGCTTATACCCAAAATATACAAAGAACTCAAGAAGTTAGACTTCAGGGAGACAAATATTCCTATTAAAAATGGGGTTCAGAGCTAAACAAAGAATTCACAGCTGAGGAATGCTGAATGGCTGAGAAGCACTTAGAGAAATGTTCAACATCTTTAGTCATCAGGGAAATGCAAATCAAAGCAACCCTGAGATTCCACCTCACACCAGTCAGAATGGTTAAGATCAAAAACTCTGGAAACAGCAGATGCTGGTGAGGGTATGGAGAAAGAGGAACACTTCTCCATTGTTGGTGGGATTGCAGACTGGTACAACCATTCTGGAAATCAGTCTGGAGGTTCCTCAGAAAATTGGACATTGTACTACGTGAGGACCCAGCTATACCTCTCTTGGGCATATACCCAAAAAATCCTCCAACATACACCAAAGACACATGCTCCACTATATTCATCACAGCCTTATTTATAATAGCCAGAAGCTGGAAAGAACCCAGATGCCTTTCAGCAGAGGAATGGATACAGAAAATGTGGTACATCTACACAATGGAATACTACTCCGCTATCAAAAACAATGCCTTTATGAAATTCATAGGCAAATGGATGGAACTGGAAAATATCATCCTGAGTGGAGTAACCCAATCACAGAAAAACACACATGGTATGCACTCATTGATAAGTGGCTATTAGCTCAAATGCTTGAATTATCCTAGATGCACAGAACACATAAAATTCAAGAAGGATGACAAAAATGTGGATCCTTCACTCCTTCTTTAAAAGGGGAACAAGAATACCCTTAGGAGGGGATAGGGAGGCAAAGTTTAGAATAGAGGCTGAGGGAACGCCCATTCAGAGCCTGCCCCACATGTGGCCCATACATATACAGCCACCAAACTAGATAAGATGGATGAAGCAAAGAAGTGCAGGCCGACAGGAGCCGGATGTAGATCTCTCCTGAGTGACACAGCCAGAATACAGCAAATACATAGGCGAATGCCAGCAGCAAACCACTGAACTGAGAACGGGACCCCCGTTGAAGGAATCTTAGAAAGGACTGAAAGAGCTTGAAGGGGCTTGAGACCCCATATGAACAACAATGCTAACCAACCAGAGCTTCCAGGGACTAAGCCACTTCCCAAAGACTATACATGGACTGACCCTGGGCTCCAACTGCATAGGTAGCAATGAATAGCCTAGTAAGGGCACCAGTGGAAAGGGAAGCCCTTGGTCCTGCAAAGGCTGGACTCCCAGCGAACGGGATTCTTGGGGGGAGGGCAGTAATGGGGGAAGGATGGGGAGGAGAACACCCATATCGAAGAGGAGTGGGAGGAGTTAGGAGAATGTTTGCCTGGAAACCGGGAAAGGGAATAACATTTGAGATGTAAATAAATACTCAATTTAATAAAGATAGAAAAAATAATTTGGGAAGACATCAGAGAAATCTTGCAGGAAGTATTGGTAGAGACAGAATTCATATACCACTTTCCCTTAGAAAACATCCCATTTAACAAGCAATATTATTTTCTGATTGATTTGGCCTTCCTGCTTCCCTAATATGGAGTTTCTTGTTTGCCTGTGTCTTGCCTTGACTGTTGTATTTGCTGTAACAACTGTTGCCAATGATAATAATCATAACAAAGATAACAATGAAAATTAAAAAAAAAGCAGCTAGGTGGTTCTCTGTGTCTTTCCTCACTGTTATAAACTTGGATCATTCTCGTTTGAGAAGTCAGTTTGTGTAGTGATCTTTAGGGCAGTTGGCTCTCAATATAATATGGTTTTCAGTTCTGTCCTTCATTTTCAAACTTGACAGCTCTTTGAAAGTGTGAAAATTAACTAAGCAAAAGGAAGGCATGGGTGTCCTTAAAGGGTATGGAACACAAAGTAAACATGCTTCCGTCTTTGTTACATCACTTAAGAAATAAAATAACAATTCAGCTGGAAGTAATTTTTAAAAAGCCTTCAAATTCTAATATTTGGGTTCTAAAAAACCTATAGAAGTGCTTAGTGGTTTCCATTCTGAATACAATCATTTGCTATTACGTCGAATAGAGAAAAAACATGGTTTTGACTCTGGAACACCAAGTGGTTCATGACACAAGGCAAATCGTGATAAGCTTCTCTGCCCCTTTACATGCCCAGTTTAATTTCTCAAATATACACAGAAATGCACAGCCCTGGACTTGCAGTAAAGTGTCTGTCTTGAGAGTCATTTAGTACAAACGACTCTAAAAAATGGCTGTCAGTTCCAGACGTTTCCAACTGGATAGGACAACAGTCACCACATGTCCCACAATACACCCCACACAATGTAAACATACCATTCAAGTCCACAACTCAGATATTTATAGCATTTTCCATCGTTGCCATGTCAACTCATGCAGCCACCGGGTCATTAAATCAGGCTGTCAGCAACCAGGACGGTAACACAGCAAAAAATTCCAGTTGCTGACATGAAACATTACATTGATCATTTCAAGACTTGTTTTTTTTTTCCAGCTGTCTCTTGTTTTATGCTCTTCACTGCTTTTGACTTGGTCTCTTAGGACACGAGAAGCATACAAATGAACTATTTAAGATTCAATAGAAACCCAGCTCACTCTTGATTACTTTTGTTTTCATAGAACTTTTTCATCGGTGAGCATCTCGAGGTCACATACTAAGAGACGAAGGAATGGATTGCATGATTGATGCAGATGATTAACTTTTATCACTCTAAGTTGAATTCACTGCTTTTCACCCCCTGCCTTCTGCACAGAATTGTTCTCAGAAAAAAATCTCCTGTATTTCACACGACTTCGTTCTGATTTCTTCCTTACGGAGTTTGGGAGCATCCTATTATTTTTCTTTCCTCCCAGAAACAATGGAGAAATCTCGTCAACTCAGATGAAATGTTGAATGTACAGTAGTAACAGTAACTGGATAAGTCTGGGTTTATGTGATTATATTAATTTCATAAAAGGCGATCCCTTGAACGTACAACTAAATATGATTACATATTGTACTATTACATTACTTTTCACAAACTCCCTCAAGCCAGAAAGGCTTTATGCTTAGTATAGTGCTAAGAATAAAAGAAAATAAGAAACTGATATTTTAATATAAATGGTGATAAATTCTGAGACTAAAGGCCATTGTTCATAAGTAGAAGAAGGAAGATGAAGTTGCCCTTGTTCACTTCATGCTATCTTTTCTCCTACATATATTTTCGTCTGCTGTCTTTTGACAGATTTACTGTCCCATAAGTATTGTTGTGGAATAGAGAGGGGGCATCTATGGAAAGTGGGGAGTGGGATAGAGCATCCACTCTATTGCTGTTAGCCAAAAAGGAGAGTCTGGGAGAAAAATGAAGACACTGCCTGCCCAATACTCAGGGTTTAGTTGTAGATATAGAGCCTTGAATAAAGGCTATGGATGAGAATCCTGCCTTAGAAACAGAGTTGGATACGGTAAACTGTGTCTTCAAGGATAGGTTAGCAGTTGCTGACAATTACAAATGGAAATAAAGAATGTTAAACCAAAGGATTCTTGACCAGATGTTCAAGTGAGGTGGCATAATCCCAGAATGAAAATGGAGGTTGTATGTCTCGAAGTGCGATAAATAGGATATAAGAAAGGACCATTCACAGAGGGGTGTGAGTGCTGGGAGGTAGAGAAAACAAGTTACAGTGGTCAGATGGGGATATAATCATATCTGTGATTTTTTTATGTGAATCTTATTGAAAGAAGAACAGGCCATGAAGCTACTGGAAGTTCATTAGAATAATTAGGTTAAGGAGAGAACAGATAAGATAAAGAGAAGATTCCGAGCTTTGATTTGAATCATGAAGGTACCAGTATAGGAAAAAAGTCTTCTAAATGTCTTAAAGTGAATGTGATAACCACAGAATGAAGAAATACTCAAGTCACACAAGGAAATGCATGCAGCAATGAGAAAGATCGGTTGCCAAACTCAAAAGAAAATGGAATGAAAGTTGAGACCTTCGAGAACTGGGGAGGTTTTCTCACCTAAGCATAAGTGGCACCAAATCCACACTGAGTCAGTGGTCTCAAGGTTCTGTGTCTCAGGAACTTGAAGGCAATGAATGGGTGAGTTCCAAAACGGAGTTTTATTGTCAGTGAGAATTTAAGAGGAAGGAAACAAGCAGCTTCTTCTATATAGAAGTGTCTCCCCAGAAAGGGTTGTCCCCAAAGATCCCTAGCCAATGGCTAGTAAATCTCAGCTGCATGGAGGCATAGGGGACGTGCTAGCTAATTTTAGGTCAACTTGACACAAGTTGGCATCATCTAAAAGGAGGGACTCCCTATTAAGAATTTGCCTTTGGGGGTTGGGGATTTAGCTCAGTGGTAGGGCTTGCCTAGGAAGCGCAAGGCCCTGGGTTAGGTCCCCAGCTCGAAGGAAAAAAAAAAAAAAAAGAAAAAAAAAAAAAAAAAAGAATTTGCCTTTGTAAAAATCTATCTGTAGGGCATTTTCTTAATTATTAATTCATGTGGAAGGTTTCTTCCTGTGGGTGGTGCCTGTCTCCCTAGGCTGGTGGTCCTGAATGCCATAAAAGAGCAGGCTGAGCAAGCATAAGGAGCAAGTCAGTAAGCAGCACTCCTCCGTGACCACTGCATCAGCTTCTACTTGAGTTCCTGCCCTGACTTCTCTCGGGGATGCATTGTTACCTGGAAGTGTAAGTGAAATAAATCCTTTCTCCTTGAGTTGTTTTTGGCCATGGTGCTTCATCACAGCAAGAGAAGCCTTAACTGAGACAAGTGTGAACTGGTCTGTCCAGTTATCACGCCCGTGAAGTGTTCATGTGCGTCTCTATTCCTGGAGTTTTGAGCATATTATTTAGGGCAATGGAGTGCCTAATCACACATAGATTTCAGGCAGTTCTGCTCATTGAGTTTCTACGTAAAGGGAAAAAAAAAGATAAAGTCAAGAAACCAGAGTGCAAACTAGTGCCCCTAAACATTTTTGGTATTGACCTTTGGCCAGCATAGAGCTGCTGACAAAACCAAGGACATTTTTGATTTCTGGCCCAGACAGAAAGTGCTTTTTTTTTTTTTTTTAAATGTTCCCCACCCTAAACTGCCAGTCCAGTTTCCTTCTCCTGTTCTCATCAAAATTGTATGGCAAAGTCTCATAAAGATAAGACCAAGCAAAGGAATCCAGGCACAAAAGAGTAATAATGGTGCTTCTACTTACAATTCATAGTTGATAGCTGAATTGGATAGCTGGAGGAGGTGCAGACAGCATTTAGAAGGAAACACTTTGGGGTATCAACTGCTCTGTTTCGTTTTCCTTTCCTGTCCTCTCCTCAACTGTTCCTCCTTTCCCCCTCCCCTCCCCTCTTTTTCCCTCTCCTCTCCTTTCCTTTTCCTTTCCCTACTCTTCTTTTCTCTCCCTCACTCCTTTCCTCTCCTCTCCTCTTCTATCCTCTTCTCTCCTTTCTTCTTTTCTCCCTCTCCCTCCTCTCACCTTCCCTTTCTCTCTTTCTTTCTGCAACAAGGTCTTGCTTTGTAGTCCAGGCTACTAACCAGTTCTACATCCAGGTTGACTTTGGGTTCAGGATCCATTCACCACCACCTAAGGTTACCATGGCAGCAGTGAGGATAGATAAAACCTTGTGTCTTTCCACTTTTTTGTTATTGTTTTGGTTTCTTGAGATAAGAACTAACTTCTATAGCCCAGACTAGAATTACTTACAGAACGCACTGCATGGCCTAGTCAGGCCTCAAACTTACATCAGTCCAACTGTCTAACTGCTAGAGCAATGGTTCTCAACCTTCCTAATGTTGTGATCCTTTAATACAGTTTCTCATGTTGGAGTGACTCTCAACCATAAATTATTATAAATTGTAATATAAATATCTGGTTTTTTTTTCAGATGATCTTTGGTGAGCTCTATGATAGAGGTGTTCAATCTTCTAAGACTTTTTGATCCACAGGTTGGGAACCATTGCTATAGAATGATGACATTACAGGTGTAAACTTTCAGACCTGGCTCTAATAAAGTTTTCAATAAATACTATGTAATACTAGTGACTGTATTCATCATGTATATAATACATTAGATGCCCAAAATGTGTTCATATTGTACTCTTTGACCATCCCCCACTTTTTGTTTACTTCCCAGCTAGTGACAACCACTAATCCTTCTCTGGTCCTGTGAGATCAACTTTTAGGTTTTTCACATTGGTGAAAGTATGCAGTATTTGTTTTTCTGGGTCTAGTTTATTTCACATATCATAAAATTCTCCTTGTGAAGTCAGAAATGGCAGAATTGTCTTCATTTTAATGGCTGGATGATGTGCCAAATTCCTCTGACCATTCATATGTCTTTAGTGAAGATCTAGGTTGTTCTCATATCTTTTTGGTTGTGATTAACATTGCAAAGAACATGGAGTTGTGCATAGTTCTTTTTATGTCTTCTCTTATATTTTTATTTCCTATTTTATTTATTTACCCTCCTTCAGATATAAACTTATAGATGGATTATATTTTTAATATTTAAAAAGAAGCCTCTGTCCTATTTCCCACAATAGCTGCACCATTCTATATGCCTACCAACTGTATGCAAGAATTTACTTTATCCCAAATTTTCACCAAAATGTAATACTTCTTGTTTATTCAGTAGTAGCCTTTCTCAGATGTATGAGCTAACAGCTCGATTTAGTGTTGCTTGCATTTTCTCAACCATGATGCTGAACACATTTTATACATGTACATACATACCTGAATGTACACATGCACATATACACACCTACATACCTATTTGTTATTTGTGTCTTTGTTGACAAAACATTTTATTCAGGTCCTTTGCACACTGTAAAGATGAGAGTTCTTTTGCTATTGTGTTTTAAGAGGTTTTTATATGTTTTGAATATTAGCCCCTTCCCAGATTTGTGAGTATTTCACACATTCTATACGGTGCTTTTCTACCTTAATTTGCTATAGACTGCAGGAGCTTTTAAGTTTGAAGTAGACCCACTTGTTTGTTTTTGCTTTTGTTGCCTGAGATTTTGCTGTTTTAATCTAATGGACATTTTGCCAAGGCCAGTGTCACCAATTCCCACCCTGTGCTGTCCTGTGTCTTCTACTGGGTATCTTCAAAGACCACAGAAAGAAGATAAGGCATGCAGGGATCTGGACACACAGTGAAGAGTGACATCTTATTATATTTGATACTCTCATGTGCCACACTCATTCTGCATTGTCTGTCCACTTCTCATGGCTACTGGATCAGCGAGTCTGTGTTACACCCATTTCATAGATGAATGCATAGTGGACATGCATAGATGCAGAAAACTGGACAGGCGAGATGGATCAGTAGGTATGGTTCATTGCTACCAAGTTAGAAGACCTGAGTTCTTTCCACATAAAGAAGGGGAGAACTGAATCCAGCAAGTTGTCCTCTAATTTCAACTTGCACTCTGTGACACACACACACACACACACACACACACACACACACACACACAATGCACAATGTGATCAGGGCCCCCAGTAAACTACTCTAAAAAGTTAAATAATGTGAAAGCATGATTTTCGTATACAGTTTCCTTGTAGCTCTCTTTCACCCCCATCTGCCTTTCTTAGTTTCCCAATATCCTGTCATTCTTCCTTCTTCCTGTATTACTTCCCCTCTTGAGCTTCAGTCACCAATGCATGGCCTTCTTTGTTCTGTGAATGTTCGCTCTCTTAGTTAATTCCTTTGAGGTTTTATTGACTTAAATTTCTTTTTTTTTTATTGCTGCAACTTCAAACTTGCAGAAATGTATAACCATAGCAATAAATGCTACAAATACTTATTCGAATTATACGCTTGTTTCTGTTTTATTTGCTGTATCAACCTTTCTCTTGGTCTTTTGTCTGCCTCTCGTGTAAGAAACACAAAAGAATGCTTTCAGCGGTCCTGGTCAAACTGATCACTGCAGCAACACCTTCTTGCTTCAATTCTTCCTCATACTCACACACAAACAGAAAGGAATTTCCCTTTTCTAGTTAAATTGTCTACCCTGGTCTGTTCACAGCAGAATCCCCTTAGCCATAAATCTTAATGGTCTTCCAGGGTGGTAAACTGTTTCTCATAGAATCACCTCAGAAAGGTATGCATAATATGATCTAAAACCTGAATTCGGATGGGTTTTAGAAACAACAATTTAAATGTCTGAAAGATCAAGTTTCATGTATTTAATAGCATTTCTTGTGAGGACAAGGGAAGAAATCCCTTACTCAAACACCAATATGTCTGCTGAACATGCAAGGAGAATGACCAGACAAGACATAGTCCCATCTCCATTCATGCCACTATCACCATCAACTGAACTTTGTTATCCAACTTCAGAATCAGAGCTTCTTGGTTGTATTTTTAGAATTGAATATATAGTGTGCATGACTGCTCATTTTAATATGGTCCAGGTTTGGACTTTTTGTTTTAATTACTACTAATAACATGATACCAATTCTAATAGCATTTAAACAAGGTAGAATCAATGTCATAAGGATGCTGTCTTGTTAAGGGTGCTCTTTCCATAAGTGAAAACGAATGCTCTTTTGACAAGAAAGAATATTTTTGAAAACCATAGGGAATCCAAGACTCAGCTATAACAAACATGGTCTCCTCTTAAGGTGGCAGGGCTCCTCATAACCTTAGGGTCAACAGGTTGCTGATAACAGTGTGTACTGAAGAAGAGACAAGGTCACAGTCTTCATCCTTGTTCACAGGCCAGTGGATATCATAATGCATCTGTAATAGCACGCTGACTCTTAATGATATCAACCTCCTTAGTGTACTATGGATTTCTAATATTTGCTAAGTATAGGATACCTTCCAATTAGCAAGTTCTAAAGAGGCTTCCAAAGCTCACGGTTGTTTCATTTTTTATGAGGTTCCATTCAGCACGAAATCAGAAATGCTTTTAAACACTTAAAATGGCTTCATCGTTGGGACTCATTTGATGCATGTACTTGAATTTATGTTGAACATTGTTCGTAAACAAATACTCGAGGTTTCTTACAAATACAATGTAAGGAAAAATGGCAAATTTAATCGACATGTAATTTACTTATCTGAGACAGTTACCTGTTTTATGACTTATTGTTGCATATGATTTATTCTCAACATCCATATATTGGAGCTGATTTGTGTCGCAACTCTTTTAAGCATTAGAAAAAAAGGTTTAAACCACTTGCTATGATCATAAGCCAAATCAGAGTGTACCAGTCAGTGAGGTGGGGCTTTATAAAGTTCCAGTCTAACCAGTGAACTGCACAAGATGTGGCCCGTGGTTTGCAATACATGTCTTGCTGTGGTGAAAGAGAAGCCAGGAATGGCAGGTTTCACTAGGGAACCAACCTTGTATTAAGAAGCCCCTTGCCTCTTGGGTTGGTGTGACTGGGTTGATGTTGGTCACCAGCTAAGCTTGAGCTTAGAACTGCGAACTGCAGTCCCCATCGCAGTGTCAGATGCATGGAAACAAGTGACTAAGTGGATATCTTATTTAGTGAGAAGCACACTAAGATCCTCTGAAAAACATGTCATAGTCAGGGGCTGGAGAGATGGCTTAGCTGGTAAAATGTTTGCCTTGGAAACAAGAGGACCTGAGTTCAAGTCCCAGAAACCATGCAAAAAAATTAATGATGATGATGATGATGGTGATGGTGATAATGATGGTGATGATGATGGTGGTGGTGATGATGATGATGGTGGTGGTGGTGGTGGTGGTGATGATGATGATGATGATGATGATGATGATGATGATGATGATAAAAGAACCTTAAAGGGGAGAGGGGTAGGCCTTTGCTGTGCTGAAGGGTAACAAAACAAACAAACAAATATAATACCCAAGTGGATTCCTGGGGCTTGTTTGGCAGCCAACTTAGCTTACTTGGTTAGCTCCAGGCCAGGAGACCTTGCTTTAAAAAGAAAGAGGGAGGGAGGGAGGGAGGGAGGGAGGGAGAGAGAGAGAGAGAGAGAGAGAGAGAGAGAGAGAGAGAGAGAGAGAGAGAGAGAGAGAGGTGACTGTGCCCAAAGAATCACACTTGAGGTTGTCTTCTGACCTGTGCCCACACACAGCATGCTTCTGCACACACGTGAATATGGATACACACAGATGTGATGCTGCTGGGGGTGTCCACCTGCCACCAGTCAGCCAGTCCAAAGTAAATCATTAACAGAAAGCACTGCCACATCTGCTAAAAATGGGAAGGCTTTGAAATTTATGAGCAACACCTTGTCAGGCCCCAGGAACCAAACCAGATTCCTTGAAGAAGAGGTAGTGCCTGCCAGCAGAGCCGTTTGCCTCGCAGAGGGCAGGGTGGGGCAGGCAGTAGAGTACAGGCTTTGAAGAAATCACAATCCTGGAACTTCACCAGAAAAGGCTGGGGTCACTCCATCATAGCAGTAAACTGGCATGATGAACTTTGAATTACTGCTTCCCAGTTCAGATCTAAAATTATATTTAAATGCCCTGCCTCCGCGCTATCAAAAACAGCTTAGCAAAAGCGTCTTGCACTTCAGCCCTATAAATCTGAAACTTCCTAATCCCTGCAAGTGCACACTAGACTTCTTGCCTCCATGGAAACAACAAAGCATGCAGGCAACTGATTGGCCTCCAATGAATTTTAGATAAGACAGCTTCGAAGGGAATGGATGTGATTTTAATGCAGAAGAAAGCGCTGGAAGGGACGTCCACTTGGTTCATATTTGAATAAAGCAAACAAGACAGACGAAAGGCTGACAGCTGTAAATGACATTGTCAGTACAAAAATTATCAGCCAGTTTACAATCTGTTTGCTTATGTTGAACAAACAGACTGTGTGTGGCATCCTCCGGCCCCTTGAATGGCAGAAATACTCGCAGGCTTCCGAGGAGCTATCTGCTTTCCTGCAGCCTAGTCACATTAGATCGCCATTTGACAGCCACGATGAAAAGGAAACTGTGTCCTCTGCCTCGTCCCCCACCAGCCCCCCTGGCCGCTCTGCTTTCTCTTTCCCTTTCTTTCTTTTTCTTCGTTGTCTTTTCTCCAAAGACAAGCACTGGAGATGGGGAGAGACACTCCTCTTGTTGTGTCAATGGCGTGAATTATGTTAGCTCTGTTGCCGAATCGAGTCGTTTACTGATGTGTCTGACATTCCAAATGGGGGATCTTCAGTAACCTAGCAAGGCTCAGGGCCAAGTCTTCATTTTTTATTCCTTACAGGAAACAGAAGCCGGGAGCATCTGAAAGAATGTCACTTTCTCCACCCCTACCCCCACAACCCTCGCCCTTATTATCCAGCCCCGTCTGTCTTTGTGCAGCCTGTCTCTGGGACCCCTTGCTTTGAACTTGCTAACATCGCTTATAGGTACAGAAACAAAACCCAGCCCAAGATGGGCAGCGAAGCCATCCTGCAGGCCTCTTACCCGAGCAAGGCCCCAGCAGCCCAAGTTGCAGGGATAAAAACCCAGAGGGCTCTGACTTTTCCGGGGGGGTGGGGGTGAGGGTGGGGGCTGCACTGGAGTCTGGCACCGAGCCCCAAGCAACGGGAATGAACTGTGTGGTCCTGTTGTTTAATCCCCCGTGTTCTGCAGACTCATGACAGAGAAATAGTTCCCTTTGTTTGGAAAGAATGAGGAACAAACACAGGTACTAACTTTACTCCTCAGTTCTCCCTCTTGGTTAACTGCTTCGGAGATTTAAGCTTCTGCTAGTGGCTTTTCAAGTGGCTGCAGGCTATTTGGATACTCTTGGCTTCCTATGTAAAAGCTCACCTTAGACTTAGTGAGTGACACACTTTCTCCCGTAGGGACCTTTAACTGCAGTTATAACGTAGAAAGACCCAGGGTTCTGATTTTCCTTCTGCATCCTATTGTTATTCTCTGGGTCTCTCTTCCTGGATGGAAGTAGCTAAGAAATGTTCAGGCAATCAAATCGTCCCTTCTGCTCTTTCATTTTTCCCTTTCAATACTAAGACTTTGCTAGAGATCCTTGATTTATTTGACCAGAAAACTAAAATAAAAAATTGGGCCAGTGGGTGAATGCGGCGTGTTTGTAGGAGATAAGGGGGCACAGGAGAAGGCGCGCAAAAGCCAGAGGCCATGGTAATTACTGTTAAGCAGTGAAGCATCAAAACACCTCTCCAATTACCGACAACCTGGAGAGGAGAGTAATATTGCGTCGAGCTTTTCATTTTAATCTAAATTGCTGTTTTTTTCCCTCTGATATGGCCATCGGTCAGAAAGAGTTGACCATCATTAAAACTGTTTGATTTGGATCCCTGTGGTGTTTGGTTAAGAGGGGAAATGCAAATTTGATGAAAGAATAAGGATGAATTTACATATCAGCCCGGGCTCACAGGGAGAGAGTAAACATTCTGTTTATCTCAAGTGTCGCTCTATCATTTCCACCGAATATGAAACTGACCTTGGCCCAGTCATTGCAAAAGGTCTAAATGAAATATATGGTTGTCCAAATAAGGCTTACTCGAGTAGAACTTGTCTGCAAACCGGGTTGGGGGAGCAGCACTGTGAGAGCCTTGCCTTGATAAACTCCAAAACGAGCTCTGAAGCAAAGGTATTGTGAAGAAGAAAAGAGGGAAATCCTTCCTTTTGGATTCCATGGAACCACCATAAATTAAATCAACCTATTCAGCTAGTAATGTTAGGCTGCATCTCTCTAATGAGAGAGGGGGGCACAGAAAGACCCATAGATAGAGTAAAAATGTCTTAAAAGCCACATTCCTTGCATTATGTTGAAGTTCTTTTACCCAACATTTGCTTATCATCTGAAGATTAAGATGATGATTTGTTTGGTTTCTAAAATCTAATTGATTCAAAGGACTCCACACTGCCTCGATAGTGCATATAAAACTAGGATAATTTCCTTTGCCTGTTTAAGTCAGCCACCCTTGTATTTTCCACTTCTTTAATGAGTTTTTTTTTTCTCAAGCTAAGTCAACATTTATCACAATGGTGACGGAGCCCCAGAATTTTGTCTGTAACTGATGGAGGCTGTTGAGTATGCAGAAAAATATTTGAGGCACTCCACAGTAGTGCTGGCATTTTACCTGCATTTCTCACACCCGCATGTTCAGTGTGAAGAAGGAAGGTGAGAAGGAAGCATGACATCATAAACACGGTAGAGGTGGTGGGGCTGGGGCATCTGAATGTCTACAAGGATGATTTTGACTAGAACATACCATGAATAAAATAAAAGAAAGGCAAAAAAACTCTGGCAGATTATAGACTTAACTGGATAATATTTTTGTGGGGCAATATTAGTTCATTTTAATTTATAGACTCCCAAATAATTACTTTCAAATAGACATTTCTATGCACAGAGAATTACATAAATCTTTAACAGAGAATCCCTGAAGGAATATCACACCTGAGGACAGTGAGGGACAAAGATCCAACAATCCCAAGCCTTCTTTTAGTGAAGGCAATGCTTCAAGTTCTCAGGCTAAATTGATGGGGACACTAACACACAGAAGGCTCTTCACCACCAACAGAACTGGAACCAGGGTTTACAAATGCTTTTTGAAAAGAAGTTGATATGCTGCCCGCAATGGAAAAAGAGCTTTATAAAATAAAATAACAAAAACCAGAGCATGATTATGTGGAGGGGGGAAGTTAAAAAAAGAGAGCTGAGATTAATTCCTCTAGTGTCCCATGTTCATGCACAGGTAGACTGAGAGACTTGTGCCCTGCATTGCCTCTGGTATGAAAGGATCGAAATGTCAGAAAATGAGGCTTATGGCTGAGGAAAGGACTCTGCTCTCTGTGCTCTAATGCCTCCAATGTTCTAGGTTGAATTACAAACCTCTTAGTGGAAACCCCCCATAACACAAAGCATTCCATGGCTTAAGGAATGGCAAGAACTTATAAAAGAAGGAAGAAATCATCACTGAAGGGCAAGGACCTGAGTGTCAGCAGGTGATGGAAGCAACAGTGGGAGGATGTGGCAATGAGCACCTGCTTAAACCCTGCACATCATTCGCTCAACTCCAGAACTATCTTCTGCTTGTTGAGCTTCACTAGAACTATACCCACAAACCATAGCCACACATTACTGAAAGTGCTTAACTCCAAAGGAAAAAAATCAGTCTTTATGGTTATTAGCTGATAGGTGGACAAATATATGGAGCATAACCACACAAGGGAATATTACACATCAATGAAAAGGAGCAAAGTACTCCTTCTTGGATCAGATGACATCTTTTTTTAATCAGAAGACAACATGGGTGTCTCTTGGAATCCTGGGGTGCAGTGAATGATGCCAATCATGAAGGAAGGCCTCACACTATAACACTCACATGAAACATTTAGAGCTAGCAAGTCAAGAGAGTGCAGGGTATGTTGAATTAAGAGTCTCAGAACTTCACTAGGAAGGAATAGAAGATAAAAGGAAGTCTTGTTTGCAATAAGCAGTGATCAAACTGAGTGAAGCTATCCTTCTGCACAAATTGAAGAGGAACCTGGGCAGGAAGAAAGAGAGGGAGTCTTCGGCCCCACTCTGCTCTGCTGATTATACACAGGAGGGATTTCAAAGTGTCTAATGGGTTTTATGTAAATGAGGATGCAATCTTGCCTGTTCATCATTGGCTGATATTTACATTTGTCTGTAGGCTGCGGCTCATTGGTCAGTTTGGATGCAGAACAGGACATGCAGTGACTGTTTATTTTGGCAGTGAAACAGAAGTAACATGGTTCAATTCTGGTTCTTCCGGAAGCACACACTCTGTGATCCCACCATTAGCAAAGGACAACTAGGTTTGATTCTGATCTAGGCTCAGTTAGCCTCTTGGGATTCACATGAGTAGGAATACTGAATGATTGTTGAGGCATGTAGGGTTCCCATTGGGAAAGTAGACAGAATGTTCTACAACCTGTGGTGAGTGTTGCACAAGACCATGGAAATATTCAGTGCATTGAACTGTATGTTTTATATGAGTACATTTTGTGATATGTGAATGTAACTCAAGAAAGCTGTTGAAGGGAGAAGAGTGGGGAGCAAAAAAAATTACAGGGCTCTTCCACAACCAAAATTCTATGGACTCGTGTAGGACAAATGAAGTTATAGGCCCATCAGCTTAACACATCTGGAGCTGCTCCTTCTGTTGCCAACCAAATCAAAACCCCCATTGAAGTCTGAAAAATCTGGATGGTTACAATTGTGCCAGCCACAGTGGGCCACAAGACAAATAAATTCATCAAGGAACTCTTCACCTAGAAGGACAGAGACAAGCATCTATGTGGAGCAGAAGTTAGACAACAGTGCATGTCATTAACAGCTTCAAAGTGCAAGGAATTTTCCAGACACCTCTCTGTATCCCTGCTGCAGGGCAGAGACCTCACAGCAACACTTCTGAGTTTTCTATTCTGTGAGTAACAGGAAGTCTGTGAAGGTTCTTCAAAAGGAAGGCGATAAAGCATTTCACTGAGTCCCATGCCAAGTTCTACTAAATTCTAACGCAAAGCTAGAATCCAGGCCCAAGGGATGGTGATTTACTAAAGATCCAGAGTCAGTGGAAACAACTTCCTCCACGAGCTCTTTCAAGTCAAAGGTATTATTACATCATTCTTCAGGCATCTAACAAAATTCTCGATTGCATGAATAAGGTGGAATGTCTCAGACACTCTCAGTGGCTTCAGCACCTGGGGATCATTGAAGAAATGCAATAGTTAATGCAAAATACCTTATTCCAAAAGAAGCCAATGTGAAGGGGCATAGAGAGGACTATGGGGGAGATGCAAATTTTACCCAATATAGGGATGGATGAGACCGAATCACTAACCACAGCATAAGCCAGTGTGCAGTCCCAGACAGTCCTGGCTGCAAGGACTTCACATTACAGATGATCAGAATTCCAGAGACTGTGATAAAAATCATGACCTTATCCGCACTTCATAAAGAATAGAAGAATTTGTTTAAGACTAATTAGTAAATGTTCAACTAGTAGATTCAATTACCACTCTATCAATCATTCAAGGTCATACGTTGATTGACTCTCTAAGCTGTTAAGCTTTCTTTCTCCAAAAAGTTCTGTAGTGTGTAAACTATATCAATAAGTAGAAACTTCAAGAAGGTACAAGGCTCATCTTTTGACTTTCATAAAATATGACATTTTTATTGGTTACAAATGCTACTGTAGGAAGAGTGTGTATTGGAACGATGGATCACGTGACAGCTGTGTTTTATTCATCCAGCTAGTGTGGTATCAAATTATATGAGCCAACCAGAATCCTGGATATGCCTATGCAGTCTGGTTGCTGTACGAGTTCAGGGCTAGAAGTTTCTTTTTAGTCACAGCCCTTGGCACTTTTGAATACTGATGGTGACAGTTTCTTTGAAGGTCTTAGTGAAGGTTTTAAGGAGGAATAGTTATTACTCGTATGTGCCAAGTTTCTCTTTGAGTCATGGGGGGTTTTGAACTACCCAATTTAGAAGGGTCACCACAGAGATGGGGTTGGTGTAGATATCCAAATGTCAGAAATAGGAAGGGGAGCTAGTTATGGTCACAAGGACCACTTTCTTACTGGAAAGTGAAGGCTGCAGCAATGTATTAGGATTTCATGAAGTAGTCTGAAGGAGAGCTTTCAGGATATTATCAGTCTAGGGAACAGGTGAACTGAAAGTCCACGTTTAAGAATTACAAATGTAAGAAGACATGAAACTAAGAGAATTGGGAAGCTGACAAGAGGAATATCAAGGAACAACAACAACAACAACAACAACAACAACAACAACAAAACAGACATTGAAGACCAACATGAGCAGTGTGCAGATGTAAGCAGCTAGTGAATAGGCAAGGGAGATCCTGTAGGCTCCCGGGGATCTCCCACACTCTCAGGGAAGACACATGGGGAAGCTCTTGGACTCCATCTCACTAGATTCTTGTTGGTCTTTAGAAGTCACTTTCAGCAGACTGTTGACAGGTAAGAGGTCAGACTGTGGGAGAAGAAAATGGAAAGAACCAGACAGATTGCGTATGGAAAAGCAAAAATAGCAGAGAATGTGCCTTTTAAAGGAACTCCATACAGCTGTGGGTTAAAGGAGGTCAAAGAATGTTTTATCGGGCAGGGGTGATTGGGATGGCATATGGGCACAGTTGACAATTCTGTTGTAAAAAGGAACCATACCTTACACATTCAGTAATACCTAATGAAATCTGATTCGGGTTGATCACATTTCATAATTTCCAGTACAGCTAGTTAATATAATGGGAAATCCTTTAGAGGGGAATATCTTATTTTTGGCTTTGAAGTTTGGAAGTGCTCCACTCTTACAGAATTGAGGAGTCATTACAAAATGTAAGAATACTCAAAAATAGAGGGAGGAGAGAAAGGGGAAGTGGCTCAGTCAGTAAAGTGCTTGAATAAACGTGAGGACCCAAGTTTGATTACCAGCACTCGCATAAACACAAGTGTTAAGGTGGAAAGATGACTCAGTGGGTAAGAGCATTCTATGTTCTTGCAAAAGACTGTGGTTCAATTCTCAACAGCCACATGGTAGCTCATGCCTATCTGCGATTCTAGTTCTTAGAGACCCAATGCCCTCTTCCAGCTTCCTGGTCATCTACATACACACACATACATGCACATGCCCATATGCACATACAGGCAAAATAACCATATGCCCAATCTTTTAAAGCTATACATTTTATTTTTATATAGATTTTATTTAGTTTTTCCCATTTTTTTCTATTTTTTTTCTTCTTCTCTTATATGTTATATCCTCCCCTCCTCTAGTCTCTTCCCCTCACCTCCCCTTTCTCACCCCCAATCAATGCACATTACTCTCCTCCCCTCAGAAAAGAGCAGACCTTCCAGGGACATCAACCAATATTGCATAACAAGTTACAATAATACTAGGCACATATTCTCACGTCAAGGCTGGACAAGGCAACCTATTGAGAGGAAAAGGGTCCCAAAAGGAGGCAACGACAGCCTCCACTCTCACTGTTAGGAGTCCTACAAGAATATCAAGCTGCACAACTATAACATGTATGCAAAGGACCTACGCCAGACCCATAAATGTTCCTTGATCTCTGTTTGCCCACTTGAAACCTGGTCAGTTGATATTGTGGGCTATGTTCTTGCGGTGTCTTTGATCCCTCTACCTCCTCTAATCCATCCTCCTCCTCCTTTGCTGGACTCCTACAAGCTCTGCCTAATATTTGTGTGTGGGATTCTGTATTTGCTCCCATCAGTTGCTAGATGAAATCTTTCTGATGATGATTATGTTAGGCTCTAGTCCCAGCATATCCTGCAGGCCTGACAAACTGTAGTCAGACTTTTTTTCTCTGCATTGGTATTCCAATCTCTCTACTTGAGGTCTTGCCTGGTTTTAGAGGATGGCTAGTTCAAGCTCTGTGTTGGCCATTACTAGGAGTCTTCACTAGTCATCCTTGAAGATTCCATGGAGTTCCCATTGCACTAGGGTTCTAACTCGTTCGTGAAATGCTCCCACCCCCAATTCCAGGTGTTACTCTCAGTGTTCGCCCCTCTGTCCCCACCACCTGCTCCCTCCAGCTCCCATCCCTATCCACTCCTAGTCTGCCCACAAAATCTATTCTATTTCCTCTTCCTAGAAAGATCTTTGTGTCTCCCCTTAAGCTTCCTTCTTTCTTAGCCTCTCTGGATCTGTGGATTGTAGCATGATTATTCTTTACAGCTAATATCCACTTATAAGTGAGTATATATCATGTTTATCTTTCTGAGTCTGGGTTACCTCACTCAGGCCAGAATCTTAAACCCCAGGTAAGACTGGCACAACCCCAACCATACCTGCCCAGCATAACCTCAATTTCCCCTCTTCTTGTTATCACCAGATCCTGACTCACATCTCTGGCAGAAGCTTCCTACCCCACCAGAGGCCAGGCCAGGATTTTGAAACCCAAAGACTAGGTCAGCTCCATGAATCCTGACTCCCAGAGGACTCCCAGCCAGATCAGAGGGCTAAGCACATGACCAGAATACCAGACCCCAAAGTGGGTGACAAACCCAGACACCATCCAGGACCTCAAAAGTTTAGCCCCCAACTCAGGTGGAGACCTTTTACTCAACCACAGGTTACTCTATCCTGAAAACCAGGGGGAAAATTGAAACCAAGGAAGAAGACACCAATCTAACAAAGACAGACCCAGAAATTGGCACCTAGACATATAATCACTTCAAATTCAGATGTGCAAACATCAGTGTAAGAACACAATCAATAGTCAGGGCAATATGGCACCACCAGAACCTAGCCATCTTACTACGGCAAGCTCTGAATATTCCAGCACAAATGAAGCACAGGAAGATGACCTTAAATGTAACTTTGTGAAGATGATAGAGGTCTGTAAGGAAGAAATGAGTAAATTCCTTAGAGAAATAAAGGAAAAGACAAAAAATTGGAGGAAATCAATAAATCCTTTAAAGAATGTCAAGAAAGCCAAGAAAAACCAAACAGTTGAAGGAAATGAATAAAACTGTTCAAGGCCTGAAAAGGGAAATAGAAACAATTAGAAAAAAAAAAACACAAACTGAGGGAATACTGGAAATGGAAAATGTAGGAAAGCGAACAGGAACTACAGATTTAAGTTTTTTGCCAATAGAATACAAGAGGTGGAAGAGAGAATCTCAGGTGTTGAAGACACAATAGAATAACTAGAAACATTGGCCAAAGAAAATATTAAATCTAAAAAATCTTAACACAAAACATGCAGGAAGCATAGAATACCATGAAAAGACCAAATAGGAATAGAAGAAGAAGATTCCCAGCTCAAAGGCAAAGAAGGGTAGATACCTTTCATGCCTAGAAAGGTAGAAACTTACAGAACACAAAATCAAAGTCTCCTTGACACACTATAACCAAAACACTAAGCACACAGAGCAAAGAAAGAATACTTAAAACTTGAAAAAAGGGAGGAGGCAAGTGACATATAAAGGTAGACCTATTAAAATTAAAACCAACTTTTTAATGGAGACTCTAAAATCCTGAAGGGTCTGAAGAGATGTGCTGCTGACTTAAGAGACCACAGATGCCAGCCTAGAAAAAACTTTCAATCACCATAGATGGAGAAAAGAAGATATTCCATGATAAAAGTCAAATTTAAACACTATCTATTCACAAATCCAGCCTTATAGGAAGTACTAGAAGGAAAATTCCAACCCATGAAGGTTGACTACACCCACAAAAATGAAGGAAATAAATAATTTCACATCAGCATAAACCAAAGAAAACACACACACACACACACACACACACACACACACACACACACACACTACCAACAAGAACTATAACAAATAGCAGGAATTAATGATCACTGGTCAGTGATACCTCTCAATATCAATTAATACAATTTTTAAAAGAATTATTTTTAATAATGACAGGAGCCAGGCAGGGATGACACCTGCCTTTAATCTCACCACTTGGGAAGCTGAGGCAGGTGAAACTGAGTTGGAGGCCAGCCTGGTCTACAGAGCAAGTTCCAGGATGGCCAGGGCTACACAGAGAAGCCCTGTCTTGAGCCCTAAACCCCCAAAAGAAAGGCATGGTGGTATATTTGGTAATTCCAGTACCAGGGAGAAGACAGAGAACCCCCTGAAACTGGTTAGTCAGTCAGCCTAGCCCAGGCCAATCAAAGATCCTGGCCTAAAGGAGGTGGATGGTATTTCTGAGGGTGGCACACAAGCTTGTCTGTCAGGGTCACACACACACACACACACACACACCACAACACACACAACTCAAGCAAGCATGCACACATGCACTCATGCACACATAAACAAGAAGAAAAGCACACAAGCAACTCATAAGGTGTGGGACATCCTGGCTTCAGGGACTTTCATTTGCACAGTTCATTCTCCCACACCTCATGTCCCTGACACCTGGGAGAGTTGTGACTTTGCATCCCAGTGTGGCTTAGAGACTTAGAGGCCTAGGCACATCCTGGAACCACACCTACTTCCTCATACCTTTCTTCATGCTGTCTCTGAAGCATCCAGGAAGCTGTGGCTGAAATCACAGGTCATGCATCAAAGCGCTTTCATTAGCCTGGGACAATTGTCAGGGAGTTGGGGAGGTAGCTGAAACTCTTTGGCTGTTGTTAGTTCTTAAGGAGTTCTGAGAAACAAAAAGCATATTATAACTCATGGGAGAAAAGCATGGCCACAGGGTAACATTTTAAAGAAAGCTAGACATGTTAGAACTATCTCATTACCGCTGATTTGAGAATCCTACATGCTTAGTGAAGTGAAAGATGAAGAGATGAGGAAAGCACTTTTGTTGTCTCACTCACGATGTTCAATACTTATAAGTAAGCATGTTACGTCTTTCTTCACACATGTGCCTAAGCTAACTTTATTTGCAAGTAAGTAAGTAAGTTCAATATTCAGAGTGATGGATGTAAATAGGTCTCCATCTCGGGAGAATTTCTGTTAGGGGATACATTGCAAATTGTTCCCTTTGTAAAAGTTCTACTACAGGAACTGTGCCCTCTTCACATTATGCTGATTTCGTGCATCATGCATTTATGCCACAATTTAAACTTTTATTTTTTTTTTACTAGTGGGCAGTTAAATGATTTCCCTAAAATTTTTCTTTTCTTTTCTTTCTTTTTCTTTTTCTTTTTTTTTCTTTTTTTGCAAAATGTATAATATTACAGTGAATACCTTTTTCTTCAATGTGTTGTTTTTATCCTTAGGATAAGTCTACATTTTGACATTAGGTGTGTCCTGCTTAATAGAGAAATAATTTAATTTTTAAAAAGTACATTTATTACAGGGTAGTAAGCTGGACTCCCAGAAGTGTGAACAATTCTGAGAGCTCAGGGGAGGCCACAACTTCTGTTCATATTCCTGGCCCAAGAGGATCCCACCTAGAGCCCTCTGGACATAGGAACCTAGGAGCAGTCAGGGGAAGAATCCTTCCAGTTTCTGCCTGGGCCCAGAGCTGAAAGCCAGTCCAGGTGTGCTGATACATCTCTGAACAGAGGTAAGACCACCACTTCTGCTCCAAGTGCTCCTGGAGCACTCAGGACAAATGAACCCAGGAGCAGTCTAGGCCAGGACCCAAACAGTGGATATCCCAACACACCAGAAAAGCAAGATTTGGATTTAAAATCACATCTCATGATGATGATAGAGGACTTTAAGAAAGACATAAATAACTCCCTTAAAGAAATACAGGAAAACACAGATAAAGAACTAGAAGCCCTTAAAGAAGAAACACAAAAATTCCTTAAAGAATTATAGGAAAACACAGCCAAGCAGGTGAAGAAATTGAACAAAATCATCCAGAATCTAAAAATGAAAATAGAAACAATAAAGAAATCGCAAAGGGAGACAACCCTGAAGATAGAAAACCTAGGAAAGAGATCAGGAGCCATAGACGCAAGCATCACCAACAGAATACAAGATATAGAAGAGAGAATCACAGGGGCAGAAGATACCATAGAAAACATCAACACAACCATCAAAGATAATATAACATGCAAAAACTTCCTAACCCAAAACATCCAGGAAGTCCAGGACACAATGAGAAGATCAAACCTAAGAATAATAGGTATAAAAGAGAGCGAAGATTCCCAAATTAAAGGGCCAGTAAATATCTTCAACAAAATTATAGAAGAAAATTTCTATAACCTAAAGAAAGAGATGCACATAAACATACAAGAAGCCTACAGAATTCCACATAGATTGGACCAGAAAACTAACTCCTTCAGTCACATAATAGTCAAAACACCAAATGCAAAAAACAAAGAATATCAAAAGCAATAAGGGAAAAAGGTCAAGTAACATATAAAGGCAGACCTACCAGAATTACACCAGACTTCTCACCAGAGAATATGAAAGCCAGAAGATCCTGGGCAGATGTCATACAGACCCTAAGAGAACACCAAATGCCAGCCAAGACTACTATATCCAGCAAAACTCACAATTAACATAGATGGAGAAACCAAGGCGCTTCATGATAAAACCAAATTTACACAATATCTTTCTACAAATCAAGCCCTGCAAAGGATAAAAGATGGAAAACTCCAACACAAGGAGGGAAACTATACCCTGGAAAAAGTAAGAAAATAATCTTGCAACAAACCCAAAAGAAAAGAGCCACAAAAACGTAATTTCACCTCTAACAACAACAACAACAACAACAACAAATAACCCAGGAAACAAGAATCACTATTCATTAATATCTCTTAGCATCAATGGACTCAATTCCCCAATTTAAAAAAAAAAACTAATAGACTGGATATGTAAAGTGGACGCAACATTTTGTTGCATACAGGAAGCACACCACAGTGACAAAGACAGACACCACCTCAGAGTAAAATGCAGGAAAACAATTTTTCAAGCAAAGGGTTCCAAGAAACGAGCTGGAGTAGCCATTCTAATATTGCATAAAATCGACTTTCTAGCACAAGTTCTAAAAAAAGATAAGGAAGGACACTTCATATGCATCAAAGGAAAAATCCACCAAGTTGAACTCTCAATTCTGAATATCTGTGCTCCAAATGCAAGGGCAACTACATTCATAAAAGAAACCTTACTAAAGCTCAAAGCACACATTGTACCTCATACAATAATAGCATACCATTGTCATCAATGGACAGATCATGGAAAGAGAAACTAGAGATATAGAGAATCTAACAAGTTATGAACCAAATGGATCTAACAGATACCTATAGAATATTTCATCCTAAAACAAAAGAACACCTTTTTCTCAGTACCTCATGGTACTTTCTTTAAAATTGACCATATAATTGGTCACAAAACAGGCCTCAATAGATACAAGAAGATTGAAATAATCCCATGCATTCTATCAAATCACCACAGACTAAGGCTGGTCTTCAATGATAAGAAAAATGACAGAAAGCACACATACACATGGAAGTTGAACAACACACTACTTAATGATAAGTTGGTCAAGGAAGAAATAAAGAAAGAAATTAAAGACTTTTTAGAATTTAATGAGAATGCAGGTACCACATACTTTAACCTTTGGGACACAACGAAGGCAGTGCTAAGAGGAAAGCTCATAGCTATGAGTGCTTCCAAAAAGAAACTGGAGAGAGCAGACACTAGGAGCTTGCCAGTACACCTAAAAGCTTTAGAAAAAAAAGAAGCAAATACACCCAAGAGGAGTAGATGGCAGGAAATAATCAAACTCAGGCCTGAAATCAACCAAGTAGAAACAAAAAGAACTATACAAAGAATCAACAAAACCAGGAGCTGGTTCTTTGAGAAAATCAACAAGATAGATAAAAACTTAGCCAGACTAACCAGAGGGTACAGAGAGAGTATCCAAATTAACAAAATCAGAAATAAAAACAGGCACATAAAAACAGAATATGAGGAAATTAAAAAAAATCATTATAGCCTACTACAAAAGCCTATATTCAACAAAACTGGAAAATCTGGATGAAATGGACAATTTTCTAGACAGATACCAGGTATCAAAGTTAAATGGGATCAGATAAACCATCTAAACAGTCCTACAACTCGTAAAGAAATAGTAGTAGTAAATAAAAGCCTCCCAACCAAAAAAAAAGCCCAGGTCCAGATGGGTTTAGTGCAGAATTCTATCAGACCATCATAGAAGACCTCATACCAATACTATCCAAACTATTCCACAAAATAGAAACAGAAGGAACACTAGCCAATTCCTTCTAAGAAGCCTCAATTACACTTATCCCTAAACCACACAAAAACCCAACAAAGAAAAAAAACTCGATACCAATTTCCCTTAGGATTATTGACGGAGAAATACTCAATAAAATTCTCACAAACTGAATCCAAGAACACATCAAAATGATAATCCATCATGATCAAGTAGGCTTCATCCCAGGGATGCAGGGATGGCTCAATATACAGAAATTCATCAACATAATCCACTATATAAACAAACTCGAAGGAAAAAAACACGTGATCATCTCATTAAATGCTGAGAAAGCATTGTACAAAATTCAGGACCCCTTCATGTTAAAAGTCTTGAAAAGATCAGGAATTCAAGGCCCATACCTAAACATAGTAAAAGCAATGTACAGGAAACCAGGAGCCAACATGGAACTAAATGGAAGGAACCTGAGGCAATCCCACTAAAATTAGGGACTAGACAAGGCTGCCCACTCTCTCTCTACTTATTCAGTATAGTGCTTGAAGTCCTAGCAGAGCAATTAGACAACAAAAGGAGATATAAATTGGAAAGGAAAAAGTAAAATATCACTATTTGCAGATGATATGGTAGTATACTTAAGTGACCCCAAAAGTTCCACCAGAGAATTCCTACAGCTGATAAACAACTTCAGCAAAGTGGCTGGATATAAAATTAACTCAAACAAATCAGTAGCCTTCCTCTACTTAAAGGATAAACAGGCTGAGAAAGAAATTAGAGAAACGACACCCTTTACAATAGTCACAAGTAACATAAAATACCTCAATGGGACTCCAACCAAGCAAGTGAATGATGACAAGAACTTTACGTCCCTGAAGAAAGAAATTGAAGATCTCAGAAAACTGAAAAAAATCTCCCATGCTCATGGATTTGTGGATTAATATAGTAAAAATGTCCATTTTGCCAAAAGTAATCTACAGATTCAATGCAATCCCCATAAAAATTCCAACCCAATTCTTCATTGACTTAGAAAGAGCAATTTGCAAATTCATTTGGAATAACAAAAAACCCAGAATAGCAAAAACCACTGCTGGGGGAATCACCATCCCTGACCTCAAGCAGTATTACAGAGCAATAGTGATTAAAACTGTATGGTATTGGTATAGAGACAGGCAGGTAGATCAATGGAATAGAATTGGAGACCCAGAAATGAACCCACACACCTATGGTCACTTGATCTTTGACAAAGGAGCTAAAACCATCTGGTGAAAAAAAAGATAGCATCTTCAACAGGTGGTGCTGGTTCAACTGACTGTCAGCATGTAGAAGAACTCAAATTGATCCATTCTTATCACCCTGTACAACACTAAGGTCCAAGTGGATCAAGGACCTCCACATAAAACCAAATACACTGAAACTAATAGAAGAGAATGTGGGGAAGCATCTCAAACACATGAGCACAGGGGAAAATTTCTGAATAGAACAGCAATGGCTTATGCTCTAAGACCAACAATCAACAAATGGGATCTCATAAAACTACAAAGCTGTAAGGCAAAGGACACGGTAAATAGGACAATACTGGATTGCGAAAAGATCTTTACGAATCCTACATCTGATAGAGGGCTAATATCCAACATATACAAAGAACTGAAAAAATTAGACTCCAGAAAACCAAATAACCCTATTAAAAATGAGATACAGAAGTAAACAAAGAATTCCCAACTGAGGAATTTCGAATGGCTGAGAAGCACCTAAAGAAATATTCAACATCCTTAGTCAACAGGGAAATACAAATCAAAACAACTCTGAGATTTCACCTCTCACCAGTCAGAATGGCTAAGAAGAAAAAACCAACCAACCAACCAACCAAACAAACAAACACAAAGAAAAACGTAGCTAACAGTAGAGGCTGGCAGGAATGTGGAGGAGGAGGAACATTAGGGGATTGAAAGCTGGTACAACCACTCTGTAAATCAATCTGGTGGTTCCTCAGAAAATTGGACATAGTTCTACCTGAGGACTCAGCTATACCATTCCTGAGCATACGCCCAAAAGATGCTCTAGCATACAATAAACACACATTTTCCACTATGTTCATAGCGGCCTTATTTATAATAGCCAGAAGCTGGAAAGAACCCAGATGTCCTTCAACAGAGGAATGGATACAGAAAATGTTGTACATCTACACAATGGAGTACTACTCAGCTAACAAAACCAATGACTTCCTGAAATTCATAGGCAAATGGAGGGAACTAGAAAATATCATCCTGAGTGAGGTAACCAAATCACAAAAGAACACATTGTGTACACTCGTGGATATGTGGATATTAGCCCAAAAGCTTGAATTAGCCAAGATACAATCCACAGAGCACATGAAGCTCAAGAAGATGGACAACCAACATGCGGATGTTTTAGTCCTTCTTAAAAGGGGGAACAAAAATATTCATAGGAGGAGATATGGAGACAAAGTTTGGATTAGAGTCTGCAGAATGGCCATTTAGAGCCTGCCCCACCTGGGGATCCAGCCCATACACATACAGCTACCAAACCCAGAAATTTGCTGATGCTAAAATGTTCATGCTATCAGGAGCCTGATATAGCTATCTCCTGAGAGACTCTGCCAGAGCCCGACAAATACAGAAGTGAATGCTAGCAGCAAACCATTGAAATAAGAACAGGGGCCCCATTGGAGAAGTTAGAGAAAGGACTGAAGGAACTGAAAGGGTTTACAACCCCATAAGAAAAACAATACCAACCAACCAGAGCTCCCAAGGACTAAACCACTATCCAAAGAATACACATGGATAGACCCATGGCTCCAGCTGCATTTGTAGCAAAGGATGACCTTGTTGGGCACTAATGGGAGGAGAAGCCCTCCCATTACACTCCAGTGTAGGGGAATGTCAGGGCAGGGTGGTGGGAAGGGGTGGGTGGTTGGGGGAACACCCTCATAGAAGTAGGAGGAGGGGAGATGTGATAAGGGATTTATGGACGGGAAACCAGGAAAGGGGATAAAATTTAAAATATAAATAAAAAAATCCAACAAAAAGACATTTATTTATTTATTTATTTATTCATTTATTTTGTGTGTGTGGAGTTGTTAATGTGTGACGATGCACATGAGTAGGTCAGAGGACAACTCTCAGGAGTCAATTCACTTCTTCCACCACGTGAGTTCCAAGGATCAAATTTAGGTCAAAAGCCACGGTAATGGGTGCTTTATCCGCTACAGCTTGCTTACCCTTAATTTCCTTCCTTCCTTTGCTTAGTTTTTGAAACAGGTTCTTCCTAGGTAGTCTAGACCCCTGTCTCACCCTCCCAAGGGTATGACATTACAGCCACTAAACCTAGAGAAAAGTGCTTTGATTTCTTGTGTTCTTTTGTGGAGCTGGGAATTGAACATACGGCCTTCCACATGCTAGGCTAGCACTATGCCTCTGAGCTGCACTCTCAGCCAGAGACCCCGTTTTAAAAAGTCTTCTATTTGATTGTCAAGTTTTCTCTGTAGAACTGTTATTCCAATTTGCATTTCTATGAGTTGGGAAGACTGCTTATTTTCTGTACTTTTTAATAAGTGCTAGGCAAATTCACTAAAAAGAAAACACTGACCAATTTTAGATAATAATTGTTGAGTATATATTTGGATATATAATATAAATGCAAATTTATTATAATAAATTATAATAAAATGAATGCTTTCAATATTGTAATTATTGAAACTTTCATTTGATTACAAATGAGGTTATAAATAGTTGTGTGTTTATTATCCCTTTCTGTCTCTCTCCTTCAGTGAGATACCTGTTTATATCGTTTCTATTATCTATTATCAATATATTTTTTATATACATATATAAAAATCCATATAGTATAGTCATTGATCTTTTCTCCACCATATATACTGTTGTATTTGTGTGGATGACTATTTTGAAATTTTACTGGTTTATGCATTTGTTTTTGTATTTTCTTTTTTGGTGGTGCTTGGCATAGAATCCAGGACCTTATATATGCTAAACATTGGCTCTATTAGGTGAATATACCCATCAACAGTAAATTAGTATTCTTCACCCCTCATTAAGATAACTTTCTTTTGCAACAGATGAAGGGCGTTACAGAAAACAACAACCAGTCAAAATGCAGCGTGATTGAGCCCAGACCCAGCTGATAAATCTACAAAATAACTGCTGTACCAAAAGGCTTAGGGATCATTGTGAAAAGCAGGTAGGACTCTATGAGACAGAGGAATGGGGAATTTGTGTATGGTTGTGTCTCCTAGAAATGTCAGAAGACACATGCATGAAGTCTCACCAACTTGGCCACCTAAACATGATATAAAAAAAGATGATACCAATAGACTTGGTTACATGGAGGTGGGGGAAGCTTAGGAGGCTCAACACTATAACAGAACTACAGGCAACTAAGGAAGGCTGAGTGTGGAAGAAACAGTCTTCCCAGGGAACAGCACAACAGTTGATTATCCAATATCAAATGGTCAGCCCCGAGAACATATACATACATGTAACATTGCACAGACTGAGAGGTTTTGTGTGTGTGTGTGTGTGCATGTGTGTGCCCGCACATGCGCTCACGTGCTTTCATACATATTTATACTTGTATGGCAAGTAAAGAAAAGGAGGGTATGTATTTAAGTAAGAGTGTGGGAGGGAACATGGAAAGGTTTAGAGGGAAGAAAGGAAAGGGAAAATAATGTAATTATAGTCTCAAAAACAAAAATTAATATTTATGTAGCCAGATATAGTGTTTATTTATTTTTTGACACAGAGCAAACTCTTAGGAAAGTGTCTTTGCTGCTACAGTTATACAATAGCCTCCTATCCTGAAAATCAGTACTTTCATATTGATTCTGTTCATAAAAATATTACTTTCCATTTTCAAAAAAAATCAGAATTAAAGTAAATCAAAGTTTAATTAGAATGCATATACATATATTCATGGTACAGTGTAAGGCTTAACACCTTGATTTCCACTATTTTCTTGAAGGATGCTCTTGTGGTATACTGACCTTCTATGTGTGGAGCATCTCTGATTTTTCTATATTTTTGCATTAATCTGTTTTTCAGGACACCATCTGATATAAGGTTGGGTTGACTTTAATCTGTAGTAATCTTTAGAGGAGAAAAATGGCAAAATGGCAGCCATGAGCTTAGTGCGGTTGAGCAGTGATGTCTGGGAACTAAGTCCCAGGAGACTCTCGATCTAATTTGAGCATTGCACCCTCATCAGTTGGGATTCACTCTTTTGAGTCCATGTAGTTTTAATGCACTTCTTCATCTTAAATCTTCTGCGTGCCCAAACTGGATTCACCTACTTCTTTTACCAATCTCTTATCACTGTCCTCAGAATCAGGTAGATTAAGTTACATCAATCACCAAAAATCCCAACTCAAATGTTATTATGATGGGATATAAATAATAATCCCCCTTTCCTTCCTAAGGCAGAGCAAGTAGGACTTCAGACGCTTGAACATTTTTTTAATGAGCAGCCTTGCTTGAAATGGGGGAGGGGGGAGTTCCATTTTCAACCCTAAGTAGTTATTTGGAAGACTCAGCACGGAGCTGTCAGACCAGCTTAAAGAAAGAGACGATTCAGAAAAACTAACTAAATAAATAAAGTCAAATAAAAATCTTGAAATATTGGTAGCTTTTTTTTTACAGTCTCAGGAGGAAAAGCAGATTCCAGGATAAACCTTCATGAAGGTAGATCTACACTGGGCCATGTCCCACACAAGATTCAGCTGCTACTGGACTGGGTGATTCATCACCTACTGAGTTATTTCAGGGGAAATGCTATGAATTCCAAAAATAAGTTATGGGCTGCTCTTGCAATAAAAACCATTGACATGAATACTTCTTCTGTGTTCATATTTGGATCAAAAAGCCCTCAGTCATGGAAAGCCAAGCTGGGCAAGAAGGAGAAGAAGAAATTCAGCGGCCCCAGAACAGAGTCTGGGGACCTGGAAGCTCTGGTCTCACCCCACTTTGGAGGTCTTGCTGGTCTTGGCCAAATCTGGGCTTCGGTGTGCATGTTTGAAAAAAAGTGAGCTACCTGGGTATCTCTATGGACTCACTCCAGTGCCTCGTTTGATTCACAGAGAGTCGGCATCCAATATACTGATGTCATGCAGAAGTGATGCCCGCTGCACCTGCTCGGACAAGGCTTGGAAGTCAAGTAGGTGGAGCTGAAGGAAGTTCCTTTGGCTGTAGAAAGGAACTGAGTGAGGACAGAGATGGTGCTGTGGTATCTGTGCTCCCCAGCATCTAGTGCCCTTCCTGAAGTACCACCCATGGCATGTTTACTGAGAGAATGAATAGATGGAATTAAATAGTTGGGAAACAGCACAGGTGGTCCACACCAGGAGAGGATCCTGAAAGAAAATGTTTACCTTCCACAGACTATCAGAATTTTGTCTTGCTTTCACATGCTCCATCAGTTTCAAGTCTCCCATCCCACCCTGGATAAAAGGAGACAGGACTCCACCCACAGGCAGACCTCCAGTGGGGCCATGTTTGTCCACACAATGCAACACAACACCCCCTCCTTGTTTGTTCTGCCAGCAGGGTATGGGCCAAGGGGGCAGCACATCAAGGCTAACACATTTTCTCCAGTGACTACATCCTGGTTAGGATGGGAAGCCTCTTTCTGACCCCTCCATGAGACACCTGCCGCTTTCCATGAACCAGGATGAGGTTCTCAGTGAGGGAGCTAACGGCATTGTTCCTCCACCTCAGCTCAGCGGCAAACATTCAGTTTAGACAGGTGGCTTAGCTTTCTCCCTAACTAGAAGTTGTCTTTCTTTTGCTAGTTCTTTTGCTCTAAGGACCACCCTCCTCCCCGCTGGGCTTTGGCCGGGAATGGGTGGTAGGGATCTTAACAAAGAGGTGGGGCAGAGCAAGACACAAGCCCATTCATCAAAGTTGCCTTTGGATGAAATGGGATTATGCTGCCTTCATTTGTCAAGAAACGGAAACCAGAAGATTAGAGGCAGGTGCACTCATCAAACATCCTCCGGGGTGGTTCAGACCTCCAGTGTGTGTTCCAGATCCCCTTAGCCAGAGAACTGAACAGGTAAGGAACCCGAGGAGCTGACCCCTGGCCTCTGCTTCCAGCAACACACTCCATTGGATGCACTGACCATCCAATGCTTCACATGTTAAACTAGAAAATGTCCCCAATCATGTCCAACCCCTCATTAATTTTTTTGAGACTGGAAGTGGGTTCATCCTTGCCTCTGAGTACCTAGATGTTTGCCAAGAGCAACAGCCTAATGCAGAAGCATCTGGAGGCAACAAAAGAAGGGCAGTCAGTACTTCCTTCAAATTAGCCTGCTGCGCAAGTAGCTCTTTCCAGGAGCCAGGCAGGGCATTGATTTCCCATCCCATTGTCATTTGTGACAGGCACTGTTTTCCTGATAGAAATGTCTCAACACAGCGGTGTATCTTACACTTGAAAATACCTATGTAATAAATAGTGTCCTCTCTTCATTATGGTCAGGCACTGTGCACCTCAGAACAGAAGATGATTCCTATCAGTTCCGTCACCGTTCTGTAGCTGGGATGTGGAAGTAAATTAAGATAAAAATCTCTTGATTGTTACTCCTTAAGAGGCTTCTATTTCCTGTTTGTGAAGTCAGTACCCAGCCTCCGCAGAGTTTCTGACTGAGCTGAGACTGAACCTCTGTAGGGTTATAAGAGACCAGCTGACTCCATTAGGAAGTTTGGGTGTTCATTCTGTATAACAGCATCTCAATTTGTTGTATTCATATCTGTCACTCAGTAACAAAAACAATACGTGGCACTTACACAGACTAAACATGCTACATCATGCCAAAGGTGTAAATGTTGCATAATTGCAGATTTCTAGCCATGTTATCCTTACTTCCCTTTGGAAGGAGAGAGGGTTATGATAAGCACCCTCATTGTGGGGATATAAAGACACAGGAAGCTAGCTCATAGAGAAGATCTGATAAAACTCAGGCAGAAGCCAAGGCGAGAATTCCTCAGCTGTAAATGCATTCTCATACAAACATATTTTAGAAGGCCTGAGAGAAGTTTGTCTCAATTAAGGTGAAGGTGAGGATTGACATCTAACACAGTAACACATGGACACACACATAACCACCCCAACAACACACACACACACACACACACACACACACACACACACACACACACACATGCACATGCCTTTGACTCCTTTCTGTTATGCATGTATATACCAGCCCTTCTGCTATGATTTGAAGCAGCACAAGTTCCTCATTAGGATCAGAATGAGTCTTTCTAAATCACTCAGGTTCAGTTGCTTAGTTATTGCAATGCAAAATAGACCAAGACAGTGTATGAATAGGCGGAGGCCTGAGGTACTGAAATTCTGAGCAAGAGAGATGTACTTCAGGTTTTTCTGACAACTGGATCTGTGCTCAGCTCTCTGCAGATCATTCTGGTTTATATAGGAGAGAATGCCCAAGAAACAAGAAGATTAGCTCCTTGATGGAAGGGATGAATAAGGATAAATATTGTTCTAAAGAAGCCACTGTTTGGGTCTAGAGAGACGGCTCAGCAGTTAAGAACGTTTATACGTTTTGTGGAGGACTCAGGTTTGTTTGCCAGGACCAAATGGCAGCTTACAGCCCCTTTAACTCTACTTCTAAGAGAACATCCCCTCCAACGTATGATCTCTCCTGCAGACATATGTTGCTTATAAACTCACACAGTCACACACAAACACATAAGAATAAATAAATAAAATCTTTTTTAAAAAGAAGCTTTTGAAGTATGGTTTGCAGCTAGTTGTATTTTGCTAAGTGAATGTAATCCTATATCAGTTCCTGTGTCAGGAGAGGTTTTGCCTTCTTTTGAAGCTATAGGCTAATCTACCTTTTCCTCTCTCATGCTGGCCAACTGGTCACCCTTGCTAAAATGCTACTTTGCAAATGTTAGAAAGCAAAGATGTAGAATTTCAAATGAGACTATAGATGTTGTGTGCTCCTTACTGTTTTTATTTTCTTTTAAGATTTATTCATTTAATATGTATACAGCGTTCTGCCTGCATGTATTTCTGCAGGCCAGAAGAGGGCACCAGATCTCATTATATGATGGTTATAAGCCACCATGTGGTTGCTGGGAATTGAACTCAGGACCTCTGGAAGAGCAGACAGTGCTCTTAACCTCTGAGCCATCTCTCCAGCCTCTCCTTGCTGTTTTTTACTCTACAGGATTTTGCAGTTTTGATGGTATCACAGGTCACAGGAGATCATTGTGAATATATGTAGAGGAGGGTAAGGTGTGTCTAGAAACACATCCAGAAATGTTGGCTTACATGTATGCTTTAACATCAATTCTTATGTTTTCCAAATTCTTAATTTATTTCTCTGCCTGTTGGAATTTCTCCTTGGGTCTTGTCAGAATTAGCCCACAGTTTGCTATTCCCACAAGCATCCTCTTTAATCAGGCCTCTTATTTATAACATCTGGACGGGTGTTGGTTTCTTTTTTTTTTTTAGTATGAAAAAGCATGCATATTTTAAGTGTAAGAAAATAGGGCCTAAGTTAATTTTATACACAATGTACAGTGACTTCAGACTTTTTAAAAACATAAATATAACTGTTTTGGTAGCATTTGTTAAAAACACTTTTTGCCCATTGAATATCTTTGTATTCTAATTAAAAACCAATAGGCCTCATGTACTTGGGTTTGTTTTCAAATTTTTACTACAAGCTATATGTTATGCTCAATATTGTTAGTCACTGTGATCTAAAATCACCCAGAGTACAGTTTTCTGGACACGCTTTGGAAGGATTACTTAGATTAGGTCAGCCTCTGAGCATGTTTATGAGAGATTATCTAGATTCAGTTAACTGTGATGGGAGAGGGAACAGCACCCTTTAAAAGGATGGGATGCTGGATTACAGAAGGACACCTCTAGCTGAACTCTAGCATTTACTGCTCTGTTTCCTGATGGTGGACACAATAAGACTTGTGACCATGTACTCTGGGCCAAAGTAAACTTTTCCTTTCTTAAGTTACTTTTGTCAGGTATTTTGCTGTAGCAGCAAAACAAATGACTAGTGTACTATGTTCCCATGGTTACTACTGCCACACTGTCCTCATTACTGTGCCTCTTTTTTTTTAAATGAAAATATTTTTATTGGATTTTTTTTTAAATTCACAATTCAAATGTTATGCCCTTTCCTGGTTTCCCCTACAGAAACCTGCTATCTTCCCCTGCTTTTCTGAGGGTGCTCTTCCACCCACCCACCTACTCCCTCCCACCTTCCTGCCCTAACATTTTCCTACACTGGGGCATCAAACCTAGACAGGACCCAGGGCCTCTCCTCCTGTTGATACCCAACAAGGTTATCCTCTGCTACATATGTGGCTGGAGCCATAAGTCCATCCCTGTGTACTCTTCAGATGATGGCTTAGTCCCTGGGAGTTCTAAGGGGTCTGCTTGGTTGATATTGTTGTTCTTCTTATGGGGTTGCAAACCCCTTCAGTTCCTTCAGTCCTTTCTCCAACTCCTCCATTGGGGACCTTGTTCTCAGTTCATTGGTTGGCTTAGATCATTTGCCTCTGTATTTGTCAGGTTCTGGCAGGGCCTCTCAGGAGCCAATTAAATCAGGCTTCTGTCAGCGTGCATTTCTTAGCATCCACAATATTGTCTGGGTTTGAGGGTTGTATATGAGATGGATTCTCAGGTAGAGCAGTCTCTAGATGGCTTTCACTTTGGTCTCTGTTCCACACTTTGTCTCCATATTTCCCCCCGGGAGTATTTTGTTCCTCCTTCTAAGAAGGACTGAAGCATCGGGATGAAATGGACAAATTTCTAGATAGATACCAGGAACCAAAGTTAAATCAGGATCAGAAAAAACATCTAAACAGTCCCATAACACATAAAGAAATAGAAACAGTCATTAAATGTCTCTCAACCAAGAAAAGCAGAGTACCAGATGGTTTAGAGCAGAATTCTATCAGACCTTCACAGAAGACCTAATTCCAATACTCTTCAAACTATTCCATAAAATAGAAACTGAAGGAACACTACCCAATACCATCTATGAAGCCACAATTACACTTATACCTAAACCACACAAAGACCCAACAAAGAAAAAGAACTTCAAACCAATTTCTCTTATGAATATCGATGCAAAAATACTCAATAAAATTCTCACAAACCAAATCCAAGAACCCATCAAAGTAATCATCCATTATGATCAAGAAGGCTTCATCCCAGGGATGCAGGGATGGTTCAATATACAGAAATCCATCAACATAATCCACTCTATAAACAAACTCAAAGAAATAAACCACATAATCATCTTATTAGATGCTGAGAAAGCATTGAAAAAATTCAACACCCCTTCATGTTAAAAGTCTTAGAAAGATCAGAAATTCAAGGCCCATACCTAAACATAGGAAAAGCAATATACAGCAAACCAGTGGCCAACATCAAACTATATGGAGAGAAACTTGAAGCAATCTCACTAAAATCAGGGACTAGACAAGGCTGCCCACTCTCTCCCTACTTATTCAATGTAACTCCTAGCCAGAGCAATTAGACAAGAAAAAGAGGTCAAAGGGACACAAATTGGAAAGGAAAAAGTCAAAATATCGCTATTTGCAGATGATATGATAGTATACTCAAGTGACCCCAAAAATTCCACCAGAGAACTTCTAAATCTGATAAACAACTTCAGCAAAGAGTGTGGATATAAAATTAACTCAAACAAGTCAGTACCTTACCTTTACCTAAAGGATAAACAGATTGAGAAAGAAATTAGGGAAATGACACCCTTTACAACAGTCACAAATAGCATAAAATACCTTGGGGATGACTCTAACCAAACAAGTAAAAGATCTATGTGACAAGAACTTCAAGTCTATGAAGAAAGAAATTGAAGATCTCAGAAGATGGAGAGATCTCCCTTGCTCATAGATTGGCAGGATTAATATAGTAAATATGGCCATCTTGCTGAAAGAAATATACAGATTCAATGCAATCCCCATCAAAATTCCAACTCAATTCTTCATAGAGTTGGAAATAGCAATTTGCAAATTCATTTGGAATGAAAAAAACCCCAGCATAGCAAAAACAATTTTCAACAATAAAAGAACTGCTGGGGGAATCACTATCCCTAACCTCCAGCTGTATTACAGAGCAATAGTGATAAAAACTTTATAGTACTGGTGCAGAGACAAACGGTAGTAGACAAGTGGTGTAGATCAGTGGAAAGAATTGGAGACCCAGAAATGAACCCACACACCTACGGTCACTTGATCTTTGGCAAATGAGCTAAAACCATCCAGTGGAAAGAAGGTAGCATTTTCAACAAATGGTGCTGGTTCAACTGGCTGTCAGCATGTAGAAGAATGCAAATTGATCAATTCTTATCTTCCGTACAAAGCTCAAGTCCAAGTGGATCAAGAACCTCCACATAAAACCAGGTACACTGAAACTAATAGAAGAGAATATGGGGAAGAGCCTCAAACACATGGGCACAGGGGAAATTTTCCTGAACAGAACACTAATGGCTTATGTTCTAATATCAAGAATCGACA
This sequence comes from Rattus rattus, assembly GCF_011064425.1. Lineage (NCBI taxonomy): Eukaryota > Metazoa > Chordata > Mammalia > Rodentia > Muridae > Rattus > Rattus rattus. The sequence continues at coordinate 127,429,399 of NC_046158.1, read as the reverse complement.
AGTTGGACCTCCTAAAATTGCAAAGCCTCTGTAAGGCAAAGGACACTGTCATTAGGACAAAAGGGCAAACAAAAGATTGGGAAAAGATCTTTGTAGTGACTCTTAAAATCAGTTCCTATATGTCTTTTCAAGTTCATTTTTTTAATTTTTAATTTTTTGGAGAATTTCAAATTTAAGTACATTGTTTCCAATCCACCTCCAACTCCTCCCTCAAGGTTTTCCCTCTACCTCTCAAATTCATATATATATATATATATATATATATATATATATATATATATATATATATATGTGTGTGTGTGTGTGTGTGTGTGTGTGTGTGCAGATATATACAGATATATATAGATATATAGATATATATACAGATATATACAGATATACATATACAGATATACATATACAGATATACATATACAGATATACATATACAGATATACATATATATATATATATCCATCCTACTAAGCCCCTTTAGTATTGCTCATACACGCATTATTTAAGGGCTGGCCATTTGAGATCCAGTAACCTTTTATTGGGTTCATCCCTGCAGCAAACTGAGTCTCCCTATCTCATGAGCCAATGAAGGATTGCCTGTAGCTCTTCATCTGGAGATTGGGCCTTTTGAAATTTCCCCTAAACACTGTTGTCACGTCAACTGGTGTTAATATAATGTGGGTCTTGTTGAAGCGAGTATATTGTTGGGATTTTGTGAGCACAGCTTCCTTGTCATGTCTAGAACGTACTATCAAATAGTGGAATCTGCTGGCTCTTATACACTTTTCTCCCCTCTTTCTCAGTGTTCCCTGATTCCTGTGTATAGAGGTAGCACTGTGGGTAGACTAATTGAGGCTGGGTACCCCATGATCGCTTACATTTTGAATTTTGACCAATGGTGGATTTCTGAAGTAGTCTCTCTCTGCTGCAAAAAGAAGCCTCTTTCATAAAGTGTGAGATCTACATTTACCTGGGTATAAGAATAAATATTTAGAATATACAGTTACAATTTAAAATGGTTTTGGAAAATGGTAAAGGTAGATTCTTCCCCAGGGTTTATGACCTCTCCACCATGGATATTTGGCTAGATTTATAGTAATGAGCATGAATTCCCTCCTATTGATAGTCCAATTAGACAACTGTTGATCATTCCTAAGATAAAAATGCCACTAATGCACCATTAGGGATAGCCAGAAAGACCATTGACTTTGTAGCTGGGTTGGACTAATGCTTCTCTCCCTTGGGAGCTTGCACGGCACCTTGTGATACTTAGATGCTACTGAGAGCTAGTCTTTGGGGAGGAGGTGTCCATGTTAGTGATAGCTGGGCTCCTCTAAGTCCTATGTCTGAAGTGTGTGGTTTCTTCATCAACAGCGTTTTACCTTCAAGTCCTGAGAGGCAACCAAGGGCAATGGCATTAACCTGTATTATTCTGGAGTTTCTTAGATAGCTCTGACCAACAACTTGAAAGGAGGTTTCCCGTGCCTGGCACTAGAGTTTATTTTATTTTGTTTCTTTAGATTGACTTCTACTCATATCAGTTCACTAATGCCTATGTGCTGAGAATTAAAGGGAGTGGAAGAATATTTGTTAAACATGAGTGAGGTAAAAAGTTTAAGTGGCTCTTTCTGACCCAGGAACACAGCATTCCCATAGAAGCAACTCCCATGAAAATTCAGTCTCGATGAGTCAGTCTTCAGTTTCCCGTTTCCTTCTCCCAGCCTCAGTTTGGGCAGCTCTAGTGTATGCCAGGTATCAGCTCCTGTACAGCCCTCTCTTAGCCTGTCAAAGCATCCCATTGTTGTCCAAGGGAAGCTCATGATTCAGCAGGTGCTTGACATGTGGTCTCTTAGGAAATACCTTCCGGGCATCCGAACAGTTCACTGCCTGCTGACTACATTCCCAGCTAGCAAATGCTGCACACAAATGAGTGGCCATCTTAATCTGAGAGTAGCAGAGCTGGCTTGGGGCCTGAGAATTCATAGTGGAGTTCCCAGCCTGGGAATCTCTAGGTTCAGGAAGTCTTAGGCATTTTCGGTGAAAAAATAGATGGTTTCCCAACACTCTCTTCAAACTAGGGTGCTGGCTGGAAATAAGCCAAAAATGTCATCTGTAGCCACAATGAAAAGCTGGCTTTTAGCCACTAATTATTTCCTCCTAATCACTCAAGTGTAGCAAACCAATCATAAAGCAAGAGCTTTCGGAAACCCCTGTGTGCATGTCTCCATCCACTCATTAGCCAGCGTCTGACTGTGCCACCAAGTCTCCTGGGCCAGGCTGGTCCAAGATACTGGAGACACTAAGGATGTAAGACTTGATCCTTTAGAATGCAGTCCACTTGGAAGAATGGTATCCTTTAGTGCTCTGTAGTGATACATTTCACACAGAGATGTAATGAATGCCATGTAGGAAAGCTTGGGTACAAAGGACTGAAGGACAGGACTCTTGGCCTGATGTTATTGTCTCTCCCACAACACTTTAATAAATTTTATTGTATGTATTTCAAGAATACATGATTTTATAGGGTACAATGATAGTAAGACAGTTATATTAAAGCAAGTTAACACATTTATCCTTTCACACAATAATCCATTTATGCCCATGTGACAAGAGCAGGTACACCTGTGGGACAAGAGCAGATAAAAGCACCAATTTAGAAAAAAATCCCCCCATTAATACAAAATGTCTGGCAGTCTTCATGTTGTACACCAGAGCTCTAGACTGACTTACCCTACATTCATATACGTGTGCATGTATTCTACATTCCACATCCGTTCTTGTGTCTACAGACACATTAGCTTGTTCTCTGGTTCCATTTCTGGAGGTTGGATGGCTGGGTCATATGGCAATTCTGTTCTGATACACTGTTTCTACAATGGCTGCGCCAATACCTTTCCATCTACTATGTAAAAGCCTTCTTGTTTGTCCATCTTCCCTATCCCTAGTACTTAATCTCTCCTCCTTCTCTTATGATATCCTAACAGGTATGACACTGGGTGAATAACAGTTTGTTGGACAGAAAAGGGGATACAGTCCACATCTGGCATAAAGAATTCAACCCCCATGTCAACCTGTCCCTGACAGCTCTATCCTGGAAACTTCTGGGGTGAAGCCACTTAAACTCAACTAGGATTTTCAGGCCCCAGCATGGCTCTGCTTCCTTCCAACAAGAAGTCTCTACAGCTGAACTCCAACTACACACACCTCTGCCACACCATTTGTTAAGTCCTATGTTCCTGAGCTTCCTGGCAGTCAATCTTGATTTATAATTAAATTAGCATTTTAAAATTTACCTTGATGTGTGTGTGTGTGTGTGTGTGTGTGTGTGTGTGTGTACACTTGTGTTTGTGTTTTGAGAAAGAGATGTTATAGGCTAAGCCAACACAGGAGGAAGGAGAGAATTGTTTTCAATCTTTGTATCAGTTACACAAAAGTAATTCTACTCCCATTCTCATGACTCACCTGTGAATTTATTTATTTTTTATGTATCAACTATAATTGTGGGAAGTGACACAGTGTTGCAAACTATTGTGCTTAGCTCACTTCTTGCCTTTCACCCCTGTTTCTCCTCTCCTTCCTTTTTCAGTGTCAGCTCCCGCTGGCACAGAGGCATGTCTCATTTCTGTCTCACCTTAATCTTCTGACTCCATGACTTGCCTCTGAACCCGCATGGATCTCAGAGCTTCAAATCCTAGAACTGTGATCTGCTTATGCCCAAAATCTGCCTTTTAGATGGGCAAAAAAAAATCAGTGTCAGTATACAAAAATAATAGCTAGTGACATACAAAGGAGGTTGCTAACAAACATTCAGATATCAGTTTTATATCAGATCAAATGTATGGCTGTTATAACTTGTGCTGCTCTCACAGAGTAAGAGTGGAGAAATATTACCTGGGCAATGCACACTGCAGACACCCGTTGTCACCAGTGGGACCATAACTTTCTCTACTAGTTTGGCTTCAACTGGGAGACTGTTGGAGTGCACCCTTGGCTTTATCTGTGAGCACAGAGAAAGGATTCACTGAGAGTGGGAAGACCTATCAGAACCTTCCCATAGGAGAAGGGCCTGGTCAGACTCAAAAGCTAAAATCAGTCAGCTCAGGTGACATTTCTTTCTCTGGTTTTGTTCATCATGAAATGAAAGCAAGTCTTCATCACACGCTCTCTGCCATGAAGCTGTGCCTAAGAGTAGGGTGATATACGAACATGGACAGAACACTCTGAAACAGTGAGCCTAAATAAATTCTTCCTCCATTAGAGTGTTTATGTCATGTATCCGTCATGGTGACAAGAAAGATAATTATGGACTGGTGAGATGGTTCAAAAGGGTAAGGAGCCTGCTGTCGGGCTGATGGCCTGAGTTTGATCACTGGGACCCATGTAATGGAAGGAGAGAAACAAGTCCCCACAAGCTTTCCTCTGACCTCCACATACAGCATGGCATACATACATGCTCACACACATAACTGTTAAAATAATATAGAAATGTAACATTTCTAAAAAGACAGGTAGTTAATATAATACCAATGCTTTTACTTCATACAATTTACAAATTCCATTAAAAAATTCTCCCAGAGACTGAAACAAAAGTATATCCAGGTAATTGCTGCTCTGGTTTGGTGGAGTTTGTGTCTGCCCAACAAAAGCTCATGTACTGGAAGCTTGCCCCACTCTTTTTGAGCTGAAAGAGTCATCCACTCTTGGACTTTCACCTTCTAAAGCTGTTAGTAAAATAAACCTCTTTTCTTTGTAATATACCCACCCCGAGGAATTTGGATATAGCCACAGTAAATAAGCTGATACAGTCACTATCAACCACAAGAGACTCTTTAAAAGAGCATTTCTATGGATAATAGAAATGTGTCGTTATGTTGAGATTGTATTCTGGATGGAGCCTGTATAAGGAGGGGTGTAAAAGTGTCCAAGTATTTTTCAGGAGACTGAAAAACTCACTGTGACTAGGTATTTTTATGACTAAAAGGTAGGACTCAAGATATGATTTAGTGTCTGCTGATAAAACAGAGCACTGGAAATGGAGACTAGCCTGAAATGGCTACAGGTGTCGATGTGGTGCATGCAGATGGTGCCCCAGACGCTTGAAAGATGGTGGCTGAGAACTTACACAGTAGAGCCCTTGTGTGTGCACTGCTCCTATGCTCAAGCTTCTGCTGACAGTGGAGCTGGGATGTTCAGTGACTCCAAGGAAGCACCTACAGGAATGCCTTCAGGGTAAAGTTCTGGATAATGGTATAATAATAATAATAATAATAATAATAATAATAATAATAATAATAAAAATAATAATAAATAGTATTGCCTAATTGTGGAAGGCTTCAACATAGACTGAAAACAAGTGGGCCTGGGGAAGGTAATGCAGAAACCGCTTAACATTTTGGGAAAACAAGCCTCAAAATTCAAAACATTTCTTTCCATTTTTAAATCAAAACACTTTGACGTTTTTGCATCTTATTTTATATTCTTTCATTTTTAATTGTCACATATTAATCGTACAAAGGTATGGGTAGTGTATGATATGTCCATTCATGTACACACTGTAGTGATCACATCAGGGTAATTAGTGGGAGTATTACATCAAATATTGCTTGTTTCTGTGAAGCTAAATGCAAACCGATCCCTGAATTAAAATTGCAAAAAAAAAAAAAAAAAGAAATCTAGATAAGTTCTTGATTATTTTTGGTCACACGAAGAAAAAATAAATTTCTCAGACTTGACATAACATGATTAAGAAAAAACACCCTTTAGAAGGGAAATGCAGTGTTTGCTCTAAAATGTCCCAAGGTGAAACCCTCCCTGCAAGTTCTTATTGCTGTGCCACAACCCTCCCTGAGAAGTGGAGTTTATAATGGAAATGCCGAAGCACCACCTTAATTATCAGATTGCTACCGGGCACTGGCATAATGAAGGAATTTCCTGATTTTTGCGCAGTGAATACTAATTGACACTGGAGAAGGGAGACCAAGTGGCCTCCCTGCAGTAAAATGGCGCCATCTAAAGGCGAGGAGAGCAAGCCACAGTGTGGTACTTGAGGAGGGTTCAGCACAGTATCTTATATTCACAGGGCAACAAACTCTAAGCAGTTGTATTTTCAGACCCCAAACGTAAAATGGAATTCTGTTGCATTGCTAACACAGCTGGTTGTCAGGCGAAGTTGGAGTGGGGGGCTCTGTACCCCAGTTTCCTACAGTGGACCCTTCTAAGTAGAAGCCCCTAGACTTGTGTGGTAGGAGCTCCTGTGGTAGGAGTCATTAGTTGGGCACATCTGAGAAGAGGGGGGAGAGAGAAGAAAGGGGAGCAGAAGAGTTGAGTCAGGAGAAGATGAGCTGCGAATGGAACAAAAGTTTGGGAGTTGCAGGGGAGGAAGGGTCTTTCGTGTGGATATTTTGCTTTGGGCTCTGCAACGGAAAATCAGTCTCCCCAAGCTGTCGTATCTCTGCACATAAAGACAATAAATCTTGCCTCATTCTACAGTTTGCAAGCAACTGATTTTCCCCCTAGGGCCACGGTGATTCAAGTGTGGGGTTATCAAAGGTAAAGGACATATGTCCCCAGACACATGTGCTCTTGGGGCCTGTGTGAAGGCTCTTATATCTGGACTCAGATACCACTGAAAGACATAACCAGACCTTCCCTCTAAGCACCTCGGAGCAGCGCACACCAACAGCCTCCTTCCTCACTTCAAAGCTCTGTTTTGAATCTCAGCTTCACCTTCCACCCTCGCCTTAGGCACATGATTCCTGGAGCATCAAGAATTCATATGAAGACACCAGGACACTGGTATTTTAACTTCATCTTGGACTAACTGTCTAAGAATGTGAGGTGCTTCTCATATACTAGGGAAAGCTTGACTTGGCTTGCTTCATATAGAGGCAATAAATGCGAGTCAAGCCACCATGGGCTATTAATAGACTGGAAAGTATCCGGGATAGCACTGTCTCCTAGCTCTGGAGATCTGGTTAGTAACATGGACCGGACATCAGACTAAGGGTAAATACAGCATTTCTAAAGCAGCAGAGAATTTCTATTGTGGGGAGCCACAGAATATTCCCTTGATGAAAGCTACTTTTACACTACTCAGATAGGGTCATGGGACATTCTGAGTCACTTTAATCACCCAGTGGAAGCACACTCAGGTGGAGGGTGGCAATGATTTTGCTAACATTGTCTGACTCGTTGTCCTGCTGCCTCCCTAGCAGGCTCTGCTCCAGACAGGCCAGCCTGCACAGACCGGGGTTTTTTTTTTTTTGCCACTAACAGCTAAAATAAAGGCAATAAATGTTAGTTGCCGGTGTAGGACTTCCTGCCCTTCACACAGGTCAGCCTCCAGGAGCAGGCTAAGCATGCAGTCTTCTCCCTGATAATCAAAAGAAAAAAATAAAACAGTATCCCACCTTCCTGCACATCCCTAAGATGAAAGTCATTCAAACCAGAAGCAAATGTTTCTCTTCTTAAAAGGTGAGTTAACTTGTTAAACACTTTTGATGAGACCCTGATCTTGTCTTAAGAAAGACATAGCCTGGAGCTTTACCCCCTAAGATACAGTGACAAAAGTCATTGCAGGTTCCAGGCAGCACAGGCAGCCTGGGAAAGTTCTGTCTATCATACTGTATCATTGCTCTATCCCAGGTATATATAAATCTGCTATGGTTTAAATATATTACCGAGACCATTAATGCAAACAGTCTGAATTCAAAGTGTTTGGGTATTTGGTTCACAAGTAGAGTTCAGTTAGTATTATAGGTTGGCCTTCAAAGTTTTAAAAATCTAGGAATAAGTAATACATGATTCAAAACAGAAAAAAAAAAAGAAATGGATTAGGGTTAGGGTTAGGGTTAGGGTTATGCCATGTCTGTCCAACTTCCTGCCAAGACCTCGCAGCACTGATTTGGGGGTTCTGTTTAAGCTCTTAAGTGATGTTCTAGAGTTTCTTCAGCACACACTAGTGCATTCAAACCGATTCCATTTTCCTATCTTATGAAACAGGCAGCTGACTTTATCTGATGGCTTCATGTTTTCTGCTCGTCAGGAACTTCTCCATTGCCAGCTTATGCACCCTACCCTCCCTCATTCCTCAGAGGTCGCCAAAGCTTACTGGGTCTCACTGCATTCAGAGGACTCGTATTTCCACCTGTCTTCCTAGAAGCGGTTACAATGCTTTGGGTGATGCAGGAGGCTGAAATTCCACCATCCCTTGGTAACTGTCACTCTCTTGGCCTCCATACCTACCTCATACCTCCATAGGCTACCTCATACCTACTCCTGCCTCTTGAGGAATGCCATCTGTTATCTCAGAACCTACAGAACTGTTCATCTCTGACTTTCCAGAAGGTGCTACAGAATTTATCTTTTGTGTTGGTCCAGGTGAGCTAGAGTAAGGGTGGAACTCAAGAGTTCCAGGCACCGATCTGGATTCCAGGCTGCAGCACCTCTGTTCTTTTCTCCTGATGTTCTAGGTTTGACACAGCCCACATGGATCCAATCCAAGAGAACAGGGAATGTTGAGCCTTCGTAATCATCACTGCCTCTGCTGGATGGAGAAATCAAGCTGCCCTGGTACCTGTCTCTGTCCTTCTTCAGAGTCTCAGGGGGAAAGGGGATGCTGAAAGACTTTGAAAAAATGCAGGCTTCTAGGCTCTATCTGGATCCACTATTCGGTTGCCTAGGATCCCAGATGGTCATTGGGGACATATGCATCTAATTTTGCCAGGTAGTACTAACGGCTTCTGAGAAGGAAGATATCTGATTGTGTCTCATAGCCTACCAGACTGACGTGACTGAGCAGATGAGTAATCTTCTCGGAAATATGTGTATTTTGGTAGCGCCCCACTTTAGAATAATTGTGAAGGAAATGATCTTCATTTCTCAGGCCGCCTGGTTTATAAAAGAGATCAGTCATAAACAGTGTAACACATAGAAATGAACGAGGAACTAAGCAGAGGACTGATTTTTCAAAGGGAAAGTATTCAGTTTTCCCCCAGAGAACAAAGGGATATGACAGAATTAGCAATTGTCTTGAGCTGGGTGTAGTTAGAAATTTAAGTTCCAATGCAGCAGAACTCTCTGATCACACTGCTGGGTCCTGGAAGTGCCTGCCCATCTCAGGCTGTCTCCCACTGCCTTGGGTGATGTTAGGACCTGTTTGTTGTGAGTGGTATAGGACTGGCAACACCAGGGCACATGGCTATACAGGGGTGCAGAAGACCAAACATCCTCATTGAAGTGTGTGATAAAAGCTGCAGAGACAATGGGACGATTTTCCCCCCATCTTTATTAACTTGAGTATTTATTTACATTTCGATTGTTATTCCCCTTCCAGGTTTCCAGGCCAACATCCCCGTAACCCCTCCACCTCCCTTTCTATATGGATGTTCCCCTCCCCATCCTCCCCCATTACCGCCCTCCCCCCCAACAATCACATTCACTGGGGGTTCAGTCTTGGCAGGACCCAGGGCTTCCCCTTCCACTGGTGCTCTTACTAGAATATTCATTGCTACCTATGAGATTGGAGCCCAGGGTCAGTCCATGCATAGTCTTTGGGTAGTGGCTTAGTCCCATGGGACGATTCTAAACCAGAAGTACAAAAACAGAGGGGATGAATGGTGGGCAGCTGATGTATCTCTGCTTTGGGCAACTTTTGGTGAATTACAAGCTTGCACATTGTGGGGAGAGATGGCCCAGTGGCGAAGAGTGCTTACTGCTCTTGCAGAGGACCTGAGTCTGGCTCTCTGCACACATCAGCCAGGCCACAACTGTAAATATCGCTAACTCCTGGAGGATCTGATATCTTCTGCCTTTGAGGGCACATGCATATACTCCCCATCCTCACACACAAATACACATAATTTTTAAAAGAATATATAGATTAATTGGAGGGAGAAGGTCATAATTAAATTCTTTTTATTTGCATCTTATGCCGTTTGACTTTGCAGCTCCCCCCTATCTAGAGGTAGAGTCTATATTCTTTCTACTTGAGTTAGGGCTCATATTGTGCTTCCCTTTGGCCAACTGCAAGCAAGAGCCTGAGATGTCAAGGGTCAGAGAAAGCCTCCAAAACCATCACATGTCACTCCCCATCCTAGAACCCATCTTCTGACAGTGGCAGGTGTCTGAGTCAGCTTGATGAGGACGAGGAGAGGCCCTGAATGGCAGAGCCACATCAGGCCATTGATTGGATAGGGAATACTGAGGACATCAATAGACTGACAAATACCACTGGACAAGAAGAAACAACCTATATGATGAGCTTCCTTCCTATGGCATGTTTTCCCTTGTTGCCTTAACCTTTGCAGTTCAAAATATAATAACAAATTTATTTTTTCCTCTTCATACTTTCACTGATGGCAGATTTAGTCTTACCATATATCTCAGAGTTATTAACTCTATATAGAAACACTATGACCAAAAGTAACTCAAGGAGAAACGATTTTATTTTGCTCAATGTTCTATATCTAACAGTTCATCATCAAAAACAATAAGAACAGGAACTTAACCAGGTCAGGGACCTGAAGGCAAGAGCTTACTGGTTTACTCATCAAGACTTGCTCTCCCTACTTTCTTAGAACCCAGGACCATCAGCCCAGGGATGGAACCACCCATTAGGTGAACCCTCAATCACTAATTAAGAAAATGCTCTGCAGGCTTGCCCACAGCCTGATCTTATGGATGCATTTTCTTAATTGAGGTTCTCGCCTCAATTTAGAATAACTTGTTTATGTCATGTTGACATAAAACTGTCCATCATACCATAGATCTTAGTAGCCTCAGCATGAGACTTCCATTTCCTTTTTAAGTTGAGAACACAGACGTTGCTCATAGGACACCATCCCTGGCCTCTCCTTGGAGTGTCTTAGCTGTGGGGCTTTTAATAGAGAAGATAAATTTATTTTGATTTCACAAGAGTCCATCTCATAACTGAAATGCAATAGAAGAGTGGGAGCATGCACATCTACAGTATAGGTGCTCTGTTCAATGGGGAGGGCTATGCTCTAGATAGGACAGAAGGACAAGACCCAGCTGAGGGTTTTATATGCTTTCCAGAATGGTGCTCAATTTACAAGTTATGGAATACTTCTGGAACTTTTACTCTAATAGTGTGGGTTTGCTGTTGACTATGGGTATCCACACTGCAGAAAGATAAACTGGGTCAGGTACAATAGGAAGATGGTTCCTGATTAACCTGACATAAGGCCACATAGTAGGAAATGAGAGTTGGCCTTTAGGTACCCAGTGTGATTCTGACTGATGCCGAGCAAGAAGAATGGCCACCTCAATCTTGCAACCACAAGAAACCAAGTTCTACCCACAGGGAAGAGGGAGGAACTCTGCAGAGGACCCTGTGGCTTAGTGTAGATAGCTGTCCCAATTAACCCATGGGCTTCAGGCCTGGAGACATCCTGATTGAAGGACTCTAACAAGTATTTCTTGCACACGGGCACTGTGCGGTAGTGATTGTGCATCTCTTAGCTCTCCTAGTTTGTTCCTTTGTTTCTTACACAGCACAAGAAAATTAATATAATATCTAAAGCAAATTATCAAAGTATGAACAACCAGAGAATGTCAGAAAATCTCTGAATATTTTGAAACTTTTCAGTAAATCAGAAATCATTTAAAATAAAGTATTACAAAAAACAAATCACAGACAAGGTTCACAATGTACTATATAATGTTAACAGATTTTTGTTTTCTGTTTTTCTTTCTTTTTCTTTTTCCATGTTTTTATGTCGGGGGAAGATAGGATTTCTTTGTGGAGTCTTGGCTCTACTCTTGAACTCACAGAGATCTGTCTGCTTCTGTCTCCTGAGTGCTGGGATTAAAGTAGCGTTCCTCCACTGCTGGGTGGTTAATAGTATTTTTAAAAGATATTTTTGTTATTTTGGATTATGTGTGTCCTTGGAGACATATGTGTGGGTATGTGAACATGAATGCAGATGCTCTTGGAGCTCAGAAGAAGGTATCAAATACCAGGAGATGGAGTTGTGTGAGCTGTCCAACATGGAGCTGAAAAATAAGCCTGGGTTCTCTGCAAGAACAGTATAAATTCTTAATCCCCCCTCCCATCTCTATAGACATAATAATACTTAAAATATATTAAAGCATCCAATTTCTAAAAATAAATAACCCCTCCCTTCCATGACGCTTTTGCAGATAAGGAAACTGAGGCACTAGATTTTAGGTAATATGCCTGGGACTACTTACCTAACTAACCACAGGTCTAAGACTGGGTCAAACTTCATTCTCCTTGATACTGGACTGGACTGACTCAATGATATTGAAGTGGTGCTATGCCAGCCAGAGGACAGCGTGAACATGACTGGGTATGACACCTCAGATCCTGGAACCCATGGGGAATCAGGCTTACTGTGCTCTTCTTTTCTTTAGCACCCTGTGACAGTCACAGCAGGGAAGACTTATGACACACAACTTCAAAGCGGTAATTTAATATTTGATTTAATAATTTGATTTTATATGCTAACACATAAACTCACGGAACTGACTCTTTTCTAGTTCAAATTCTTAAGCCTCTATGCTCTCTCTAGCAAGCCACCAACCTTCAAGTTGGCCAAAAATGGACTCACAAGGCATAAAAATTTGGGCACCTAATATGGATCAGAGGCTGAAGAACAGAAGAGACAAAGCATGAACTTTTGTACATTGAACTAAAATTAGTCAAAACTATAGTTCCTGCCTTATACCACCGTATGGATTTTGTACTTTCGTCATACCTTGGGATATGAAGGAGGGAGTCAGCTGAGTGTCGTTATAAAACCTTGTCTGCTTGAGATCTGTCTGACCTCAGAAAGGCAAATGGTGAGTAATTCAAAGTATTTTTGAATGAAAGTGTCAGTTTAAGACCCTCCGTGTAAAATGTACCTACAAAGCCTATTTGCAAAGTAAATTTACTCTGGATTCTTGATACCTATGAAAGTTTTTTCTATGATATTTATTTAAAATTACAACAGTTTACATTAGAAACAAGCTCAAACAATTAAGGTAAAAGATAAATAACTGCATACAGTTTAATTTTACAAAATGCAAACATACATCTTTCATTGTTCCATTATCTGAGTATTAAGCGCCACATAATTGCACAAGGCGTTTTCAAATGTCTTAAAGGCTCTAAAATTACAGAGTTGACTTTTGTGAAATAGTCTTTATTTTCCTCCATTCTTATACAAATAATTGACCACACAGATTAAATTTAAATCAGAGCTGGGTATGTCCCCTGGAGAGCTTCTTGTCTCTTGTACTTGAAAGTTGGCAGCTAATGACAGCTGGTAGAGCCTCCTTGGGTCTCTAAGGAACACAGGATGGGGTATGGGGTGAGGAGGATTGTTTAAGCTTCAGCAATTTAAGGTGTTTCGGTCAGAAGGGTCATTTGAGTCTGGGACTCAGGTAATGTCTCCTTCAAGTTTGTGTGCGAAAGTCCCATACTAACTTCCCTGGGTAGATTATGGTCATGTTTCTTTTTCCTTCTTTGGGAACACTCTGACAGGTCCTGAGAGGTGGTGGGTGGTGAATCACTGATGCCCTGGGTACTGCTTCACTCTGATCTGTGGGCGCTCTGTGGGAAGGCAGGACTCCTAAGGCTTTCATCAGTGCCTCATGGGAGTGAAGTTGGAGATGCAAAACAGGAGTCGTTTTCTTCCTCATCCCAGAGTAAGAAATTACTCATTGCTTCCCTGGAGACACCAACTTGAATTCTTTCTTTCATTAAAAAGACACTTATTTTTGTTAATAAATCACATGGCATGGGTGCAGGAAAAAAACCCAGTTCAGACAAAATGCCCTCCACTGAATGGTTAATAGTTACTTATTATCAAGACACGTAGAGGCAGCAGGAAGTGACTGCAGTACTAGGTGGCCAGAGTGTTTTCATGGTGTGTTCCACTTTGGGAAACCTGATCGGGGTTCTCAGAATGCCTTCTGAAACATTATCCTCTTGCCCTGTCCCTAGCTCTAGGTTTCCTAGTTACGATGCTTGATATTACCTCTGTAGTGGCAGGGAGGTGGAGAGAGAAGAGAAGGATTGAAGTTGATTGCCAAGGTCCTGAGAACTCAAGGATGAAGAATGGAAGACAGTCTCTCTCATGCAGCATCAAGACCTCCTGCACTACCAAGATGAGACCACTTGGACCCTATTATTGGACACCTTGGAAGTGGGCATGGTGGCTTCCTACTGAAGGAACAACCACCTACTAAAGGGGCAGCTGCACTGGGATAACCCGGAAAAGTATCTGATTTCACTATTGTTCTTCTTGAGCCTGACATGAAGCCAAGCATTGTCCAAGTTTCTATTGAATGAGTTAATAAAACCGGTTTAAACAGTTTTGTTGTTCTTGGGCTCATTCTAGGCAAGTTAAACTGTAGAGCCAAGCTTTTCCAAGTGGCATCAAAATGGTTATGTTCATCCAAATGTGTCATAAAGATCTCATTTCTCTGCCCAATCATAAATGTGCAGACATAAACAAGAAAGAGTCCCTACTTTTGAGGATCATAGAGAGACATAAAGAACCAATCACTGTGGCTGAGGGGACAGTCCTGGTCAGTAAAACAATTGCCCTGCAACCAGGACACAATATGTACAATGCCCAGAACTCACATAGAAAGGCAGATGTAGTGGAAATACTTTGTAATTTCATCTCTGGACAGGCAGAGAAAAATCAGCTTACTGGGCAGGCTGTATGGCCTACTTGGCAAATTCCAAGCCAGTGAAAGACCCTATCTTTAAACGCAAGGTGGATTAGCTCCTGAAGGTTGTCCACTGGCCTTCACATGAGTGCCCAACTGCATAAGCACACGTGTACATGCACACATCCACACACATGCACACTTACGCACTTGCAGAGCACTGACATACATGCACGCACACAAACAAGCATTAGAGGCAGTGTGGTGAGGCTACTAAATTCTAACCTGGTGAGAGAGACGTGAGTTGGAGTGCCAGCACCATGCTCACGGGTTTTTGTGACCTCAGGGAAGTTATTACTAATGACTCCTGCCTAGAACTGATGATAATGTGAACTTACAAGTTGTTTGAGGATTAAATACGTTAAGTGTTAAGAAGCACTTGGAAGGCTGCCCAGCACACGGTACCCCTTTAGTGAATGGCGGCTGTCACTGCTGCCTAACAGCTGTGCAACCTTGAGCAGGTGAAACCTGCCCAGTCTGTTTACATGGGTGAACGATGAACACAGTCACAGAGTGATTCAGTGAGTGCTGAGTAGCTCTCATTTTATTGTTTGCCTGCACCACAAGGGCCGAGTCCCCATCACAGTTCCCATTTCAGTCATGAGGATTCTACAATGAAAGGCTTTAAGCTGGGCTGTCACTAAGATACTTAAAACTCAAGCCCTGTGCTGGGTCAGACGCCCAAGACCAGAACACCTGGACCAACGCCTGCTCAGCTGGTGTCTTCCTGGTCTTTATAAGCAAATCTGTGCTTCCAGTCCCCCACTGTTGTGTGCTCGGTGGATTAGAGTTCCATGTTATCTGCCTTGGAGTATCCTTGAAAATATGGAGACAGAGCATCACTTTGCCTTCATGGCCAAAAGCTCTCAGGTACAATTTAGAGCCCTAAGCTCTCCATGACGCCAATGTTTCACATGAAATCACCGCCTAGCCTCACGCAATTTCTCCTCAGGCTCCCCACCCTAGAGTCCAGGCCTGCCCTATCTTTTGCCACTCTCCCTAGTAGCAAGTCCTTGGTATGTTACTACACCTGAGCTCTTAGTGCAGGGTCTGAGACTCAGAATGCCTGCAGCAAAACTCCATCCAAAACCTCAGACCAGTTTATGGTACTTGTTCATCAAAATAAAATCTAAGGTACTGCTCTGGGGAAATTGAGCTCATCTAAGGGCTGGGGATCTTTGAGGTCAGCTTGGTCTCAGTTCTCTCCCCCAAGTCACAGTATTGTCATATACTAAGTCATGTGCCTGCCAGAGTTTGCACAACTTAGGCTGTTGAGGAGCTCAAGGAAGATGGCTATGTACTGCGATTACTGTAATAACAACCATTCCAGAGTCCCATCACTACTCCCAGTATCCTCAGAACAGACCTGAGAAATGGTCACTGTGGTTTCTTTTCTAACAAAGAACTGATGACTACAGAACTGTCTCCACATCCACGGGCCACAGTCCACAAAGGGAGGGCTAGGCAGAACCATGCAACAATTCCTCATGTTAGTCTCAGCTGTGTGTTCATGAGCTTCCTGATCTAGACTGTTGAAAATACAGTCCCTGCCCCCATCCCAGATATGCCAGTCGGATTCCCAGTAACAGAGTTTGTAAAGCTATATGGTTTTACTACCCATCAACATTTGAGAATTCAGGGAAGAAGTTACAGAGTTTCAGGTGATGTTATAGCAGATGTTTTGATTGGTATGAAACCAAGGAAATTGGAAATGTGTGTGTGTGTGTGTGTGTGTGTGTGTGTGTGTGTGTGTGTGTTGAACATGGCTGTGGTGATGCTTGGTGTCATCATTAATTGTCCAAAATATCTCACAGCATGTATTCACAGTGCCAGGATTTGGGGGATAAAATTTCCTTCCAAAGGAAGCTACCCAGTATTTCCCTCAGGGACTTTTACACAGGGTCTTCCACCAAATAACAAAGCAACCTTTCTCCAAACCACATTC